>NC_073227.2:172006931-172311363 GCF_029281585.2 Gorilla gorilla gorilla | reverse complement strand
CTTGAACCCAGGAGTCTGAGGTTGCAGTGGGCTATGATTGCACCACTGCACTCTAACCTGGGTGACAGAGTGAGACTCTGTCTCTTAAAAAAAAAAAAAATGCTCTATGAAGATTCAAATTTAGCTTTTGCTTGATTCAAGGTCACCATCAGGAATATGAAGTATGTTAGTTTATAAATACAATGATGCCCTCAGATGCGGTTGAGGTTGCAAGCTGTTTACTTTTGTGCTATTTGGTTTAACTGAATTGGCATTTTGCAGTATTTGTGTATCTTTCTTCTTTGCTACCTGTTAAGTTTTTTGCTCTCTCAGCATACCCTTTCTGTTTTTGGGGGGGACGGGGTCTTACTCTGTCACCCAGGCTGGAGTGCAGTGGCGCTATCTCGGCTTACTGCAACCTCCACTTTCCAGGCTCAAGCACTTCTCCTGCCTCAGCCTATTGAGTAGCTGGGACTACAGGTGCCCGCCACCACGCCCGGCTAATTTTTGTATTTTTTGTAGAGATGGGGTTTCACCATGTTGCCCAGGCTGGTCTTGAACTCCTGATCTCAGGTGATCTGCCCGCCTTGGCATCCCAAAGTGCTGGGATTACAGGCGTGAGCCGCTGTGCCTAGCCAGTATACCCTTCCTTTAAATCCCTGTGGACCAGAAAAATAAATGAACAAGCATATACCTGAAATCATAGAATAGTGTTTGCTCTTCCAGTTCCCTCTGCTTGAGATGCTCTTTTCCTGGATCCTCTTAGCTAATTTACTTATCCCCTTCAGTTCTGCTCAAATGACTCCTTCTTAGTGAGGCCTTCATTGACTACCCTTCTAAAGATTGCAACACTCCTGCCCCTGTACTTCAGATGCCCCTTTCCTTTCATAGTATTTATTACCTTCTAACAAGCCTTATAATTTACACATTTAATATGTGCATTTATTATAAGTCCCACGAAGATAGGGATCTTGTGGGTGTGTGTGTGTGTACTGCTATTTCCAATCGGGAGCATTGGAATGGTGCTGGGTATATAGTAGCCTCTCAGAACCTTCTCAGGCTGTGCTACTCATAACTAACATCCCATGGGTGAAGTGTCACATTGTTCTATATGATGCCCTCTTTAGTAAAAATCCTCTGCCTTTGCCTTCTCAACCCCACCCTGGCGCTCACCTGAGATCCCCAGCAGAAAGAGCAGCGTGAAGGCACAGCCAGCAGGGCCCATGTCTCTGTCCTCAGAGCCAGTGAGCGCTTCCTGCTTCCTGGACTCAGGCTCCCAGGAAGAGGCCAATGGGGAGCCGCCAGAACTAGCTTCTCCTCCCAGATGGATTCCTCTGCTTCACCCCCTCCTCTCCTTTGGTCTTCACCCCCTGCCCAGATCCTGAAGGGACCAGACTTCAGAAGTGCAGCTGCAGGACCCAGGGGAGGAACTGGGGTCTGCGGCGCCCCCTGCTGTCCTGGGAGAGCAGGGTTTCTGGGGTTTCTGCCTGTAGTGTTGAGGAGTGGCTGGTTGAGGGCACTGGAAGAAACAGGACCCTGTCTCTAAGCAAGGAGATAGAAGGTGGGCAGGATTCTCCAAAAGCAAGAAATGGAAAAGAGGAAATGAACCCAGTATCTGGTTAATTTTTCTGAGTTTTTTTGTTTGTTTGTTTGTTTTCATTTCTGTTACAGTGTTAGCTGCACTGCAAGTCAAGTTTCCTGGGAAACAGACTCTAAGACAGAGATTTGTGTGCAGGAAATTTATTTTGGAGTGGTCTCAGGATCAGCAGCTCTTGGGTGGGTAGTAGGATTGGTTAGAGGGAGAGTTGAACTGTGATGCGTTTGCAACAGAGGCCACAGCCTATCTCACAAGTTTCTCTGGAGCTGAGGTGGCCCTCAGAGACTTTCTGTACTGAGCTAAGAAGGATGCGTTCTTAGAGGTCTGCATCGTTGGATGCAGGCCACCTCCTAGGAGGGGGCATTACCTTGGGTGAGGTGGCTGTGTTGGCAGTTCTTGGGATAAGATTACTTAGCTGTGAACTGTCAGTAGCCAACACTCCTAGCTGCTAAGGGAATGAATGCTTCAGTTCTAAAGGGGGGTCTGGATGGTACACCACAACATCTACCTCAGAAATCTTCACTGTGCCTTTTGTTTTCTGTGCCAATTGTTTGTAGGGTGCTAGGTCTGTGGAGGCAGAATTCAATGAACTATTAAAATGTTACTGCTCTCTTGCAACTCAAAATATTGGGATGCTTGAAAGAAACATATGAACAGTTTAAAAGTAATAGGCCAGGCGCGGTGGCTCATGCCTGTAATCCCAGCACTTTGGGAGGCCGAGGCGGGTGGATCACCTGAGGTCAGGAGTTTGAGACCATCCTGGCCAACACGGTGAAATCCCGTCTCTACTAAAAGTACAAAAATTAGCTGGGTGTAGTGGCATGCACCTGTAGTCACAGCTACTCGGGAGGCTGAGGCAGGAGAATCGCTTGAACCCGGGAGGCGGAGGTTGCAGTGAGCCAAGATGGCTCCACTGCACTCCAGCCTGGGCGACAGAGCGAGACTCCGTCTCAAAAAAAAAAAAAAAAAAATAATGACAATAGAAGTGGCTGGGCGTGGTAGCTTACGCCTATTATCCCAACACTTTGAAAGGCTGAACGGGGAGGATCCCTTGAGACCAGGAGTTTGAGATCAGCCTGGGCAATACAGGGAGACCCTATATCTACAAAAATTTAAAAATTAGCCTGGTGTAGTGATGTGCACCTGAAGTCCCCAGCTACTCGGGAGGCTGAGGCAGGAGGATCACTTGAAGTCAGTAGTTCAAGGCTACATGAGCTATGACTGTACCACTGTGCTCCAGCTTGGGCGACGGAAAGAACTTGTTTCAAATAATAATGGAAGACCAGAAAATGTAGATATTTTGGTAAGAACTATTCAGTTACAGGCAACTGAGCCTCACTTAAGCTAGCTTAAATCAAGAGGAGATTATTTTAAAGCTATTGTTTTGAGCTGAATTATGTCTTCTCAAAAATGTATCTTGAGGCTGGGCATGGTGGCTCACACCTGTAATCCCAGCACTCTGGGAGGCCGAGGCGGGTGGGTCACGAGGTCAGGAGATCGAGACCATCCTGGCTAACACAGTGAAAACCCGTCTCTACTAAAAAATACAAAAAATTAGCCGGGTGTAGTGGCGGGCGCCTGTAGTCCCAGCCACTTGGGAGGATGAGGCAGGAGAATGGCGTGAACCCTGGAGGCAGAGCTTGCAGTGAGCCGAGATCGCGCCACTGCACTCCAGCCTGGGCGACAGAGCGAGATTCTGTCTCAAAAAAAAAAAATGTATCTTGAAGTCCTAACCGCACTCCCATACTTCAGAGTATGACAGTATTTGGAGATAAGGTCTTTAAAGAGGTAATTATATTAAAAAGAGGTCATTAGGTTGGGTTCTAATCTCATATGAGTGATGTCCTTAGAAGAGGAAATGTCATGTACGTGACATGTATAGAGGGAGAAGACAGCTATTTACAAGCCTAGGGTGCCTGAAACAAATCCTTCCCTCATGGCCCTCAGAAAGAACCAGCCATGCTGATACCTTGATCTTGGACTTCCAGCCTCCAGAACTGTGAGGAAATAAATTTCTGTTGGTTAAGTTCATCTAGTCTGTGGTACTTTGTTACAGCAGCCCTAGCAAACTTATGTAGATGTCTATGGAATAATAAGAACAGGATAACAGGGACACCTGGAGCTGCCATAGGACAACCCTGAAGACCAGAGCTGAAAAGGAGCTCTGGATTCATGACAGCTTAAGAGCTCATAGCAGGATCCTCTCTCTGGTTCTCTGCTATTAATATGGCTCAACCAAATTCCATGTCATTTCTTTCTGTCCTACTATAAACTGCTCAAGTTGTTCCCTATTTTCAGTTCAGACTCCCAAGACGTCTTATTTGGCACAGATTATCTTTTCTAACCAGGATATAGGTTCATGGCCGTGGATTAACTGTCCTTGGGGTAAGTACCCTTATATGGGAAGGTGAGAAGATGGGGATGCAGAAATATGGCCAGCTCAGTTGCAGGGGCTATTGTGGCAGGGCAGATGCCAGGTTTGCTATATCTCAGTAAAGTAGCATAAAGATGTTTACCTCTTTAAATACATTTTAAAAGATTTTAGAAGTGAACACGTGAAAAAAATCTCTCCATTTGCTTTTTTAAGCAAACACTGCAACACCATGAATTTTTACCAAATTTATGTTTTTAAAATTCATTTGTTTTCATTTGTGTCTGCTTGATGGGGATGAAAATCTCCTACTACTATTACATTTGTGATAGTTTCTGAATACATTTTTAATGGTTCTTGTTTTGTGTATCCAATTTTGTTTTTGTGGTTTATGCATTCACTCTGGTTTTCTGCTACTCACTGTGATTTTATCATTATACAATGACTCTTAGTATTTTTCATCTTAATTTTTTCTGAAATTAACATTACAACCGGCAGTTTTCTCCAGCTCGTTTCATTGAAGAAAAAGATTTCTTATTCATAGCACAACCATCTTTGTGAATATTCCAATTAATTTATGGTATTCACAGACAATTTTAGCTATTGAGTTAACTCACTTAATATAGTTTTTTTAAAAGGTCAGACCTCAGTTTGAGATTTGCTTTCTGATCATGTTTAGAGTAAAGGTAGCTTATTATTCATTTTGCAGAGACCTGAAAGCTTTGGACAGATCTTTCTGTTGACTTACCACAGGAGCAAAAAACTTGACCAGACAGTCCATTCCCTCTGAGGATTTTGTGGTTGTCCCAGGTCTTTGGACTTCTTTTTTTTTTTTTTTTTTTTTTGAGATGGAGTCTCGCTCTGTCACCCAGGCTGGAGTGCAGTGGCGTAATCTCGGCTCACTGCAACCTCCGCCTCCCAGGTTCAAGCGATTCACCTGCCTCAGCCTCCCGAGTAGCTGGGACTACAGGCGCCCACCACCACGCCCAGCTAATTTTTTGTATTTTTAGTAGAGACGGGTTTTCACCATGTTAGCCAGGATGGTCTCGAACTCCTGACCTCGTGATCCACCCGCCTTGGCCTCCCAAAGTGCTGGGATTACAGGTGTGAGCTACCATGCCTGGCTGGACTTTTATTAATACATCACTGGACAAATCGGAAGTACTGGCTTATACCCTTTATATGTTAGTTGGATTGCTCACAGAATCTCTCCTCTCCTTTGTTTAAATGTTTTGTAAATATATATTTCAGTTTTGGTATCTGTTAAATTTAGTTCGAAATAAACTCTACATCAGTTACTGATGTAACTAAGGCACCAGTACTTTATTTTGAAAATTGGAAGGTAAAAGGAAAGAATTAAATAGTTATCCTAGTTTTCCTGTATAAAGTGTAATTCAGAGTATCAAAATAGGTTTAGTTGGTGAGAGAAGAATTCCAACTAATAAATGTAGTTGGACCAGTAGCATTAGAAAATCACCACTTACAGCCCCTCATGAAATAATTGATTCAAGGAATGACTATCAAGTCTTTAGATGAAAAGATGATAGAGAGCTGAGGCTGTTACCATTTGAACCCTCTGATCACTCTTAGCATCACTAAAAGTGGGACAAGGCAGACATGTGCCTCCTGATGTTACCCCCTATGAAGTATCCTTGTTAAAAAAAAAAAAAGAAAAAAAAAAAGAAAAGTGAAACCTGAATCTCTAAAGCTACTTTCACTTGCAGCAAATATAAGGGATAAAGGAGTAAGTCAGATTACAACTTAAGGAAGTAAATAGACAAATCCAGAATGTAGGACATTTTACAAAGCAGCTGACCCAGTTACTGTTGTAAGTCCATGTTGTGAAGGTAAAGAAGGGAGAGAGACTGCTCTAGATTATGACACTTAAGAGACATAAGTGTGTTTGGATCCTGATTTAACAAACCAGCTTATTGTTAATCTTGACAGGTGTGATAATGGCATTTAGCTTTGTAAGAAAATATCTATTCCTAAAGACAAAGGTGGGACCCTCTTAACCCTTTCTAAATCTAAGCTAAAATGGTGTATCATTTTGGAGAAAGTTCCTCTGGTTTTCAGCCCACAGTGCTATTCTTTCGTTTTCATGGGTATGGCTGTATTACCTTATTACCTTAAGCAAGTCATCTTTTCCCTAAGGCTTGTATTTTCCCATTGTACCATGAGGGTGCTGGAATCAGTTGATGATCTCAAAGATTAAATTATGCATTGCTTGTTTATCACCGTATTTTATCTATTTATCTTTGCCTTTTGCCTACATTATCTGTCTATAAATAGTTTCTTCCTTTTTATTCAGTAATCAAGAAACATGTTGGATCTGCCATTTTACTGCTTCACTGGCTCTTATAAGGAAGTGCCAAAGAGTTGGAAGCAAGAGAGTGGGTTCTTAATGCTCACCCCAAGGACTTTCCTGAACACAGCTCTTACAGTTTCTGCCTCTCTCATTGTGCTGTGTCTTCAGGTCTTAGATTATCTGTCCCCAGATTATTACCCTATGCTATCATTAAAGTTATCTTTAAATACCTGTGCCATACACAATACGTATAATAATAATTGCTGCTAAATAGGAATAATAATATCCCACAAGATTTTCATAAGAATTAAATGAGATATTATAGAGCTAATACTTAGCTTGGGTTTGGCCTATTTAGCATGTGATAATTAATGGCAGCTGTTATTTTTATTATTGTTGTTGTTGAACTCATTTCTCAGCTTGAAGTATGTAATTCTACCCAAACAGTTTATCTCGGTGATGGCTTGGATTGATGTTGATGGTACCTATTGACCAGGGCTTCTCAACCTTGGCACTATTGACATTTTTGGCCAGATGATTCTTTGTTGTGGGGTAGCTAGCCTGTTCATTGCAGGATATTAAGCAGCATCCCTAATCTCTACCTATTAAATGCCAGTAATACCTACTACACCTAGTTGTGACAACCAAAAATATCTCCAGACATTGCCAAATGTCCCCTGGGAGAACCACGGCTGTAAAGCAAAGATGCCACTTCAAGAATTCAGTCTTCTTTTGAGCACCCTGAGGATAAAACAGGGAAAACAATAGATTTGCAAATTTTGTAGCTTTTTATCTGTATTAACAGAAAGGGCAAATGGACACTATTCTCTGTTTTCTAATTCAACCCATCAATCAGTCTACTATATTGGAAAATGAATAGATCTCCTTATAAAACAGTCTCCTAAAGAATAACTGAGGCCATGCATAGTGGCTCATGCCTATAATCCTAGGCCTTTGGGGGGTCAAAGTGAAAGGATTGCTTGAGCTTAGGAATTCAAGACCAGCCTGGACAACATAATGAGACCCCCATCTCTACAGAAAAATTAAAAAATTAGCCAGGCGGGGTGTTGCATGTTTGTAGTCCCAGTTACTCAGGAGGCTGAGGTGGGAGGATTGCTTGAACTTGAGAGATTGAGACTGCAGTGGGCTATGATTGGGACACTACACTCCAGCCTGGGTGACAGAGTGAGACCCTGTCTCAAAAAAAAGAATAATTGACTTATCTAGTACGTGTATATCAGGCCTTGGCTTTTGCCTTTGTTTACTAAAAGGTCCAGTCTAGTTTTAGTTTTTGAACTTGGACAAGAAATTTTTTGTGAAGCTTTTGTTTCACAAATCAGTAAGTGCTAGAATTAGTCCATATACAGTCATGTGCCTCATAATGACATTTCAGACCACTTATGCTAGGTTGGTTCCATAAGATTATAATGGAGCTGACAAATTCCTATTGCCTAGTGACATTAGAGTTGTAGGGCAATGCATTACTCAAGTGTTCATGGTGGTGCTGTTATAAACAAACCTACTGACTGCCAGTTGTATAAAAGCATAACATATACAATTACATACAGTACATATGTGGCAGGCCATTCTTCTATTGCTGTAAAGAAATACCTGAGACTGAGTAATTTATAAAGAAAGAGCTTTAATTGGCTCATGGTTCTGCAGGCTGCACAGGAGGCATAGCGGCATCTGCTTCTGAGAAGGCCTCAAGAAGCTTCCAATCATGGAAGAAGGCAAAGGGTGAGCAGGCACATCACATGGTGAAAGCAAGAGAGAGAGTGGGGAGGTGCCATACACTTAATGACCAGAAGTCACACACTATTTTGAGGATAGTACCAAGAGGATGGTAATAAACCATTCAGGAGAAACTCACCCCTGTGATCCAATCACCTCCCACCAGGCCCCACCTCCAACATTGGGGATTACAATTCAACATGAGATTTGGGTGGGGTCAGCATCCAAACTATATCAACATAATACCTGATAATGATAATAAATGAGTATGTTACTAGTTTATGTATTTATTATGCTATACTTTTAATCATTATTTTACAGTGTACTCTGTCTACTTTAAAAAAAAAAGTTAACTGCAAAACAGCTTTAGGCAGGTCTGTCAGAAAGTATTCTGGAAAAGGCATTGTTATCATAGTAGATGACAGCTCCATACATGTTATTGCCCCTGAACACCTTCCAGTGGGACAAGATGTGGAGGTGGAAGACAGTGATACTGATGATCCTTACCCTGTGTAGGCCTAGGCTAATGTGTGTGCTTGCGTCTTAGTTTTTTTTTTTTTAAAGAAAAGCTTAAAAGGTAAAAATAATTTTTAAAAAGAGAAAAAAGCATATAGAATAAGGATACAAGGAAAGAAAATATTTTTGTACAACTATACAATGTGTTTGTGTTTTAAGCTAAGTGTTATTAGGAGAGTCAAAAGTTCTTAAAAATCAGTATGTTTATAAAGTAAAAAAGTTATAGTAAGCAGAGATTAATTTATTATCAAAGAAAAATTTTAAAAATACACTTAGATGGATTAAAGACTTAAACGTTAGACCCAAAACCATAAAAACCCTAGAAGAAAACCTAGGCATTACAATTCAGGACATAGGCATGGGCAAGGACTTCATGTCTGAAATATCAAAAGCAATGGCAACAAAAGCCAAAATTGACAAATGGGATCTAACTAAACTCAAGAGCCTCTGCACAGCAAAAGAAACTACCATCAGAGTGAACAGGCAGCCTACAAAATGGGAGAAAATTTTCACAACCTACTCATCTGACAAAGGGCTAATATCCAGAATCTACAATGAACTCAAACAAATTTACAAGAAAAAAAACAAACAACCCCATCAAAAAGTGGGCGAAGGACATGAACAGACACTTTTCAAAAGAAGACATTTGTGCAGCCAAAAAACACATGAAAAAATGCTCACCATCACTGGCCATCAGAGAAATGCAAATCAAAACCACAATGAGATACCATCTCACACCAGTTAGAATGGCAATCATTAAAAAGTTAGGAAACAACAGGTGCTGGAGAGGATGTGGAGAAATAGGAACACTTTTACACTGTTGGTGGGACTGTAAACTAGTTCAACCATTGTGGAAGTCAGTATGGCAATTCTTCAGGGATCTAGAACTAGAAATACCATTTGACCCAGCCATCCCATTACTGGGTATATACCCAAAGGACTATAAACCATGCTGCTATAAAGACACATGCACATGTATGTTTATTGTGGCACTATTCACAATAGCAAAGACTTGGAACCAACCCAAATGTCCAACAATGATAGACTGGATTAAGAAAATGTGGCACATATACACCATGGAATACTATGCAGCCATAAAAAATGATGAGTTCATGTCGTTTGTAGGGACATGGATGAAATTGGAAATCATCATTCTCAGTAAACTATCGCAAGAACAAAAAACCAAACACCACATATTCTCACTCATAGGTGGGAATTGAACAATGAGAACACATGGACACAGGAAGGGGAACATCACACTCTGGGGACTGTTGTGGGGTGGGGGGAGCGGGGAGGGATAGCATTAGGAGATATACCTAATGCTAAATGACGAGTTAATGGGTGCAGCACACCAGCATGGCGCATGTATACATATGTAACTAACCTGCACATTGTGCACATGTACCCTAAAACTTAAAGTATAATAATAATAATAAAAAATACACTTAGTGTAGCCTAAGCATACAGTGTTTATAAAGTCTACAGTAGTGTACTATCATGTCCTAGGCGTTCACATTCACTCACTGCTCACTCACTGACTCATCCAGAGCAACTTCTATTCCCGCAAGCTCCATTCACAGTAAGTGCCCTATATAGGTGTACCAGTTTTTATCTTTTATAATATATTTTTACTTTACCTTTTCTATGTTTAGATACATAAATACTTCCCATTGTGTTATAGTTGCCTACAGTGTTCAGTACAGTAACTTGCTGCACAGGTTTGTAGCCTATGAGCAATAGACTATAGCATGTAACCTAGGTGTGTAGTTGGCTGTATCACTGAGTTTTGTGTCATTTCACTCTACGATGTTCACACAATGACAAAATCACCTAATGACACATTTCTCAGGACGGATCTCCATCATTAAGCAACATGTCATGTACTTAGCATCTGTTATGTCAGGGCCAAGGCTTGGACAACCTTTCACAGACAATCTTCTTTCTCTTCCTGGCTGTTTGCCTTATTGACCAGTCTACAGGTTTCCCTGGACTGCACTCATCTCCTCCACAGGGACTAATCTTGCTCTGAGCACCATCCTACTTGCTTGAAACACTAATGCCCTTTAAAACCAGTCCCCCTTTACAGGGGGGACTGGTTATTTTGATCACCAACTAATGCACCTGTTCTTTTGATCACTAACAAAATACATTTCCCTTTTTATGTTTATTCACTTCTCATACTAAAGGAATTCTTCCCTGTGGTTTTGACAGCTGGCTTTCTATAGTCTATAGTTCTCATTTTGTAAATTGAAAGAAACAAGATTTGATACTATGTTTGCAGGATACTACATGTTGTTAGAAGGTCAAAAAGATGAATAGGACATTAGTTAATTTTCTCAAGTCTGTTTTTATCCATTCAGAAGGAAAAGTAAAAGCTATGTTCACTCAAGGAACTACAAATAGAGATAAGAAGTACAAGAGGTACAAATAACTAGGGCCAAAGGGCAAGTGTTATTTTGGTGTAATGTAAGGAAAAACCTTATAGCTTTCCAACAATGAATGGAGGTAATTTGGTATAGTGGAAAGAGCCTTTTTTTTTTTCTTTGACAATAGGGTCTTGCTCTGTCGCCCAGGCTAGAGTGTAGTGTGTCGCCCAGGCTAGAGTGTAGTGGCGCAATCACAGCTCACTGCAGCCTTGACCTCCCAGGCTTAATCAATCCTCCCACCTCAGCCTCATGAGTAGCTGGGACTACAGGCACGTGCCACTATGCTAGACTAATTTTTTTTTTTTTTTTTTTTTTTAGAGAGAGAGACTGAGTCTCACCATGTTGCCCAGGATTGTTGCAAACTCCTGGCCTCAAACCATCCTTCCACCTCGGCCTCCAGAAGTGCTGGGATTACAGGCGTGAGCCACCACACCCAGCTGAAAAAGCCATATTTTTGAAGTCTGACAGCCCTGGATAGATCTGTTAAATTAAATATTAGCTGTTTAGTCTTAGGCAGATTACTTAGCCTCTTTGAACCTCAGTTTTGTGTGTTTTTATTTCATTTGTAAATGGGGCTAAATAGTACCTTCTTGAGTTGTTAAGACAAAATAAGATAATATTTAAAGTGACCAGCATAGTACTTTAACACAGAGGAGTCATAAAGTAAATATGAGTTCCTGCCATTGTTAGGAAATGAGACAGATATGTCATGTTATCCAGAGAATTCACTTAGGCAGGTCTTCCATAAGCAACATGACTTGACTCAAGTAATCTCAATCTAGTCTCTGGGTTCTTAGCTTTTTAACTTCTGGACTTCAGGCCTTGTCAGAGCACCTAGAAGAGATCAAATTCAAGGGACTGACTTACTAAACTCTGAGGCTTATGTATGAACCAGAATATTTATTCTCACTAAGGGCTATTCATTTCCATTATTCGGAATTTTCACTTTTCCCAACCAGGGCACCTCTTCTTCATATGAGTCGAGCAACTAAATGTGTTGTGGTTTAAAGAGGTTTAAAATGAGAACAAATGGAGGTAGCTAATCTCCATGAGCATTTCACTTACAAAGATGAAATATCTCATCTTTACAAAAACTGAAAGACCACTTTTCTATAACAGAACATGTTTTTCTTTAAATTTAAAGTTTATATTCATTAGACTCAGGGTCTTTCTCCCTTAACAGCTTAGAATCTGATGAACACATATAGTTAACGGACTTTTCCCTTCTTAGATTCCATGCTGACTATCCTCCGTCTTAATCCTGGTTTTCTTCAACCAGTGCATAATACTGTTGATTAGATTTAAACTTTCATCGGTACGATCTCATTCCTAGTACGTTGCCTTAAGATTATACTCAAGTCTCCAAGATTACCTTCTTCCTAAAACATGAGGTGTGTATTTACTAAAATCTTTTAGGTTTGTCCTACATGTAACTATCTCATCCATTATGTGTGTTATTTTACTTGTTAAGTTTCAGTTTTAGATGATTCTTGTGGGCAAGGGGTGGGCAATACTGTGTAGTGAAAATAGTTCCCATTCCCTCATTCCCAACAATGAATAATTTTCCAAAGCTGCTGTAATAAGTATAAGGGGGCCAGGCGCTGTGGCTCACGCCTGTAATCCCAGTACTTTGGGAAGCTGAGGCGGGTGGATCGCTTGAGGTCAGGAGTTCATTACCAACCTGGGCAAGGGCAATGTGGAGAAACCCCATGTCTCTACAAAAAATATAAAAATTAGCTGGGTGTGGTGGTGCACACTTGTAATTGTAATCCTAGCTACTCTGGAGGCTGAGGCATGAGAATTGCTTGAACCTGGGAGGTGGAGGTTGCAGTGAGCTGAGATCGTGCCACTGTACTCCAGCCTGGGTGACAGAGCAAGACTCTGTCTTTAAAAAGAAAAGAAAAGAAAAGAAAAGAAATAAAATAAATATAAGGATTAACTGATCATTCTATTAAAAAGCAAACTTATGCCTTGAGCTTGGAGTAGTATCGGATAATTTGTAAAGTGCCTTCCAACTGTTATATTTTGTGATTTTATAACCTCCTTTTATCTCCTTCTATTTTTTGGCTCCACTATCTAGATCCATCATCTTCTCTCACATTCTATCCTCTTTTTTTTTTTTCAACTGATTTAGCATCCCACGTGTGTAGTGAGTTTACCTTTTCTTTTGCTGAAGCATTTTCCACAGTGTCAAGTATGCCTTGTTTGAAATTCTGTGGTGTTGTCATCTACAAAAATTCTAACAAGATGTTACTGACATAAACAGTATCCCTTTGAGAATAAATTGTAATCATTCTTTATCCTGCTTATAATTTGATAATTTTTGCATTTGGGAATTTGTTTTTTTCTGAATTCTTTTTTTATATGTATGGAAAGCTTTTTAATGGCCCACATTTAATTAATTTATTATTATGTAATTACCTTTTGTGATTATTTATGAAAATTATCATTTTCAAACAATGATTTTATTAGCGTTCAATTAGAATGAGGAATATTCACTTTGCAGTTGTTCATTCCACTGTGTTGCCAAAACTCCTTCCTTATTTTTTACTCTTTAGTCATCAAGTAATGTAGAGCATTGTGTCTATTATTGTATTTTAATCCGCATCCTATGAAATCCAACTCAGCTCTGGTCAGCATCAGATCCCATGTTTTTAACCATTCTTTGTATATTAGAAAGAAAGGAAAAAAAAGAAAATAAGGCAGCATATTTTTCATATGAAACATGTTCTTAGACTACTCTGATTGTCTACAGGATGTTACATTTTGGAAATATCTCTAGTAAACACCTTCATTAACACCAACACACCTGAGAACACAACTATAAAATTTAATCCATGACTACTAAACACAGTCAGCCTTAGCTTCTCAGGCTCTCATTCCAGACTCTTCCTGTACTCTCTGTTTGTGAAGACAGCCTTCAAGATGGCCTCCAATGATCTTCAGCTCCTGATATTCACACCTTGTTGACTTACTACTAAAGAATAGAATACTATAAGAAATAATGAGATGTTAGGGGTTTTTTTTTTGTTTGGTTTTTTTTTTTTTTTTTTAAGACAGAGTCTCACTCTGTTGCCCAGGCTGGAGAGCAGTGACGGGATGTTGGCTCACCCCCAGCTCCCAGGTTCAAGCGATTCTCCCCCTACCTCAGCCTCCCGGGTGGCTGGGATTACAGGCGCCCACCACCATGCCCGGCTAATTTTTGTATTTTTAATAGAGACAACGTTTCACCATGTTGGCCAGGCTGGTCTTGAACTCCTGACCTCAGGTGATCTGCCCACCTCAGCCTCCCAAAGCTGGGATTACAGACGTGAGTGAGCCACTACACCCAGCTGAGTTGTCAGTTTTGAGATTAGGTTATAAAAAGACTGTGGTTGGCCAGGCATGGTTGCCCATGCCTGTAATCTCAGTACTTTGGGAGACGAAGGCAGGAGGATCACTTGAGCTCAGGAGTTCAAGACCACCCTGGGCAACATGACAAGACTTTGTCTCCACAAAAATTTTAAAATAGCTGGGAGTGGTGGTGTGTACCTGTGGTCTCAGCTACTCAGGAGGCTGAAGTGGGGAGGATCACTTGAGCCCAGGTGGTCGAGGCTGCAGTGAGCTGTGTTTATACCACCACACTCCAGCCTGGGCCGCAGAGTGAGACTTTGTCCAAAACAACAACAACAACAACAACAACAACAACAACAACAAAAACTGTGGCTTCCATTTTGGGTGTTCTCTATTGCTCTGTCTTGGATCATTCACTCTGGGAGAAGCCAGCTGCCAAAGGCATTCCTTCAGCGAGGCCCACATGAATGGTAACAGGCAAGTGAGTGAGCTTGGAAGCTGATCCTTTCCTAGTTGAGCCTTGATGACTGCAGCTGTAGCTGACACAGCAGTAGCTTTTTGAAAGATCCTAAACCATAACTAACCAGCTAAGTCTTCCAGATAACTGTCCTGCAGAAACTATGAGATAATAAATGTTCATTGTTTTAGCTACTGAGTGTTGGGGTTATTTGTTGTACTGCAATAGATAACTAATACACTGCCGGGGCTCCTCCTCCGGCCTGGCCCGTTTTATCTGAAATCTTCTAATCTTCCAAGTCCCTACTTTTTCCTCAGAATCCAGTCTAATCCCAGGGTTGGATGGTTTTCATCTTGGATTAAGTCAGTGGCAAACTAACCTCTGGACCCCAGCATCTTCACCTATAGAATGTGTTGGGCTAAGTGATGTCCAGATTCCTTTAACCCTCAAGTTCTCTGCTTCTGCACTTCCCCAGGCTCTGTCTTCAATTTCATCAAAAGAATGAATATAAGAACTAATTGTTAGAATCAACCAAATTTTATTCACTCTGGGGATCTTGTTTACTAGGCTGACTTGTGCGGGGGAAAGGCAACAAGCAAATTAGGCTTATGGGACAGCAGAACTGCGTCTGTCTTGCTGACTCTTCAAAATCTGTCTTCAGAATCCTCAACTCTGGAATTTCCTTTTTCTCTCATTCTCAATTGTCACTTTACCCAGGGCATACTGACCTCAGCCAGTTAAGGTGGCCTCAGGAAAATCAGAGGCAGAAGCATAATAGGCAGGAGCCCAGAGAGGCCCAGACTGAGGGTAGCAGAAAACTCAGCAAGCGAGATGGGAGACTTCTCAATCCAAGACTTGTAGAAATGGATGTTTGTGTATATTCCAGGCCCACTGGTTTGGATGCAGTTTGATCCCTGGCTTACCACTCCTACCAGGACCTAGAAATCTTCAACTTGACACATCACGGGGTCTCATCTACTGCCCGGAGAGAGAGAGAGAGAGAGAGAGAGAAGAATGTTGGCTAGACAGTACATAGGGCAAAGGGAAGGAGGTGAAACTCTTCAACAGTTTAGCCAAGAACTGTGCAGTTAGGCCTGTCCAGACACTCCTGGGTTCACCCAGGGTCTCTGAAGATATGAGAAGTGGAGGAAGCACACTGGGGAAGGCAAGGCCTGTGAAAGGTGCCTGAGGGGTGGATTCTTACAGTACACTGATCCATCTGCCCCACTGGGAGCTTGGAGCAGATCATAGCTTCACTGATGATGAGCTCAACTCCATGCAGCAAGATTTCATTTTGATAGTGGTCACCGCATGTCTGGAGATCAATGAGGGGCACTTTCAGCTCCTTCAGTGTATAAGAAGGCTTGATATCTGTAGGGCCAAAAAGAGTCAAAGCTGTCTTAATTAAAAAGTGACTTCTGGCCATGGATACAGATTTTGTGCCTTTGATTTTCAGAGAAAGCTCTAATTTCAAATATTCTGCCCCATGTTAGATAGCATCCTGATTTCTGGTTTGGGAAACAACCTGAAGGCTGAGCTCCCTGGTCCTGAACAAGACCGTGGGCAGTTGGCTCCTGTTCACATAGCACAAATTAGTAACAGAAAAATCTTGTAATTTAGGAAAACCCCAAACAGAATGCGGATTTAAGTTGTCTTCAGAATATGTATTTATTTTTCTATAGAAATAAGGGGTAGATCTAGTAAGAAGAATTACCCAGAAATGAAGCTGTACTCTCCTAGCTAGTTTGAGTCAGGAACTTTTGCTGAGTGGCCTTACTTTCCTGAACACATCTTCATGTCTCCTTCCCCTATCCACCTACCCACACACACTCCACCCAGGTATGGAGGGAAAACTATATTACTTCTCAGACTGAACAGAACTATCCTATCTCTAAATTCATTGCTCTGTCCTTTTTACTTTTAAGGTCTCAGCACTATTGCTAAACAAGAACAAAAGCAGGTATCAATAAGCAAAGAGATTATAGCAGAAGAAATATGAAAGAGGCAAAGGGTCACAGAGAATTTGAAGTCTGAAGCACCTCAGATTACTGTAGTATATCTGGTGCTCTAGGGCTAGGATAGAGAGCAGGCAGAGAGAATGTCAGTCGAAGAAGTTAGAACACAGAAAATCAATGTATCCTCACATTGGAATATTCCAGTATAGCCCCATCCAGTCACCCAGCAGGAGGTTGTATTCTTCTTCAGGTAGACTTCAGATGAGGGAAGGCAGATGAGCAGGACAACAGGGCTAACAGAAACTGGGGAGGGCAGTTCTACCACAGCGATGGCACTAGATGTGTTTGCTTGGAAATCAGGGTGGGAGGATAATCTGGGACACAGGTATTATCGTCATTTTGGAGTCTGCACAACCAAAGATCTGAGCCCACCAATACACTGTATTTCCTGGCATCCTTAGACCTGAGAAGAGAAGCAGAAGAGATACCATGGGTTTCTTGTGACTCTGCCCTGGGTCATCATAGCAGAGCCCATTGTTCTGGATATGGCATTTTTCCTCTAGTTCTTCTGAGGCTTTCATTCCTTCAAAAAGTATTGAGCATCTCCTGGTAATATAAATGAAATTAAAATAGATACAATCTGGCCGTCACAGGGCTATAATTTTAAGGGGTGTGTGGGTGTGTGTGTGTGTGTTGGGGCAGGGAGAGAGAGACAAGCAACAAACAAGTACAAAATTTAAAATTGTGATAAATGTTATGAAGAAAACACACAATTTTAAAGTAGAGAGTAAAGGAAGCGGGGAGAGTCTTTATTGGATGGTCAGGAAAGGTCTTGTTGAAGAGGTAACTTTTCAACTGAGTCCCAAAAGGAAGAAGTCAGCCTTAAGATCGATAAAGCATTCCAGACAGGGAATAGAGTATGCAAGGCCTTGAGGGTGAGAAAGAGCTTGGCAGTCTCCAGGAACTGAAAGAAAAGCTGGAGAATAGGATGAGGTTGGAAAAGTGGGCAGACACCTGGTGATTCATGGCTTGTAGGCCACAATGTGTCATTTGGGTTTTATTATAGGTGCCTGGGCAACCACTGGGGGATTCAAAGCAAGGAGTGATGTTATCTCACCTCTAACTTTAAAAAGTCATTTTTTGGTGTGTATTGAAGGTAGTAAAACCTATTATACTATTGCAAAGGTCCAGGGGTATCTATGTTAGAGTCAAAGTATATTTTGGAAGTAAAACTGACAAGAATGGTATGTGCATTGCATGTGGAAGGTGAGGGAAAGTGAGATACAATATTTGTCTTGAGTAACTGGTTACATTGGTGAATGAAATGGGGAAGGCAGAGAGAGAAAAAGATTGGGGGACAGTGATGGTGGTAAAATTACCTTTTCTGACCATGTTACCCTTGAGATGCCAAATAGAAGTGCATCAGGACTAGTGTTTGGGGCTAGAGATGCAAGTGCGAGTGTTATCAGCAAATATATGACATTTAAACCAAGGGAAATGGATGAGGGTGGATAATGAGAAATTACTTAATGGGTACAATGTACATTATTTGGGTGATAGATACCTTAAGAGCTCTGACGTCACTGCTATGCAGTCTAGGCATATAACAGAAATTATACTTGTACTCCATAAATGCATACAAATAAAATAAAAATATTTTAAAATAAGAGGCAAGTGTAAGCACACTTTCTTTCAAAAAGGAAAAAAACAAAGATGGATGAGTTAACTTAGGGGTAGTGAAGAGGGCTCAGGATTGTGCCTCTGAAGAGTGGTATGAGGTGTAGGCATGCTGCTGTAAGGGAAGGATCCCTTCCTGGGGGATGTCTCCTGGGTAGAGGCTTCGAATTGAGGAATGGGGTGGGAGAATGTAACTATTTTTAGGTAGTCATTTCAATCAAGATAATGTTAAATTTGAAGAAGCCTGAAGTCTGAGAGTAGTTGCACTGAACTGAGAGCTAGAGTAGGAAGTATTTGAACCCATTAATAACGTACAACATAGTGTATTGAGCAGTGCACGATAAGCCCCACCCTGGCCTCTCAGGCGGTGCAGTCACCCAGGTGCCCTGATGGGTCTCCGCACAGCAGGGCCAGCACTCACGGGAAGCAGATCGCCACTGTCAGCACCCACTCCTCTGAGATGAGGGAATCTGAGCAGATGTGAATCAAGCCCTGGTGGATGCTGACCTGCCAGGGCCACTGCCCCACACTAGCCTCCCAGCCGGAGGCAATGCCAGATGAGACTGTGGGCCGCCCACAGACTGCCAACAAAGGGCAAGAAGACTTGGAGGGATGCAGCCTGGAATCCTGCCCCTCCACCCTCACCCCTCCATGGTCATTTCCCAAACTCAGGTCCTCTTTCCTCCTTACACAGATTCCCTTCCCTCAGTCCATCCAGGCATGCTGCCTCTGCCTGAAGTGTCTTACTTGACTTCAAGAGATTCTCTGGTTCATCCTCATTTGTCAGTTTTGGAAGTAAAACTGACAAGAATGGTATGTGCATTGGATGTGGAAGGTGAGGGGAAGTGAGATACAATATTTGTCTTGAGTAACTGGTTATATTGTTGAATGAAATGGGGAAGACAGAGTGAGACAAGGTCTCACTCTGTTACCTGGGCTAGAAGTACAGTGGGATGATTATAGCATACTGCAGCCTAGACCTCCTAGTGGGAGAATGGGGAATATGGGAGGCACTCTTGATGGATTCTTGCTGCTACAGAGGGTCCTCACCCATGCCCTGTGCAGCCTTTCCTAGTCTGAAGCCCCTGTCCCTACCTAGGGCTTACCCCATTCTGGGGGCTCACCCGAAATCCCCAGCAGAAGGAGCAGCATGAATGCATAGCCAGCAGTGCCCGTGTCTCTGTCCTGAGGGCCAGCACTCCCTGCCCCCGGACTCAGGATCCCAGGGAGAGGCCAGTGGGGAACACCCAGAGAAGGGGGAGCAGAACCATCTCCTCCTAGATGGACTCCTCTGCTTCACCCCCTCCTCTCCTTTGGTCTTCACCCCCTGCCAGATCCTGAAGGGACCAGACTTCAGAAGTGCAGCTCCAGGACCCAAGGGAGGAATTGGGGGGTCTGCGGCGTCCCCTGCTGTCCTGGGAGAGCAGGGTGTCTGGGATTCAGCCTGAGGGTGGGTGATGGGAGGTAAGAAGAAGGGAAGGTTGGAGGTGGGCATTGGAAAGAGCAGGGCTCGCTCAGTGCTTAGTGACCCTGGTGTTGAACAAGTCTAAGTTCACACACTTCCCTCTGCCTAACCTGCCACATCTCAGGGACCTGCCCTGGTGTGCCCATTTAATTCTCCCCTGACCAAAGGTGAACCAATGGAGGGCAGATCCCTGATTTGGGATCTCAAATGGCTGTGCAGACTGGCCACCCTAGGTCCTTGGCCTCTAGAATGGTTCTGACAGGACTGACAGGAGAAAATAAAGGGGAAATAAACCAGTCAGTTTTCTGACCAGTGTTTTCTCTCTTTCCCTTTGTGCCTCAATCATTACGTGCTCTTAGCCTTCCTTAGGTAGCAAATATGTATTAGGTCTGTGTTGTGTTAAGGATATTGTGTTAAATGTGGAACAGGATCTCTAGGGAACTGCCTGCCTTCAAGGAGTTTACATCTAGTGGGAGAGAGGTGGAATAAGGAAGTAACTCAGGAGGTTTTTACTTATAATTTATACCTTGTTCATTTGAAAAGGGGGACAAGGGACTATGGAAACTAAACAAGGGACTGTGACATGGGACTATTGACAGAGCGTTTGTATGTGTGGCACAGACTATTCAGCCTCATTCCTGGCTCCCCCAAGGACTGGCTTTGTTGGTTGCTTTTTTTATTTTTAGACAGACTCTCACTCTGTTACCTAGGCTAGAAGTACAGTGGCATGATCGTAGCATACTGCAGCCTAGACCTCCCAGGCTCAAGCGATCCTCCCTCTTCAGTCTCTGGAGTAGCTGGGACTACAGGCATGCGCCACCACACCTGGCTAATTTTTTGTAGAGATAGGGTCGTGATATGTTGCCCAGGCTGTTCTCAAACTCCAGGACTCAAGCAATCCTCCCTCCCCAGGCTCCCAAAGCATTAGGATTACAGCCTTGAGCCACCGCACCCAGCCACGGTTACTATTTTTAATAGCATGATGATGATGATGATTAATAACATAATAATGATGATGAAGAAGAAGAAATAGTTGTTGAGACCCTTTAACATTCCAGGCCCAGTGCCTGGCACAGGAGGGCATCATGTGTACAGTAAAAATGAACAGAGTTAGAAGGGCCATAGAAAAAACTGGGGAAGATTATACTTCCAAAAATCAAGGCTGGGATTATTACAATTATTACAATTGAGTTAACTCCTGGGCATGGTGACTCACTCCTGTAATCCCAGAACTTTGGGAGGCTAAGGCAGGTGGATCACCTGAGGTCAGGAGTTCGAGACCAGCCTGGCCAACATAGTGAAACCGCGTCTCTACTAAAAATACAAAAATTAGCCGGGCATGGTGACACGCGCCTGTAGTCCCAGCTACTTGGGAGGCTGAGGCAGGAGAACTGCTTGAACCCGGGAGGTAGAGGTTGCAGTGAGCCAAGATCATGCCATTGTACTCCAGCCTGGACAACAGAGCAAGACTTCATCTCAAAAAATAAATAAACAAACAAACAAATAAATAAATAAGAAAAGAAATTAACTAGATTAGGCCAGCCAGGCTCTGTGACTCATGCCTGTAATCTCAACACTTTGGGAGGCTGAGGCAGGCAGATCACTTGAAGCCACGAATTCGAAACCAACCTAGCCAAAATGGCAAAAACCCTGTCTCTACTAAGAAAACAAAAATTAGCCAGGGATGGTGGCACATGCCTGTAATCCCAGCTACTTGGGAGGCTGAGGCAGGAGAATCGCTTGAACCCAGGAGGTAGAGGTTGCAGTGAGCTGAGATCAGCACCACTACATGCCAGCCTGGGCAATAGAGCAAGACTCTCTATCAAAATAATAATAATAATAATTAACTTGAAGCTTTCTAGAGGCCAAGCCAAAAAAAAAAACAAAACAAAACAAAACAAAAGTGTACCATACACCTTATATCATCAGATAATAAGAACAATACTCTTTAGTCAGGAGAAAATTTTTCCCCCGTGTAAAAAGCACATTGGTTAACATAATATGCAGTTCTATAGGGGACTGAGAAACATTCCTCATTTTTTATATTGTCTCTCAATGAATGCGAACACCATCATTTTGAATCATGATTAAGGCATTTCTGTGAAGAGAGAAACTAATTTAATTGAAGTATTTATATTTATTGTTATGTAACTTGAAAAAGTGGAACCTAATAGAAGATGTCTCTTTCCTCTTTCAAATACTTCTGCTTCCAGCTGTGCTTTGGCAAGGCCCATGTTCTCTCAATGGCCTTTGGACTTTCTCGACATTTTACATAAACAGGAATCTGACTTGTATTTCTGCACCTGTGGGAAGGATATTTCCAGAGCCAAAAGTATCAAAGATCTCAAGATGACAAGTCTCATATCCCCCTATTTAGAAGAGAATGGATAAGGCCTCAGGACAGAAAACAAAAATAATATTGGCCATAATGCCCAGAAGTTTATATGATATTAAAGTATACAATTTATATATAGACAATTACAAACTCTAGAGAGAGAAAGACAGTTTAAAATCTTTATTATAATTCAAGGTATCCTTTTGGTTTACAAAGTGACTAAATCTTCTCAGCATAAACTATTGTCTAAAAATCTTAAAGTAATTCTAAATAGTATAACATATGTGATCAGTTACAGAAGCTTGATAGTGTTTTACATTTGCCTGACATTTTCATTCACACAGAGGGTAACGCATGTTTTCATTCCCTTTATAGATGAGGAAACTGAGGCCCTTGGAGGTTAAATGGCTTAACTAATTATACTGTGCAATAACAAAGCTCGGCGTCACTTCTATTTTCTTGTCTGTAATCATACTCAAACCCAGATCTTCTAAGTCATCATCTAGTTATCTTGCTACAGCAGCCTCCCAAGTCCAGGAAACCTCATTTGTTTGTCCAGCAATCATTTATTCAATACCCACGCCAGGGACTGTTTTCTAGAATAGAGGTATGAAAACAGAAAAAGCCTCTGTCCTCATAGAGGTTGTATTGTAGTTGTAAGTCAGAACATGACAAGTGTGTTTTTGTTGTTGTTATTGTTGTTTTTTTCTTGTTTTTTTTTTTGAGACGGAGTCTCGCTCTGTCGCCCAGGCTGGAGCGCGGTGGCGCGATCTCGGCTTACTGCAAGCTCCACTTCCCTGGTTCACACCATTCTCCTGCGTCAGCCTCCTGAGTAGCTGAGACTACAGGCACCTGCCACCACACCCAGCTAATTTTTTGTATTTTTAGTTAGAGACAGGGTTTCACTGTGTTAGCCGGGGTGGTCTCAATCTCCTGACCTCGTGATCCGCCCGCCTAGGCTTCCCAAAGTGCTGGGATTACAGGTGTGAGCCACTGTGCCCAGCCAACAAGTGCTTTGTTTAATAACAGGCTTAGATACTTAGGGATGCTGGAATGGGGCATAAGTTTTAAATAGGGTGGTCAGACAAGGCATCACTGAGGTGATTTCTGAGCAGAGACCTGAGAGGTAAGAGAGGAAATGAGCCAGGTGGATAACTGAGGGAAGAGGGGTTGAAGCATGGAGAACAGCAGTACAAAGTCCCTGAGGCAGGGGTGTGCTTGGAACGTTTAGGAAACACTGTGGCCAGAGCAGAGTGAGGGGCTCCAGTGGTGAGAAATAAGGTCACACAGGGATTGGAGGCCAAATGATGTAGGCTCTTGCAGGCTATTGTGAGGACTTCAGTTTTTATTCTTAGTAGTATGGGAAGATAGTTGATCTGACTTAAATTTTAAATGAATCAAACTGGCAAGTAGATTGATAATGGTCAGGGATAAAAGCAGGGAAACCAGGCAGAAAACTATTGCAGTGATCTGGGCAGGAGGTGATGGTGGATTTGGACCAGGGATATAGAGAAGTGGTAAGAAGTGGCAGATTCCAGTTGCATTGTGAAGGTAGAACACACAGGACTTGCTGATAGATTGGATGTGGTTGTGAGAAGAAGACAGGAGCCAAGGATGACTCCATTTGGCCTGAGCCATTGGAAGAGTGGAAGTACTGTTTACTGAAATGGGGCACACTGTAGGAGGAGAAGGTTTCTGGAGGGTAGATGAAGAGTTCATTTGTAGGCATAAGTTTAAGATGCTTGATCGATATCTAGCTGGAGATGTCCAGTAGGGAGTTGAATATATAAATCTGGAATTTGGAGACTTGGCCCAAACTAGGGCTAGATTAGGGTGTCATCAGCATGTCATAGTATTTAAAGCCATGAGATGAGATTAGGTCCCCTAGGGAGTGAGTATAAATAAAGCCCACTGTGAATGCTAAGGATTGAGCCCACCTAAGTTTCATGAGATGAATAAGAACCAATAAGAGACTGAGAGGATAGTGGTGAGGTAGGCTGAGAACTGAGAGTAGTATCCTGGAAGCTGAGAAGAGAAAGTGTATCAAGGAGGAAAGTGATAGGCTGCCAAATGCTGCAAATGGCTGAGAACTGACCATCAGATTTAGCATCATGGAACAGGCTCAAGAGAGAATAAAAGGGGAGCACTTTGAGATAGAAAAAGTAGTTTTGCTGTAAAGGGAACAGAGAAACAGCTGGCAGAAGAGGCTGGGTGGCACAGTCTTTTGTTCTTGTTGTTTTAAGATGAGAGAAATTACATCCTGTTTGTGTGCTAATGGAATTATCCAGCAAAGAGGAGGAAATTGATGACACAGAAGAGAAAGCAAATAGTGCTGCAGTGGTGTCCTTGAGCAGGGGACAGATCCCAGCTCACCAATTGGAAGGTGAGAATGCTTAGATTGGAACACAGACGGATTTTCCTACACAGGAGCAAAGGCAATGGGCACAGATGCCACTTGGCAGCAGGTGTGGTGGTGGAATTCCTCTGCTTATTGTTTCTGTTTCCTCAGTGAAGCATGGAAATTATCCATTGAGAAAGAGGATGGGAATGGAGGTATTGAGGACTTATGGAGAAGTGTGCTAGTCATGTAGCAGTGAGGGAGATGAATGAACTAAGAAAATAATAGTGTGACTGCTGGGCAGCTGAAAGGATCCACTTGAATTAAGTGAATTTGGCATAGTTGTGTGTTCACCAGTGCTGCTCAGCAACATGGGTAGAGGCATGGAGAGAGCAGAGAGTTGGCTGCAAGCAGGGTGAGGTTTTCAGAGGAAGGTATGAAGAAGGGTGGACAGGGGAGTGATTACAATGAGAAATCACTAACTTAAGCTGGAAAGGAGGAAAGTAAGCAATGAAGGGGGTGTAGAGAGTAAAGCGAGATAAAGTCAGTAGATTATAAATCCTGATGGAGTAGAAAATTATTGGAATTGGCCTTCTTGCTGTAAGGAGTTCAAGAAAGAACAAATGGGCCACGTGCAGTGGCTCACACCTGTAATCCCAGCACTTTGGGAGTCCAAGGCTGGTGGATTGCTTGTGATCAGGAGTTCGAGACCAGCCTGACCAACATGGTGAAACCCCTGCCTCTATTAAAAATACAAAAATTAGCTGGGCATGGTGGTATGCACCTGTAATCCCAGCTATTCGGGAGGCTGAGGCAGGAGAATCGCTTGAACCCTGGAGGCAGAGGTTGCAGTGAGCCAAGATCACACCATTGTACTCCAGCCTGGGTGACAGAGCAAGACTCCGTCTCAGGAAAAAAAAAAAAAAGAAAAAAAAAAGAAAGAACAAACGGGTTGGTAAGGTGGAATGCTTAAAATTGAGATTCTGGAAAGGGTGCAGGTATTGGTGATAACAAGGTCAGGAAGACCATGGAAGTAGTGCCTAAGGTCTGGTGAAAAATCATTTAATCCTAAAGGCAGATTATGATGAAAAGGCAGTGAATGGAGGAGGGATAGGTGAGGGCGTCTCAGGAGTATTCTGGGGTCTGTGCCCTCCCTCCCTGCCAGAGCCCATGAAACTTGAGACTGGAATGGATCCATCGGCCAAAAGTCTTTGTTGACTGATCCTCAGCTAACGATGTATCCAGCCAAACTGTGCTCCTTTTTGCGCCACAGGTTTCCATTTGGTTCACAAAAGCATGCTGGGAGACTTTGTGTTAGGAATTGTGTACTGACAACCAAAGCAGAATGCTCTTTATCTCCAGCAGACTGATGGAAAGAAATCTGAGGATTAATAGTTGTTATTAAAATATTAGTAGGTTTGACTCCTCTTCTTCTGGTGCCTGCTGGGCATAATATATGGTTGGGTTTTTTCTTTACAATTACTAAAAAAATTTCAACACCAGAGAAATGTATAAGGTAAAATAGAAAGTTTCCTTCCTTATTGTCTCCACTTCTAGCACCTGATGGGTTGTTTGTGAGCATCATTCTAGATTGATCTCTCTCTCTCTCTCTCTTTCTTCTCTTGCTGCATATCCATATATATTTGTGTGGGGTCCATATATACATGTCTGTATATTATATACACACATATATATATAAATATGTATATATTTTCATCACAGGAAAACATGAGAATATTCTATATATCATTCTACATGCAACTTTTTTCAAAGTCCTTCCATGCCACTGTGTACCGACCTGATTACTGTTCTTTAAAATAGCTGCATAACATTCCACATATAGAAGTAACCTAACATTAAAATAATGCCTGTGTTGATGGATACTTAGATTTTCTTTATTTTTTGCTGTTACAAATTATGCTTCAGTATATATATTCTTTACCCCTCTTTTTGAGTACTTGTGCAATTGCTTTGACGTGGAAGTATTAAAGAAAAGACAATCTGCATTTAAAAATCTGACCTCTATTGCCACCTTATCCTGCAAACAGATGGCACCAATTCACAGTGATGGAGAACATCCCTTTTCACATGTGCTCAATCACACTGATTATCTCTTCCCCCAGTCCCTACATTTTGGCCAGTTTGATGGGACCATCAGGAGAAAATATTTTAACTCAAGCGTACGCCACTAATTTGGGAAGAATAACTGAAATTCAGGAATTAGAAAATAGGAATATATTTTATTCTTTTTTATGTAGAGGATTGAATATTAATATTTCTCCAAAATTTAATTTAAGACTTTACTTGAATAGATCTGGCCTTAACTAATTCCTGAAAGAGGAAAGTGATCAGGGGAAGAAATAGAGAGTAATGAAAGTCATCAAAGCATTAAAAAGGTCAGATCTGATTTCTATTCCTTTGTTCCTGAAAATGTTGTTTCTAAATCTTTTTTTTTTTTTTTACATGAAGTTTACAAAAATTGCAAATTTTGTGCTAAACCCTTATGAGGTATTGATTTCAGATTTCATATGAGTTTAATTCCGAGTTTGTGGTGATTATGTTGGAAAGAAGTTTTATGTCAATATTCAGGTTTTTGGGATCTTTGACCTATTTTGGAAAGAGGGGCCTGTAATACTATATGTTTAATATATAGTAGTACAGATTTAGAGTTAATAACATTTTTCATTTGCTCATGCTAATTCTATACAGAATATTTTATTTACTATCTCCATCCAATTAAAAGTCACATTTCTTATTGATCACTTGATAACTTTCTAATACTTCTTTCACAGAAACATTTGAAAACAAGTCTTAAGTATGAAGCTAGAAGAGCCAATTATAATTCTTTTATTTAACTAAGAAAATATTTTTAAATATTGTGACTTTTACAGATATAATCAATATATACCTAACATGAAGTGTATGGACAGACTCTGAATATGTGTATGAGTATATGTGTGTTTTGAATACCTTTATTGTGAATTTATACTTGTCAGCACAATAATTACATACCCTTGAGTGTTTTATAGTGGGGCATTCATGTAAGTACACATCTGTTTAAATCTCAAAACAATCTTGCAATATGCACTTAAATGTTTTTGAGGCTCACTTTATGTCTTTGAGTAGAAGATGATAGAAAAGTAACAGATGGCCAACAAGGATATTGAGTTGACAAGAGAAAAACTTAACTTAGTTACTTTAGTTCCTGAATTTAAAAAAAAATTAATCAGTGTAAATTCACTCTAAGGAAATCTTGGGAGTATGTTTCCATTGAAGTGCGTTGTTTGTTTGCATTTTGTTTTGTTTTGTTTTGTTTTACAAGGGGGTGCCAGGCAGGGAGGAGGGAAAGAAAGAGGCAAGAGGAAGAATATATTGGACACCTATCTAGTGGTTGTTGGACCTGAAATCTGAACCCATGTCTGTGGCTTCAAAGTCCATGCTCCTTCCACTTCTCCAAGAGTTTGCTTTCTGTTGACCTTTATCAGTGGAAGAATTTCTCAGTGCTGAGAGCAATTTTTCCAATACTCTTAGATCTAAAAATGCTACTGACTGGATTATTCATGTTTGAACATGTAAAAATATTTTCTTGTTAAATTAAGTTTAATCTTAAAGTTCGCTGTGTTATGGAGAGAACTTTGAAGCAAGAATCAGAAATCAAATCACACTAATGCTTCCTAATTAGAGAAATCTCTATTCAATGCAAACTAAAAATATATTGGCTGGTGTTCTAATCAGCTGTGCTTAATTCTAAGCACTAAATTCTGAACACTGTGGGTAAAACACTTTGTTCATTTCAGAAATAGCTAGACTTTTCCTAAACTCTCATTAGGAAAAATAGAAGAAATTAAGAAAATAAAGCTGGGCACGGTGGCTTACACCTGTAATCCCAGCTTCTCAGGAGGTTGAGGCAGGAGGGTTGCTTGAGGCCAGGAATTCAAGACTAGTCTGGGCAATATAGCAAGATCCCATCTCTAAAAGCAAAAACAAACAAACAAACAAACAAGTAAAACATTGAAAAATACCTTACAGTTTGAAAATCTGGTCAACATGAAGAATAACAGCAATTTCATCTGTAGGCAGGGTGGTTATTGTGATCATATTTTGGTATTAGCTTCCTATTGCTTGCTGCCAATGGGGCTGTAAGGAATATGCGTTTATGGAAGTCTCAGCGCTGATCATAGGAAAATGATAACAGTCATACTGTTTGTTTTTTCCATAAGTACCAGGTAGCTTTAATGAGCTATAAGAAAATTATACGATTTGCGCAGAGTACCACATTCAATTCTTAAAGTTAAATATTTTTTATATAGTATAGTCACATTATATACAATACATCCAAGATTTGTCTCTGCTATCTTATTTAATCCACATAAAATAAACATGTCTGTTTATATACATTAAAGTTATAGAGCTGAACTATTAAAATGGAGGAGCTGGTGATGGCAGCAGGGATTGACTGCAACTGGGCACAAGCAATCTTTCTAGAGTGATGGGAATGTTCTAAAATGATCTCATTGTGATGATTGCACAACTCTGTAAATTTACTAAAAATTATCCAATTGTACATTTCAAGCAGGTAAATTTTATGGAATATAAATTATATGTAACAATCTGTTTAATTTTTTAAAAGAAATAGAAAATATATGACTGTATCTGACTCCAGAACTCTTAGAAAATCTGAAAGACCAGTTATTACTGATGAAACAAGTTGTCATAGAGCTACCCTCCTTTCCCTCTCCTTCAGAGTTTGCAAAGAAATTCTATCAAACTTTTAAGAAACAGATTATTCTAATGCTATTTTAACTGTTCTAGGACATAGAAAATGAAGGAAGGCTTCCAGTTCGTTCCTTTTTATGAAGGTGAAATAACATTGATATTGAAACACAGAAAATATATTTCTCCTAAAAGAAGACCAGGGACCGATTTTGCGTGTGAATATTGAAACAAAAATCTGAGAGAAAAATTGTAAAAATTTTATCATTTTTTAGAATTCAGGATCACATTTGAAAAATAATACACAAAAGAAAAATAAGAAAAGTAATACACAAAACAGCAATATGGTGTAATGCTAAAGAGTTTCAGCTCTGGAGCTGGACTGCTGGTTTGGAACCCCAGCACCGTCACTTCCTAGCTCCATGACCTTGGGCAAGTTTAAACATGGATCAATCCTACGTAAATCTTGTGCCATTCAGTATTAACTGAAGGTTCTATAGGGCCGAAAGGGAATTATTTGTAGCAGCAATGTCATTACTTCTTTACTTATGGTAAGCAGAATAAATAAAACAATGAACCCATCCATTATAAGGCATGAGATAGTCGGTGTTCATTTTTCACTTCTTTCTTTTCTCATCAATAAATGGGAATTCTGGGTAAGAGAACATACTTCATAGGGCTCTTGAGAAGGTCAAGTGAGTAAAGCAGTTAGGTAAGTGCCTGACACTTAATGTCAAATATGATCATAACTGTATAGTATATTTTAAAAATTATTAATGACAAAATTTAGATTTGCTATTGTAAAGAACAGTGCAATAAATATCTTTATCTGGAAATTTATCTCACCTTTCTGTTTCCTGAAGATAGTTTTTTAGAAGCTGAATGTTGGAGAAAAGGTCATAAACTTTTTAAAGGCTTGAATTACTCTCCAGAAAGATCATACCCACTCCTACCAGTGGTAGCTAAGAATGGCTCTATCCTGCACTATTTGCACCAGCTTTGAACATCATCATTGCAAGGAAAATGCTAGGTAATTTGATAAGCCAGAAACAGAATTTGATCATTCTATGTTAGATGATTCAGATGTTGAAAGGATAGATACACAACCTTAATTCAGATGTTATCCTGAAATCCCTGAAACTCAGAGAAATAGAAATGTTGTCAGTACCCATCTAGATATATACCAGGAATTAGGTTTTCCTTTTCAGATTCAAATTTTATGTGGTATTAGAGTATTTGCCTTTTGTAACTTTAGCTATTTAATCTGATGGAGAATTTTTCCTGAAAACATAAATTAAAAAATAACATACCAGAACAAATGCCACCAGGGAAGTACTTTATATTTCAGCCTTACTTTTTTTTTTTTTTTGTATGTCTTCAATGGGGTTATAAAGTCATATATCTTTCCAATCTTACTTATTTTTCCTGCTCCAGTTAACTTCATCCCAATCTTTAAACTCTTTGGGAAATGAGAATGGGTCAAGTCCCAGTAAAAGACTCATAAACCCAGGCCGGGCGCGGTGGCTCATGCCTGTAAATCCCAGCACTTTGGGAGGCCAAGGCAGGTAGTCACTTGAGGTCAAGGAGTTCGAGACAGCCTGGCCAACATGGTGAAACCTCATCTCTATTAAAAATATAAAAATTAGCTGGGCATGGTGGCACGTGCCTGTAATCCCAGCTACTCAGGAGGCTGGGGCAGGAGAATCACTTGAACCTGGGAGGCGGAGGTTGCAGTGAGCCAGGATCGCGCCACTGCACACCCGCCTGGTGACAGAGTGAGACTCCGTCTCAAACAAACAAACAAAAAACTCAGAAGACCACACTGGACCAATGCAAAGCCATCCAATAAATTTGAATTTAGATGACTTTTCAGCTACAGTAAACCAGGAATGTTTATGGTCTTTTACAGGGAACAGGTATGAGGAATATCTAGAAACTCTGGGCACAGTTGTCATTAAAGTCTGGAAAGTAGAAAGAACCCATCTCTATCCAGGCTTCACGCTGCTAAGGGAGGAGTCCCTTTTCCTTAATCAAGCATTGATGTGTAAATCTTGCCAGACAGTGTCTCCTCACTTTTTCCCCTAAAAAAACAAATTAACAAGGAACTGAATCAGGGAACTGAGTAGTTAGTTACACTACTTAATTAAGACTTGAACAAATTAATATATTAGTGATTTTTAAAGGCTTTAACTCAGAAAGGTCAGTAGTGATAAAGCTCCTAAGCAACTTTATTACTATTATTATTATTATTTTATTTTATTTTATTTTATTTTATTTTATTTTATTTTTTTGAGACGGAGTTTTGCTCTGTTGCCCAGGCTGGAGTGTAGTGGCGTGATCTCGGCTCACTGCAACCTTTGCTTCCCGGGTTCAAATGATTTTCCTGCTTCAGCCTCCCGAATAGCTGGGACTACAGGTGTGTGCCACCACACCCGGCTAATTTTTTGTATTTTTAGTAGAGACGAGATTTCACCGTGTTAGCCAGGATGGTCTCTTATCTCCTGACCTCGTGATCTGCCTGCCTCAGCCTCCCAAAGTGCTGGGATTACAGGCGTGAGCGACTGCACCCAATTATTTTTATGTATATTTGAATTCTCTACAACAGAGAAATCTGTTTACCTGTCATTTTTGCTATGGCTATGTTTTAGAGATAGCTACACCCAGTGACACTTGATTAACATTTCAATTCAATATTGGAAACATGTTTTATGTACAGATTAACTGTTTTAAATTGTTTGCACAATTAAAAGACACCACACTTCTGAGGTACACTGGCACCTTAGGCTCTCTCAGAGTGTACATTTCACTTGACTGTACACACTGTGGTCTCTGACTATAACATGATTTGGTCAGGCCCTTTAAAAATAGACCTGGATTTACATTTAAATCTCAGTTTGAATAATCTTTATTGTTTGTTTTTATTTACAAGATAATTCTGAGAAAAAGTCATTCTTTTGTGATCCTCGGGTGTAAAAAGAAACAACTTAGAAGCAAGTATTAGAATCTTCCTTTCCCGACTTTGTTGCAGATTCTCTTTTCCTTGGGTTAAATTGAATGTTAAGCTTTCCTTCTATGCCCTGTCAACGTTTGAACAATTTCTCTAAAATCTAAAGGCTTGTTCTCCAAATTCATGTACTAAGATATCTCTGAACCAAACAAAACAAAACAAAACCAAAAACCCTTAAGCAGGGTTGGGTTTTTTTGTGTATTTTTGTTGTTGTTGTTTGAGATGTGGGAAGATTCTGTGGTATTACAGTAAGATGTCTGTGTCTTGTTTACTATAGACTCTTAAGGGTCAAATAAACTTTTATTCCCTAGTTATTAAATTCAGGGGCTAATAGCCAACTGTTTGATCAAGTCGCAGAAATAACTCAGCCTCCCTTCCAATCAACACCTGATAATGCTTTGAACAAATGTACATAAGGCTTTGGAAATTCCACAGTGAGTCTTCAAGGTCCACGGAATTTTTTACTCTTTGAAGAAGGTATGATATTTGGAGATGTACTCCTTGTTCAGTTCTTGGTCTAGCAAGAGTTTGAAAATCTCTGTTGATGGTTTGTCTCCTTTTTAGCAGCAATTCTCAAACTGCAGTACTCAGTCTTCTCTGAGCTTATATCCAAGAATAGCAGTTTTCCTCAATACTCAAAAATAAGTAGTTTTTTTTGGAATGTCCAGCTTTTCTCCCAACAGTTGTAATGCTTTGACTTAGGATATAGCCCTGGAGACATATGATACAGATCTAGTGTCTCATGGTCTGTTTCAGTTTTCAAAACAATAACACTAATAATCAGTCATTTGTGTTATGAAGGACCCTCATACCCATTACCTTGCTTAATCTCTTGTCCATATAGGACTTAATTTCTGCCACTAGGCAACATAATATAAACACTTAAAACAGTTAAGAACTTCCATATTGTCAGTGACATCCTGACATGTAAGAGACAGGGATCACTTATATTCACTCTCATTTTGTTTTGAGGGCCCATGCCAACAACTTATACAATTTCACTACCACATCTTAACGGTATTTACAGAGGGAAATAGAAAGCAAGTGACATTTCTTTTTCATTTTATAGTATAAAGGCTTAAATTTTCATTTGTTGTTTATTATACTTTTTATTGCTCGTAACAGAGTACTCTCAATTTAGATATTAAATGATTTTTCTCACAAATAGTTGGACACAAATTACTTAGGAAGTATACAGATTCTTTATTGCAGCTCTATTTGCTCCGAGCTGATTAGCATCATAAAGACTGAGGACAGATAACCAGGGATAGGTCTTTCTTTTTTATTGTGCTATTTGTTTCTAGGGAAATGGAAGAAAAGTTTGGGAATGTTCTCTTCCCTGTAAATCTTTTTGCAATTTTTCTAATAGAATTAATTACCTCATAGAATTATCAGTGCACCTGTCACCTGGAGTTGTTATTGGGAAATTTCTTCTGCATATTCTCTTTTCCCTCTTGATTCATACAGCTTGGTTGTACTATCAATGCCAAATCTATGTTCAGCTTCCTATGTATATCTGGGAGATTTTCTTACAGGTTTTTATTGAAAGATCATTTATCTTTTTTATTTCCCATGTATCATATTTAGAGGTTTAGAATCTTATATCCCTTGTTAAATATAACCCCTTTATTAGTGAAGCTCTCATAACCAGACACTTTATGTCTTAGAATATTATCATTAATTTCCTAATCAACTGTCACCCAAGGGTATAAATAATTATATAAAGTCATATAAAAGCTGTGCTTCTAAATATACTTTCTCCTTTTCATTCCATTTCAGTTTTTCCTTTTTACAAGCAAAACTCCTACTTATTAAAAAAAATGTGATGCTTTTACTTTCTTTTGCTACCTGTTTTTTAAAGATATGTCAGGAATGTGTTGCCTGAAAAGCCACCTGGATCATGGGATTGCAGTCAGGCTGAGCCGGGTTCCAGTCTCAGCTCTGCCCTTTGCTGGTTTTGTGACTCTGGGCATGTTATTTATCCCCTAAGAACTTCAGTTTCCACATTCTAAAATAGGACTCATTGTAGGACAGTGAGGATTAGAGTTGATGCATATGGCTCACAGAATGGAAGTCAATAAACACAGGTCTAATTATTACCATTACTTTTCAGTTTGGCATAGATCTTGTTGGCCAAGCCAGTATATGAAATTTGTAAGTCGTTTTCATAAAGAACCAGAAATCCACTTCTAGAATGTTGTTAACTGAAAATACAAACCTTTTTTTTTTGTTTTGAGACAGGGTCTCACTCTGTTGCCCAGGCTGGAGTGCAGTGGTATGCTCCACTGGAGCCTTGACCTCCCAAGCTCAAGCAATTCTCCTGCCTCAGCCTCTTGAGTTGCTGAGACTGCAGGCTTGCACCACCATGCCTGCCAAATTTTTTATTTTTTGTAGAGACAGGGTCTCACTTGTTGCCCAGGCTGGTCTCAAACTCCTGGGTTCAAGCAATCCTCACACCACAGCCTCCCAAAATGCTAGGATTACAGGCATGAGCCACGGACACTGGCCAAAATATGAACTTTAAAATTTTTAATACCATACCAAATTGTATCCATTGAAAACATATTTAAGAGTCCTAATTCATATAGTCTTCTACTTCTATAAGTATTAAAATGAACAGCTCAACCATTCACTCATTTAATCAGGGTTATTCCTTTTTGGTAACAGCTTTATTAGATATAATTCATATACCATAGAATTCACCCATTTAAAGTGCACAATTTAGCTGGGCACAGTGGCTTGCACCTGTAATCCTAACACTTTGGGAGGCCAAGTTGGGCGGATCACTTGAGCCCAGGAGTTCAAGACCAGCCTGGGCAACATAGTCCCTGTCTTAAATAAATAAATTAGATAAATAAATAAAATAAATAAATAAATAGTTTTTTAGTGTATTCACAGAGTTGTGCAGTCATCACCATAATCAATTTTAGAACATTTTCATAATCCATAAAGAAACCCAAACGTTTTAGCCTTCACTCCTTCAACTCTAGACAACCACTAATTTATAATACTTTGTCTTTTTAAATAGACCTATTTATTCTAGACATTTCATATAAATGAAATTATGTGACATGTGGTCTCTTGTGACTAGCTTGCTTGCTTATTTACTTACTTATTTATTTATAAAGATAGGGCCTCGCTTTGTAACCCAGGCTGGAGTGCAGTGGCACAATCATAGCTCACTGCTGCCTTGAATTCCTGGGCTCAAGGAATCCTCCTGCCTCAGCCTCCCAAGTAGCTGGGACTACAGGCATGTGCCACCACGGCTGGCTAGTTTTTTAATTTTTTTTTTTGTAGAGATCACGTTTCACCACCTTACCCAGGCTGGTCTCAAACTCCTGGGCTAAGGCAATCCTCCCACTTCAGCCTCCCAAAGTGTTGGGATTACACCTGGCTGGCTTCTTTTTTTTTTTTTTTTTGATTCGAAATTTTGCAAATAATTGCCTGGATGAAGGCAATTCTTTTTTTTTTTTTTTTTTTTTTAATTGATCATTCTTGGGTGTTTCTCGCAGAGGGGGATTTGGTAGGGTTACAGGACAATAGTGGAGGGAAGGTCAGCAGATAAGCAAGTGAACAAAGTTCTCTGGTTTCCCTAGGCAGAGGACCCTGCGGCCTTCCGCAGTGTTTGTGTCCCTGGGTACTTGAGATTAGGGAGTGGTGATGGCTCTTAACGAGCATGCTGCCTTCAAGCATCTGTTTAACAAAGCACATCTTGCACCGCCCTTAATCCATTCAACCCTGAGTGGATACAGCACATGTTTCAGAGAGCACAGGGTTGGGGGTAGGGTCACAGATCAACAGGATCCCAAGGCAGAAGAATTTTTTCTTAGTACAGAACAAAATGAAAAGTCTCCCATGTCTACCTCTTTCTACACAGACACGGCAACCATCCGATTTCTCAATCTTTTCCCCACCTTTCCCCCCTTTCCATTCCACAGAACCGCCATTGTCATCATGACCCGTTCTCAATGAGCTGTTGGGTACACCTCCAAGCCGGGGTGGTGGCCGGGCAGAGGGGCTCCTCACTTCCCAGTAGGGGCGGCCGGGCAGAGGTGCCCCTCACCTCCCGGACGGGGCGGCTGGCCGGGCAGGGGGCTGACCCCCCCCACCACCCTCCTGGTCGGGGCGGCTGGCCGGGCAGAGGGGCTCCTCACTTCCCAGTAGGGGCGGCCGGGCAGAGGCGCCCCTCACCTCCCGGATGGGGCGGCTGGCCAGGCGGGGGGCCGAACCCCCACCTCCCTCCCGGACAGGGCGGCAGGCTGGGCAGTGGGCTGACCCCCCCACCTCCCTCCCGGACGGGGCGGCTGGCCAGGCGGGGGGCTGACCCCCCACCTCCCTCCCGGACAGGGCGGCAGGCTGGGCGGTGGGCTGACCCCCCCACCTCCCTCCCGGACGGGGCGGCTGGCCGGGCTGAGGGGCTCCTCACTTCCCAGTAGGGGCGGCCGGGCAGAGGCGCCCCTCACCTCCTGGACAGGGTGGCTGGCCGGGCGGGGGGCTGACCCCCCCCACCTCCCTCCTGGACGGGTTGGCTGGCCGGGCGGGGGGCTGACCCCCCCACCTCCCTCCCGGACGGAGCGGCTGGCCGGGCAGAGGGGCTCCTCACTTCCCAGTAGGGGTGGCTGGGCAGAGGCGCCCCTCACCTCCTGGACAGGGTGGCTGGCCGGGCGGGGGGCTGATCCCTCCACCTCCCTCCCGGACGGGGTGGCTGGCCGGGTGGGGGGCTGACCCCCCCACCTCCCTCCCGGACGAGGTGGCTCTCGGGCGGAGACGCTCCTCACTTCCCAGACGGGGTGGCTGCTGGGCGGAGGGGCTCCTCACTTCTCGGGCGGAGCGGCTGCCGGGCGGAGGGGCTCCTCACTTCTCAGACGGGGCGGTTGCCAGGCAGAGGGTCTCCTCACTTCTCAGACGGGGCGGCCGTGCAGAGACGCTCCTCACATCCCGGACTGGGCGGCAGGGCAGAGGTGCTCCCCACATCTCAGACGATGGGCGGCCGGGCAGAGAGGCTCCTCACTTCCCAGATGTGATGGCGGCCGGGAAGAGGCGCTCCTTGTTTCCTAGATGGGATGGCGGCCGGGCAGAGACGCTCCTCACTTTCCAGACTGGGCAGCCAGGCAGAGGGGCTCCTCACATCCCGGACGATGGGCGGCCAGGCGGAGTCGCTCCTCACTTCCCAGACGGGGCGGCAGCCGGGCAGAGGCTGCAATCTCGGCACTTTGGGAGGCCAAGGCAGGCGGCTGGGAGGTGGTTGTAGCGGGCCGAGATCACGCCACTGCACTCCAGCCTGGGCACCATTGAGCACTGAGTTAACCAGACTCTGTCTGCAATCCCGGCACCTCGGGAGGCCGAGGCTGGCAGATCACTCGCGGTTAGGAGCTGGAGACCAGCCCAGCCAACACAGCGAAACCCCGTCTCCACCAAAAAAATACGAAAACCAGTCAGGCGGGGCGGTGCGCGCCTGCAATCGCAGGCACTCGGCAGGCTGAGGCAGGAGAATCAGGCAGGGAGGTTGCAGTGAGCTGAGATGGCAGCAGTACCGTCCAGCTTCGGCTCGGCATCGGAGGGAGACCATGGAAAGAGGGGAGAGGGAGAGGGAGAGGGAGAGGGAGAGGGACTGGCTGGCTTCTTTTACTTAATGTTTTCAAGAGTTATCATGTGTGGCATGGACCAGTACTTCGTTCCTTTTTCTTGCTAAATGACATTCCATTGTATGGCTATACCACATTTTATCCATCACCGGTTGATGGATTTTGGAGTTGTTTCACTTTTTGGCTATTACAAATAATGCTACTATGAATATTTGTGTACAGGATTTTGTGTAGACATGTTTGTATTTCTCTTTGATATAAACCTGAGTAGAATTTCTGAGTCATATAATAATTCCATGTTTAACCTTTTGACAGTTGCTGGACTGTTTTCCAAAGCAACTGTACCATTTTACATTCCTACCAGCAGCGTATGAGGGTTCTGATTTCTCAACATCTTTGCCAACATTTGTTATTAATATTAATCTGTCTTTTTCATTATACCCATCCTAGTGGGTGTGAAGTGGTATCTTATTGTGTATTCTTAGTAACTTCTTAAAATTAAATATATACAAATTATATTGCTCATGCTTTGGTGACATCTGGTCAATGGTGAGACTGAGAAATTAAGCCTCATGTGCAGTACCTTCTGCTTATGAAACACGTAGTGAAGAGAACTTCCCTTGACCTTTTTTTTTTTTTTTTTAGGAGACATGTTCTTGCTTCGTCGCTCAGGCTGGAGTGCAGTAGTGCAGTCATAGCTCACTGCAGCCTTGAATTCCTGGGTTTAAGGGATCCTCCTGCCTCAGCCTCCCAAGTAGCTGGGACTACAGGCTCGTGCCACTCTTCCTGGCTAATATTTTAATTTTTATTTTTTGTAAAGACCAGATCTCGCCGTCTTACCCAAGCTGGTCTCAAACTCCTGGATTCAAATGATCCTCCCACCTCAGCCTCCCAAGTAGCTGGGACTACAGGCCCATAGCATTGTGCCCAGCTAATTAAAAAAAATTTTTTTTGGTAGCGATAGGATCTCCCTATGTTGCCCAAGCTAGTTGCAAACTCCTAGCCTCAAGCAATCCTCCTGCCCCAGCTTCCCAAAGCACTGGGATTACAGGTGTGAACCATGGCACCTGACCCAAGAGTTTTTTCCATAGCAGAATTTTAGAGCGTGTTCTACAGATAAATCTCCTCCTGGTCATTTATCCACTAAAGTCTCAGGGTAGCTTATTTCATATTTATAACTTTTCAGCTGCCATACCTTTGAACATGTTACCCCCTCTATTAGCTCTATTATCTAATTTTATGCTGAATTAGCATTTCAGGAGAAGTATAAAAGAATGAATGATATGGACCTCTTGAATCTGTTTTTCTTGGCTCTTAATTTTTATGTCTTCTATCTCTGTGTTTTTGACTTGTGTTCTTTAAAATTCTGTCAACATATTTTTTAGATTACATTTATCTATGTCTATTCCACAGAAGGGAATCCTTTGTGTAGCTTCCTATGCTTCGTTGTCGTAATTGCATTGCTTCCCACCCCTCCCAAAACAGTACATTTTTCATTATGTGAATATTATGTTTTTAGTAATTCTGCAATTCTGAAGTAGCACTTCAAAATGCATTCTTTCCAAATAAAAAATTTTTGAAGCCTTGTGGTAAGCACAATACTTCTTCTCTATGAATTAATAGCATCCACCCCTAAAAAAAACCAAAAACAACACAGAGGCTTTTTAGCTCAGCTGATCTCCAGCTTGCAGAGGTGTGGAGAGGACTCATACCAGTATATTCGACAACAGACACTTACGTTGTACCTATTTTGTGTAAGGTGCTCTGCCAGGCATTTCAAGGGATGTAAAGGCTCTGTCTTAAAGAACCTTATCATAGTGGAAGCAATAAGACATAAAGAGGATTATAATGTGAGTCAAAATGTGGTAAGTGCCCATAGGTGCTAAGCACTGAATATATAGATGTCGAGGTGGAAGGCATTATTTCTGCCTGTGGAAGATCAAATAAGGCTTCAAAGTAAAGGTGACAGATGTCTCCAGGTGTCTCTTCTCACTCAAGAATTCTGTGAATCTTTAGAACTGTGAAAAATCAGAATTGGGCACTTACTTTAGAAGCATTCTACACAGTGAGTAATAGAATGAAACAATTGAACATTCTCTTTGTTTGTATTTCTGTATCATTTTGAAAGTGTTGTCTGGATGGAGGTTAATGAAGTGGAGAGGAAGGACAGGGGTGGGCTTGAATTTGCAACAGATGTTGTGTTGTACAGAGAATACATTCCCTATCCTCAGGTAGTTTGTCAAGGCCTGGCTGTGGCTTTACCTCTTCTTGATTGGAAGAAAAAGATTTTTTTTTTTATCACTCTACATTAGAGACCAAGACTGCCCCACTGTGGATAAAAATCTCAGTTTGAAGACACAGATCGGAAGAATCCTCATCCAAGCAGAAAATGTTGCCAGAGCTGAGTGTTCTTATACCAGAGGGAGGTGCCTGGTCTTTGGAGCCCGTGAAGGAGTCTTTTGGTTACAGCAGTTTCTGATATTTGTTCATTTTGCAGGGTCAGCTACACAAAGGTATAACTTTATGAGTTCTGTGGCACAAACAAAACTAATGGAAGAGAAGACAGTAAAAAGTGGGACTTTTGCCCTTTAAAGAAAATAAAATCTTTATTTTTACCCTTAACAGCTGAAAACCAATGTGTAGAGATGTTATCCATCCTTTGGCACCTGAAATAATAATTTTAATTTTTGTTTTCTGTATTGTCTAAGAATTCCATACTATCCTGAAATATGGGAGATTCCAGTAATTTCATAAATAGATAAAAAATTTACATTTAATCTATCTAGTTCCTTTCTTTATGCCACTCTTTCATCCTACTCAGAAAATTCATTTGGGGACTCTTCTCTTAAGTCTTAGAAAATGACAGTGAGGACTAAAATCCACATGATGAACTAGGAATGAGGGAAGACATTAGGGAGAATGGAAGGGATGGTGATCCCTGGTTGGCACAGTTTATCTGTCTGCCTTTTAGCTCTCTTTCTCCCTCTTCTGCTTACTTTTAGGGCTTATTTATTCTGTCAGAGGCTACAGTGGGAAAATGAAAATCAGATTTATTAATTTTCATTATAGCCCCTGGTTCAGAAGGGCTGGGAAGAGAAAGAAAAGGAAAAATAGGCTGAACCGTTGAATAAGGGAAGGTTTAGAAATTATTTATTAGTACATTGCTGTCCCCTTGACCAGTAATAAAAAAGAAAAATCCTACAGATTAAGAAATCCCTATTCGACAAAGGATAATTACCCTTTAGGTAATTCTGCCCACAATATTATGAACTTGCTAAATATTCTGTATTCCTGATACTATTATCATAATAGTAGATGTTTATTGAGCACTTATTCATAGCAAATATACTACCCTTTATGTACCTTTATTCATTTAATCCTCTTTCTGTTTGATGAGATGAGTATTACTATTATTCCCCATTTTACAGATGTGGACACTGAAGCTTAGAGATGTCAAGTTTGTTGTGGTCCTTCAGGTAATAAGTAGTGAAGCAAGAACTCAAAACAAGGCGTGTCTGACCTAGAGTTCCTGCTTTTAACATCTACCTAGATTGTCATACTGAAGTATTTATTGATTTTCCACTGCAGGCACACCCCAGTAGTAGACACCTGGAGATGGTAAGCAATTGGTGCTGACCTTCTTTGTGTAACCTGTTATTCTGAGATGTACAAATTAACCTAAGCAATGCAAAAATCAAAGATATATAAGTGATAGAATTAAAGAAAAGATATAATCTTAAAAGATCTTAAAAGGTTTGTGACCTTATGTCCAGAATTGGCGGGTTCTTGGTCTTGCTGACTTCAAGAATGAAGCCACAGACCCTCCCGGTGAGTGTTACAGCTCTTAAATGCGGCGCGTCCAGAGTTGTTCATTCCTTCTGCTGGGTTCGTGGTCTCGCTGGCTTCAGGAGTGAAGCTGCAGACCTTCGCGGTGCATGTTACAGCTCATAAAGGCAACACAGACCCAAAGAGTGAGCAGCAGCAAGGTTTATCGTGAAGAGTGAAAGAACAAAGCTTCCACAGCATGGAAGGGAACCCGAGCGCATTGCTGCTGCTGGCTTGGGTGGCCTGCTTTTATTTCCTTATCTGGCGCCACTCACGTGCTGCTGATTGGTCCATTTTACAGAGAGCTGATTGGTCCATTTTACAGACAGCTGATTAGTCCGTTTTACAGACAGCTGATTGGTCCATTTTGACAGATTGTTGATTGGTGCATTTACAAACCTTTAGCTAGACACAGAGTGCCAATTGGCGAATTTACAATCCTTTAGCTAGACACAAAAGTTCTCCAAGTCCCCACCTGATTAGCTAGACACAGAGAGCTGATTGGTGCGTTTACAAAACCTTTAGCTAGACACAGAGTGCTGATTGGTGCATTCACAATCCTTTAGCTAGACACAAAAGTTCTCCTAGTCCCCACCAGATTAGCTAGACACAGAGCGCTGATTGGTGCATTTACAACCCTTTAGCTAGACACAGAGTGCTGATTGGTGCGTTTACAATCCTTTAGCTAGACACAGAGTGCTGATTGGTGCATTTACAATCCTTTAGCTAGACAGAAAAGTTCTCCAAGTCCCCACCCGACCCAGAAGCCCAGCTGGCTTCACCTTTCAATGGCCCTCGCCGCGGGACTTTGCAGCACCTAGCCCGGGCACTCCGGCAGCCCAGAGAGAGCTCGTCCCCCAGTCAAACCCAGCAGGCGCCAGCCGGCTGTGCCAAGTGTGGGGCCCATGGAGCCCATGCCCACCCGGAACCCCCGCCAGCCCGCAAGCCCCGGGCGCAGCCCCGACTCCCGCTTGCACCTCTCCGGGAGGAGAGGGAGCCGGCTCTGGCCTCGGCCAGCCCCAGAGAGGGGCCCCCACAGCGCAGCGGCAGGCTGAAGGGCTCCTCCAGCGCGGCCAGAGCGGACGCGGAGGCCGAGGAGGCACGAAGAGTAAGCGAGGGCTGCTAGCACGTTGTCATCTCTCAGCCTGATTGGATTGGAGAGGAGACTGATTTATCATTGCTTCCCACTCCCTTTGGCACTTGGAGCCTGTGCCTGGCCCTATAGCAGTTGGAGTTCAGTTCATTTGAGAAGTGGTAGCTATGGGTCAGGCCTGGTACTGGACACGGAGATGACTAAGACTAAGCTCTGTATAAGGGACTTTGGTTTCCTGGGAGAGTGGATGGTGATAATGAGATAACATTGTCTTTGCTTAGGTACCAGATACCAAGTCTGATCCAAATTGATTTTGTAAGAAAAAAATTTTTTTTTTTTTTGAGACAGAGTCTTGCTCTTTCACCCAGGCTGGAGTGCAGTGGCGCAATCTCAGCTCACTGCAACCTCCACCTCCCAGGTTCAAGCAGTTCTTATGCCTCAGCCTCCCAGGTAGCTGAGATCACAGATGTGCACCACCACACCCAACTAATTTTTGTATTTTTAGTACAGACAGGCTTTCACCATGTTGGCCAGGCTGGGTCTTGAACTCCTGGCCTCATGTGATTCACCTCCCTTGGCCTCCCAAAGTGCTGGGATTACAGGTGTGAGCCACCGCACCTGGCCTGTAAGAAATGTTTTATCCTCAGATTAGTTAGGAGAATGTGTTAAACAAAGTTAAATAAATTTTTTTAATTGCAGGATTTTGAGAGGTTATTGTAATTTGGGAAACACTGAAAGCAATCTGTTATTAGATCACTTTCTCAGATTGCCTTGCTTATAGCATATCTTATTTCAGGTTAAATTTATGACCCTTATTAAAAACCACAGAAAACCAAATACCACATGTTCTCACTTAAAGGTGAGAGTTAAACATTGAGTACGCATGGACACAGAGAAGGAACAATGGACACTAGGTCCTACTGGAGGGTGGAGGGCGGGAGGAGGGGGAGGATTGAAAAATGACCTGTTGGGTGCTGTGCTCATTACCTGGGTGACAAAGTAATCTGTACACCAAACCCCTTTGAAACATGTAACAAACCTGCGCATGTACCCCTGAACCTAAAATAAAAGTTGGAGGCTGGGTGTGATGGCTCATGCTTGTAATCCCAGCAGTTTGGGAGGCTGAGGTAGGAGGATCACTTGAACCCAGGAGTTCGAGACCAGCCTGGGCAACAAAGTGAGATTCCATGTTTACAAGAAAAAAAGTTTTTTTAATTACCCGGGTGTGATGGCACACACCTGTAGTCCCAGCTACTGGGGAGGCGAGGTGGGATCTCCTGAGCCCAGGAGGTCGAGGCTGCAGTGAGCCAAGATTGCACCACTGCACTCCAGCCTGAGTGACGGAGCGAGCCCCTGTCTCAAAAAAAAAAACAAACAAACAAAAAAAACACAAACTTGGAAAGAAAACAAAAACCAAGAAAGGAAAGAAAAACCCTTAGGAATGGCCCAATATTTTGAATTTGATAGTCAGGGAACTAAAAGGTCTTTTTGTACCTCCTTAAATCACAAATTTTGCTTGCTGAAAAATATTTTATAACAAAAAGAGGTATGAAAGTAACTATTAAGGCAAGAGAATCATTAGGGAGCTTAAGGAGGGAGCAGCAGGAAGGGTTGATGACCCCCTTTCTCTAAGCCAGCTTCCCTTGCCGCTCCCCTCCCTACCTTACTTCCCAGGACCCAAATGACACTGATTAAATGTTCATTTTCCTAAAGTCTCTACCAAATTCACCCTGCAGTGAAAAGGGGCAATACAGATGGTGGCTTTGATTTCATCTCTGAAACAACTAACATAAGAACCCCAAATCATTAAAAGCCTGATTCAATAGTCAGTTGAATTCAACAATCAGAATGATTCATTTGAACCATTTCGAAGAAGAACTATTAAAAAGAATTAGCAGCCTGTCACTAAATAGCTGGTTTCTCTTCCAGTTCAAATGTGCTGTAGTTTTTTCCTGTGCGTTTTTTGTTTTGGAGAGGACTATGTTGAGCAGAAGAATAGACCAAATGTGAATTGTTTTAGGAGAAAGTTGACACCAAAATCACTATTGTATTTATAAAAAGTCAAAAAAAAAGTATGGGAATTCTTAAGATACATCATTTTGCAGCAATATTAGATATATCCATGAACCAACTACAGCATAAAAGATGCAGGGCAGAAAAGAAAATGGGAGGGCATTGGATAGTACCATTATGAACAAACATTTACAGAGTACTGACTGTGAAGCAGAGTCTAACACAGAGACCCTGCCTACATCAGACGCTGCTTAGATAAAGGGGACAGACACATGCTCAAAACCTTAAACAGCAGTGCACCCTGTCATGCTTAGTGTGAAGTGCGTGCTATAGACGGATAGTCTGAGAGTTCAGATAGGGTGCGTTAGGCAGAGTGATGCTATCCCCCTCCGCACAAAGATGTCCACATCGTAATCCCTGGAACCTGCAAATATGTCACATTTCCATGGCAAAGGAGTATTAAGGTTGTGAGTCAACTTGACATAGGGAGATTATTCTGGATTGTCCTGGTGTACCCAGTGTCATCATAAAAGTCCTTTAAAGTAGAAGAGAGAGGTAGATGAGGAAACCAGTCAGAAAGAGATTTTTAAATGCTACACTATTGGAGGAAAGGACGACAAGCCAAGGACTGCAAGTGACCTCAGGAAGCTGCGAAAGGCAAGGAAAGGGATTCTCTCCTAGAGCATCCAAAGGGAATGTAGCCTGGCAAACACCTTAATGCAGCGGTCCCCAACCTTTTTGGCACCAGGGGCTGGTCTCATGGAAGACAATTTTTCCTTGGACCAGGTGCAGAGGGCTGGTTTCAGGATCATTCAAACATATTACATTTATTGTGTACTTTATTTATATTATTATTACATTATAATATACAATAATTATACAACTCACCATAATGTAGAATCAGTGGGAGCCCTGAGCTGGTTTTCCTGCAACTAGATGGTCCCATCTGGGGGTGATGGGAGACAGTGACAGATCATCAGACATTAGATTCTCATAAGGAACACAAAGCCTAGATCCCTCCCATGTGCAGTTCACAATAGGGTTCAAGCTCCTATGAGGATCTAATGTGGATGCTTATCTGACAGTAGGCGGAGCTCAGGCAGAAATTCTTGCTTGCTTCCTGCCCTGCGGCCCAGTTCCTAACAGGCCATAGACTGGTACTGGTCCATGGCAGAGGGGTTGGGGACCCCTGCATTAATGGGTCTGGGGATACTCATTTTGACTTCTGGCCTCTAGAACTTTAAGATAATACATTTTTGTTGTCTTAAGCTGCTAAGTGTGGTAATTTGGTACAGCAACAGTAAGAAATGAATACAAGGATGCTGAAGAGAGAGGAATCAGGGACAGCTTCATGGAGAAGGTGGTTCTTGAGCCATGCATTAAAGATATTAAGAGTGGTAGTCACAGAATTAGAGTCATAGAATTGATGGTCTAGATATTGAACTAAACCTTTCATACCCTTTAATTCATTTATCCACATAAAAGCTCCATAAGGACAGTATTTTCCCTTGTTTTGTAGGTGAGAAAACTGAGGCTTAGGGAGGTTAAGTGACTTGTACAGTCACTATGATGCAGTATCATTTGCTACAACTAGTTAATAGCTGGCCTTTTAACAACATGACGGCAGCTGACATTTGTGGTGTGCTTAAGTGTACAGACAGGGTGCTAAGAATGTCACTGGCATTATCTCATTTAATCCTCTGAAGATCTAAGTGATTTATAATTTTTCTGAGGCCTAGATTTATTTGGCCAGCAATATGATTGGGTTAGAGGGGAAGAAACTGGGGCCAGAAAATCCAGTCAGGACATAAGAGTCCAGACAATTGCTGATAAGAACCTAAAATGAGGGTAAAAACAGTGGGGATGGGAAGGAGAAAACATTCCAGAGATAGTCTGCTTCTTTGTTGAAACATAAATTCTTTTTTGAGACAGAGTCTTGCTCCATCCCCCAGGCTGGAGTGCAGTGGCGTGACCTCAGCTGACCGCAACTTCCGCCTCCCGGGTTCAAGCAATTCTCCTGCCTCAGCCTCCTGAGCAGCTGGGATTACAGGTGTGCACCACCATGTCCAGCTAATTTTTGTAGTTTTACTAGAGACAGGGTTTCGCCATGTTGGCCAGTCTGGTCTTGAACTCCTGACCTCAAGTGATCCGCCCACCTCAGCCTCCCAAAGTGCTGGGATTACAGACATGAGCCACCCCAGCCAGCCAAGACATAAATTCTTGTTTGAAGAAACTTCCTTTCCATCTCCAATTCTTCCCTTCCTGGGTAATTAGAGTACTGCATTTTAATGAATTTTAATGAATTTAGGCACTTTTTTTTTTTTTTTTTTTTTTGAGACGGAGTCTCGCTCTGTCGCCCAGGCTGGAGTGCAGTGGCGCGATCTCGGCTCACTGCAAGCTCCGCCTCCTGGGTTCACGCCATTCTCCTGCCTCAGCCTCCCGAGTAGCTGGGACTACAGGCGCCCGCCACCACGCCCGGCTAATTTTTAGTATTTTTAGTAGAGACGGGGTTTCACCGTGTTAGCCAGGATGGTCTCGATCTCCTGACCTCGTGATCCACCCGCCTCGGTCTCCCAAAGTGCTGGGATTATAGGCGTGAGCCACCGCGCCCGGCCTGAATTTAGGCACTTTAATTAATGAACGATGTCACTATTGATAGTGCTGTAGACCAGACTTTCCCACTTACCCATGGAAGCATGGGCAGCAGCAGCCATGTAAACTTCTCTGTAGTATGTCTTATTTCTGCCCTGCAGTGGTAACTGACAGAGACCCTCTTTAATTTCTTGGCTTTTTTAACCAAGAGAGTAGGAATTTTCTGACTTAATGTGTTAGTTCAGCAACAACAAATATATATTTATTGAAAAGGTATCATTTAAAAGAACAATAGACCATCACTGTGGGAATCTCAAATGTAAATAAAAATCAGTTTGGAGACACACCTAAACAAGGCTGTCAAATAGAAAGCAGAGGTGGATTCATATTAGTTGGTGTCAGTAACTTTGTAGAATGAGCACTGCCTTCTTTTCAAGTGTATGTATATATATGCTTGAAGTATATACTTGAAATATATGTATATATTTACAGTTTTCTCTCTCTAAATATAAGAACCATTTAAGGTTTTTAGAAAAGTTATTTGAAATTCTGATATCTGATAAGTAAAATCCCATCCATGGTCTATTTGTTTGGAATCAATTATGCAATCTTTTAAAGAATCACCAAAGTAAGATGTATGAACACTGGGTATCTTATGTCTTATAATGGATGAGTTCATTGTTTTATTTATTCTGTTTGTCATAAGTAAAGATGTAATGACATTGCTGCTGCAAATAATTCATTTTCAGCCCCAAGGAACCTTTAGGTAATTCTGAATGGCACAAAGGGTTTATATAGGGTTCATCCATATTTTTAAAATGATATATACTGTATATACTCCCAAGCTGGAACTTAACAGTAATGCTTGGGAGTATGCTACAGAATTGCTTCATTGGTAATGCTTCTGCTAAAGAGATTTTGGTATGCCAAGATGAGATATAAGATAGACACTTTGGCCGGGGATGGTGGCTCACACCTATAATCCCAGCACTTTGGGAGGCTGAGGTGGCTGGATCATGAGGTCAGGAGTTCGAGACCAGCCTGGCCAATATGGTGAAACCCCATCTCTACTAAAAATACAAAAATTAGCCGGGCATGGTGGCATGCACCTGTAGTCCCAGCTGAGGCAGAAGAATCACTTGAACCCGGGAGGCAGAGGTTGCAGTGAGCCGAGATTGCACTCCAGCCTGGGTGACAGAGTGAGACTCTGTCTCAATTAAAAAAAAAAAAAAAAAAGATAGACTCACTTTAAACCACTTCTTACTCCATTATGAGTATATCTGTGTATATTCATTCATGTAGACTGAGCCTTGCCCTTAATTTCAAAGAATGATTTCAGGTCTTTCATTTCCAACTTGAGTTAGTAAAGTAAGTCCCTACCCAATGGGGTTTGATTTTTCTCTCCTGTTAAGTGATCAAAGCTAAATCATCAAAGCCTGAATGTCTTACAACAGATTCTAATAAGTTCCGAGTTGGCTATTCTTCTTAGTTTTAATCAAAGCAAAGATGGCATTTGCATTTTTGTCATCTCCATTTCAAAGTATTATTAGAGTCAGAATCACCCTGAATGGTTCCACATCAGTAGGATCTGCATAGCCGTACGCAAAAACTGTCTGTGCCAGAACAGGGGCCCATTTCTACATAAGTGGCATAACACCTAAATACATAAACATTGGAATCATATGTCTAGATTACATAGAACCAAGTTGACATGAAAGGAAAATGTGGATAATCTGGAGTTCTTACACAGAATCCTTGACCCATGATGGCATCCCACCACTCCCCTAACTGTTCTTCAGTCCCCTTGACATACCATGGGTTCCCCCATTGCATCCCTCACATCTCCCCCACAGCATTTATACACACACAACCAATAGTCTTTGTGCCAGCTCTGCCTTGTTTTTTGTTTTTGTTTTTGTTTTTGAGACAGAGTTTCACTCTGTCACCCAGGCTGGAATGCAGTGGCGTGATTTTGGCTCACTGCAACCTTCATCTCCCGGGCTCAAGTGATCCTCCCACCTCAGCCCGCTGAGTAGCTGGGATTACAGGCGTGCACCACCACGCCCAGCTAATTTTTTTGTACTTTTGGTAGAGATGCGGTTTTGCCATGTTGGCCAGGCTGGTCCCAAACTCCTGACCTCAGGTGATCCACCCACCTTGGCCTCCCAAAGTACTGGGATTACAGGTGTGAACCACTGCACCCAGCCTCTGCCTTGTTTTCTGTCTTTGTTCTACTTACAGAGTACTTTTCTATTCCTCAGTTAGCCTTATTAACCACGAGGCATGGATGAGAGGGACAAGGAATGCAAGAGCGGTGTGTGTGTGTGTGTGTGTGTGTGTGTATGTGTGTGTGTGTGTGTGTGTGTTTGTGTGTGTGTGAGATACATATCTACAAAACCATTACATGGTTACCCAGCCATGGTTACCCTCACACTGAGTATATACTGCTGGTCTTTGAGTGACCCAAACCATCATGCTCTGCTGGGCAGGCCCCTGGAATAAGTATATCATCCACAGCAAATGTGTAGCATTTGGCAAAATTTAGAGTTAAGGCATTTTATTTTTAATAACTCTTTTTTTCATAGAAATGGTGAGACTTTGGGCTAGAAAGTTATTCATATGATTTCTAAATATGCAGAAGTTCAGAAAACCTTTAGAAATATTCTCCCCTAATTAATTTGAAAATTAGAAACTAAAAAATTGGAAGGCTGAGCACAGTGGCTCATGCCTGCAATCCCAACACTTTGGGAGGCAAAGGCAGGAGGATCGCTTGAGTCCCGAAGTTTGAGACCAGCCTGGACAAAATAGGGAGACCCTGTCTCTACAAAAAAAAAAAAAAAAAAAAAAATTAATTAGCTAGGCGTGGTGGCATGTGCCTGTAATCCTAACTACTTCAACTACTTGGGAGGCTGAGATGGGAGGATCACTTGAGCTCAGGAGCTCAAGGCTACAGTGAGCTGTGATTGCACCACTGCACTCCAGCCTGGAGGACAGAGCGAAACCTTGTCTCAAAAAAAAAAAAAGAAAGAAAAAATTCAGAGAATGTGCTGAAGAGTATTTGATTTAAAATAAAATCCATACATTTAAAGCACTATATATAGCCAAGATTAAATTTCCATGTTTGCTATAGATCTGTTCTCATTCTTAAGGGGATTTCATCCAAATGTTTTGTTATTGTTGGCAAGAAAGCAGATTCTGAATCCACCCTCAGTGATTTGTTTTGTTCAGTCTTGGCTTTTGGAACAAAATAATAACCACTTATTATTTTGCCAAAAAATTTATTTCTACTAATATATTTCTTGACAATTGCACAATAATCTTGACTATCATGAAAATTACTTTGTTTAAAATGTAAGTATATGAAAAAGTATAAGTATATAAGACACACAGATACGCAACACACACCCCATTATTTATATGTATTTAAACTAAAAGATGGCTCTATGGCAAAATGTGAAATCCAAATATTTGTATACTTTGAGGGAAAAGATCAAGCCAAGAACATGTGTTTCAGTTTGTTTTTCGTGGTCAAGAGGTGAGGGATGGGAAATATTGTGAGTAATGGATAATTTACCCTTACCCTCAAATTATCAACTATGTGAGTTCTTAGGAGTAACATTTTATAAGTACTGCGTATCTATATTTACACAGGAATGTAACACAGATAACACTAATATGAATTTGGGGGGAAAATTTTAAAATTTCCCCCAGCAGATAATCAAGTCTTTTGTTGAATTTTAATTACTGGTTCAATAGAAAAGTGCTATGAGAAGACATTCGTATTTTCTTAGAGCAGAAAGTATAAAAATGACTGTAGAATTTCCTGTTTTAACCAAGAACGAAGGAGAGCTGTGAGCCATTTGCTTCCTGAGTGGCCACATTCCAGCTGTGCAGACTGGTCATAGCACATCTGCCAATCAGAACAGGCCCTGGAGGGAAGCCCTTGGATACTGAGTCTTGTTTACATGCATCGTGACTCTGTTTCTCCCTTCCTCTTGTGTATTGTACCACTAGGAAGATTAGTGGGGAAATTTGCTATTACATGCCTAAGTAAACTATGCAACTAGGATCACAGCCACAGGAAATGATGTTCTGGACAGAGTTTTAGCTCGGCTTTAGCCACAGGTAAGAGTTGTTGCTTTGTTATATGAGGATAGCTAATCTGTATTCAGTTTCTGGCTTTACTTTGAGACATTATACTTCATTTTTGTAGCGAAGCTAGCAGGCTAAAAACTGGAGAAGAATGATTGAGAGAAATGATTTAAATGTGCCCTGCATTACTATGACTTTAAAATCTTAATACTCATCAAATGAAAAACATGATATTTTCATTTAAGGGAGGGGTAAAACCAAGTTAAATTAAAACAGAAAAGTTTTAAAAGCTGCAGTAATACTAAGTCACAGTGTAGAAAAATTGGAAGCAGAAATGTGCTAACACTATGTGTTTGGAAATCATTATATCTAAGCAGGCATGCTTTATTGTGAATCTTTTTACTTATTAGTCTTTCAGAGAACAGTGTTTTCATGAGTACTAACTTTTTGGCTTTGAAAAACATTTCTTTTTTATTATGAACTCATTCAGAAAGAATTGTTACATACGTTTAACTGTGTAAATCCTATTCCTTTTCTTCCATATTTCTTTCTAGAAGTTTTAGAGTATGTTTCATAATCCTCTTATTCTGTTCCACCAGCAATAAAATTAAGGAAAAACTAAAAGCATTCCTGTCTTAATCTTTACGTTGCCATTAAATTCTATCTTGTTAGCATTAATTCAGAAGATACTATAGAAAACTGTATTTTGATAATATTCCGTAGGATTTTTTTCTTAACGTCATTGCTTAGGATATATTGTGGTTTGTATATTGCTTCATATTGTTTATTTTTGCATAACACTGCGGCCTTTTACTTCATTTATTTTAAATTCTTAAGCATATAGTGGAGGAAAAATTGTTACTCAGGTTCAAAAAAGACAACCTGTGGGTTTTATGGTTCTCTTGTATATGATAGTCTCAAGGTTGATTAATAGCATGTTACAGCAGTCTAGAGAGTCACTTTTGAAAAGTTCAAGCATCTGTGCTCTTATTTCTTACCCTATAGCAGGGTTTCTCGACCTCTGCACTGCTGACATTTTGGATGAGATAATTCTTTTGGTGAAAGGGACCGCTCTATGCATTGTAGGATCTTTAGCAACATTCCTGCTTTCTACCCATGAGAGTTCCCTTCTTCCCAGTTGTGATGATCAAAAATTTTATATAGAGAGCACATTATATCTAATTACTGGAGAAACATTGAAATCCAACTTCTGAAATGTTCTGGGTGGTAGATAGTTAAGGGTGAAGCTGTATTGGTCTTAGTATTTGCAGATGTTGTAGCTGACTGCTCATTTTTCCCCCTCCCCATTCTGTTAGAAGCTTCTGCCAACCATGATTCATGGAATGATTTTTTTGAGCTGAGTAATCTGTGGCTTTGCAGTTTCCTTGCTTTCTTTCCTTAGCTAAATCTCTTCTAGTGTTAGCAAAGTATTTAGCACAGGAAAGATCTTATAAAATGAAATAATACATGTAATGATACATTTTCCAAGTAGATGATGTTAACAAACCGTAAGCTTTTATGCCTGTCCTTCATTGTGTCTTTTCTGCCTCTGTCAGGCGAACTGTGATGAAGAGCCTTATACTTAGGAAGACACAACTACCTTTGAACAGTCCTTTGTGAAATCTAATGGTATGGCAGCTGGTCTTTAAAAACTTCTTTCCAGAGCTTTTAAAGAACATTTTGACACGTAACCATCTTCTTTCTCTACAGATCGCAACGAACGAAATAAACCAGAACATCGTTCTTCAAGGTATGAATTTACAGTATCTAATAATTCTGTATAAAGCTTCTTATTTGAAAAGTATTGTTTGGAAGCAATGTAAGTGTCCTCTTTAGAGTTACTATCTATTGGAATCTTCTGTGGCATTCAGAGAAGCTTCATAAGGGAAATCTTATTCATTCTCTGAATTAAAATTTCACATAAAACTATTGACTACCTGGAAAACATGTTTTATTTTAGGAATTCCCATCAGTGACAGATATATTTTCATAAAAATTATTTTACTCTCATTTATTTGTTTTTGTGACTTATTTTCCTCCCCTCCCTTTAACCAGTATTTTTGTAAGTGTGTACTGCTGTTTTCCTAATCATAAAACTAATATAGGCTCACTGTAGAAATTTAAAAGATATTTTAAAAATACAAAGCATGAAAAAAGCAGAACAAAACAAAACCCAGACTGCCTTCCATCAGCCAGAGATGGCTGGCTATTGCTAAAATTTTGGTACATTTCTTTCTAGACTTTTAGATTATATATGTATGTATATATTCAAATGGATTATTTTGTGTTTTTGTTAGGTATTTCAAGTGGCCGGGAAGGTTGTATCACTTAAGCTCTCAACCACACTGAGTGTATTTCACTAGAATTCTGCAACACTGAAGAGTACATTAAAAAATCCTTGTCAAACTTATAGGTGAAAAATTGTCTGACTTCTCATAGGCAGGACTGGCAGGCTATATTTAATATTTTTAACCTAGTACTATGAAAGTTTATAATTTTTCTAATATTAATTTCTTTTTATTCCACATTCTACCACCTTTTTTGATGTTTTATTTTGTGGGAATTGTTAAAGTAATGTACTCATTGGATTGACTGCTCTGGTAAGCCAAATCCTGGTTCTTTTTCAAGAGATCAAACCCTAGAGTGCGTTGACCTCAATCAATAAAAATATAAAATCTATAAAAATTTCATTGCTTAGAATAGCAATGCGTTTTGCAGAAATTGTCAATCAAAATAAGTTAGTGAGACCTAATCTGAGAGAAGAATATAGCTGGGTATTTAGAATATTGACTGATTTTTTTTCCAGGTACAATTTACATATGTTAAAATTCATTCTTTTTTGTGTATAATCTTACTAGTTTTGATAGGCATGTACAATTATGTATCTACCGCCATAATCATTAAACAGTTTGTAAGATTCTTTTATATTAGATACTTAAAGAAAAATAGCAGCCAGGCATGGTGGTTCACACCTGTAATCACAGCTACTTGGGAGGCTGAGGCAGGAGGATCACTTGAGCCCAGGAGTTCAAGACTAGCCTAGGCAACATAGCAAAACACTGTCTCATCTCTGTTAAAAATAAAAATAAGGCAATGTAAGAGAAAGGACTTTGACAGCATGCTTAACTGTGAGTGACATAAAGTTGGAAGAGTAAAAAATACTTAGGATGGTAAAACCAGGATCCCCAAGAACTTTGACATTCTGAAGATTGGACTGAACTGAGCAATATGAATTTTAATAGGCACAAATGCAAACCCTTAGAATGAAACACCAGTGGAACATAAAAAGATAAGGGAGATGTGACTTAGCAATATTTTTGAAAAAGTCTGAAGGATTTAGTTCTTCATAAATTTACCATGAATCAAAAATCTTATGTCATTACGTCTACCTTCCCCCAAAAAAGTCTGCACCGATTTGATTACACTGAAAGAAGTTTAATGTTCAGGCTAAAAGTGGTAGCTCTAGATCATACTTTTTTTTTTTTCTTTGAGATGCAGTCTCGCTCTGTTTCCCAGGCTGGAGTGCAGTGGCACAATCTCGGCTCACTGCAAGCTCTGCCTCCCGGATTGACGCCATTCTCCTGCCTCAGCCTCCCGAGTAGCTGGGACTACAGGTGCCCGCCACCACGCCTGGCTAATTTTTTGTGTTTTTAGTAGAGACGGGGTTTCACCATGTTAGCCAGGGTGGTCTCGATCTCCTGACCTCGTGATCCACCTGCCTCGGCCTCCCAAGGTGCTGGGATTACAGGCATGAGCCACCGTGCCCGGCCTAGATCATACTTTTGATATTCTGTTCAATTTGGGGTCCACAAGACCTTGAAAAATTGAAGTATGCAGTGGAGTGACTGTATAGATACCACATGGAGACCTTAAAAAACAAAACAAAACAGAATCCCAAGCCCAACCCCAGAGATTCTATTTAATAAGTCTCAAATGAATCCTCAAAATCTGTATATTAAACAAGTCCCCCAGTGATTCTGACGTGTAGTCAGGTTGGGGACCACTGGTCTAGAATATAGCAGCTGAGTTGGGACAGGGAAGATGAAAAAGAAGAGTAAGATAAAAGTCAAAGCTAAACCATAGGAAGACTGGTGTGAGGAACTGGGAGAACTTAGCCCAGATGTGAAAATTTGGGGAAGTGCATGGGATGGAAACGATAACTGGCTTCAAACACCCAGAGGCTGATATGTGGAGGAAACTAGCAGAATTCTTCCTAATAAATGCTGTTCCCTACTAAGAGGAACCCTGGCCACTGGAGGAATGGCGGATTCTGGGTCTGGGCTAAGGGAAAATGCAAGATGATCCTGGACATCTAGTTGTGATAGAAAGCTAGGAAGTGCTCAACTAATGGGGTCATGTTGAAAAGACAGATGGTAGCATCAAGGGATTTTCACTGGCCAAATTTTGGGGTAATTTGAGTATCCAAAAAAAATGATGATAATGGATCCCATGTAGGAGAAATGACAGAACTTAGAAAATCATCATTTTGTAATTCTCAAAGTAATAGTTGATGCAGGCAAAGATCATCAGTGGCAGCTAAAACTTCTGTAAAAAGTTGTTGGGAAACATCAAAAGATACCAGCTGCTGTTGAAAAAAAAAAAAAAAGTTGTTGGGAAAAGTTGTTAAAATATCACCCCACAGATCAGTTTTTAATTGCAAAGGGGGAAAATTTACCATTTCAATGGAGAGACCTAGTGGTCACCATCTAAATCAAGTAGTCAACATGTATATTATCACTAGTGAGATAAGCAGTACACTTATGTAGTAGTCCTAAGGAAAAAAAAAAAAAAAGCTGGGAGAATATTCCAGGTAACAAGAGACCAAAGAGGCCAGGCGCGTTGGCTCACACCTGTAATCCCAGCATTTTGGGAGGCCAAGGCAGGTGAATCATTTGAGGTCAGGAGTTCGAGGCCAGACTGGCCAAAATGATGGTCAACTCCATCTCTACTAACAATTAGCTGGGCATGGTGGTGCATGCCTGTAATCCCAGCTACTTGTGAGGCCAAGGCAGGAGAATTACTTGAACCCGGGAGGCAGAGGTTGCAGTGAGCCAAGATCACTCCACTGCGCTCCAGTCTGGGCAACAGAGTGAGACTCCGTCTCAAAAAAAAAAAAAAAGAGAGAGAGAGAGAGACCAAAGAGATATTAACAAACAAATCTAATATGTGAATTAAAAAAAAAAAATCTAGGACTAAAAAATCCCAACTTTAAAAAAGGTTGGGGAGGGGATAATTTAAACATGGATGTTATTTTAAATAATATTTTATTAAATATTACTTTTTAAGGTGTAGAATAGAAATGTTATTATGCAGGAGAATGTGATTCTTAGGAGATATATGCCAAAGTATTAATGTAAGGGTGATATAGTTTTATGTTTGCAAATAAATCTCAATTCAGGGGGAAAAAACCCAGGATGAGCAATAAAGAAGCAGATATTGGAAACTGTTAATAATTGGTGAATAGATGAAAGGCATATAGGTGTTACTTATACTGTTTCTTCAGCTTTTTTGTAGACATGAAAATTTCAAAATAGAAAGACACAGTGGAGAGAACTGTTGTGTGTGTTCTTGGGAGTCCCAGAGGGAGGACAGAATGCACCTCTGTGGGTGGAACTTGGAGGGGGATATATTTCTGCACAAAATGAGGAAGAATTTCCTGACAGAGCTGGTCAAAAATGGAATGGGCTACTCTGTGAAGTAATGCTGTCAAAGAAAAGCTAAATAAGCTAGCGCTGGAAATAAAAATAGAGAAGATTCATGCATGGCTAAGTCATTATTCTAGATGGCTCCAGCTCCTTGCTCACTAATAGCCAATAAATATCTCTTATGAGTCTCTGTTCTGGCTCAGAATACAATAGAAAATAAGAAAAAGTCTCCAGGTTGATGGAGGGTCCATTGTTGTGGACTTACACTCCCAATCTCTGAGAATCTATTGACCCTAAAGTGAAGTTCCCAGTCTTTACAGTTATATTTTAGGCAATGCTATGGTACTTTTGAGGGTATTCGGAAAGTATTCTCAGTATTTTTCATCTCTTATTTATACAGTCAAGTTCTTTAGGACTGTGCTATTGGTCTTGGTAACCCTGACACTTAGTAGATTGCCTGGCCCACAATAAACAATAAATAACCGTTGAATAAATAAATGCCAAAGGTATTTTGAGGAGAGAAAGGGAAATATCAGTATTTTTACCTTGCAAATCGGGAAGAACCTGACTCTCAAAAGCTCGCCCACGACTATTATTGGATCTGTGTGTTACAACAGCAAGGAGTGATGCCGTATAAGAAAGGAGAAATGTTTTTTCAGGAAAGGACATCGTTTTCTGTCCAGGGTATCTGCTGACATTGGCGGTGACCTGTTCTCCTGCCATCCTCAGCTGAGCAGGGCTACCCCGCCAGGCCAGCAGTGCATCAAGCAGATTAATACCTGCTGCATCAACAGAGCAGAAAGAAGAAAATATAAACAAAAAGTCATTTGATTTTGGTATGTTTTTCGGTTCTCCTCAGGCCACTTGGCAACAAGAATGATGGGCTCCAAGCCCAACAGGGATAACAGAAATGCATTTCTCTTGTTTGTGTTTTTAGAGGCCAAGCACTCCTATAGCTTTCATAGTAAGAGGTGAATAAATCTGGGATGTCTGCCTGTTCTTTCACCTCAGTGCTAAACTAAGAAGGAAAACATAATTCTTGTCAAGTTAAAGGAAAAGTTTTATCATATGTAGGCCAACACTAAGACCCCAAGCAAAAGGCATCCTGGGTGGTTTTTGATTACTTTGTTTTGATGTTGATTTGCTTGCTGCCAATTGATTGATACACATGTGAGAAATATCTACGTTGTTCTTGTCTCAACCTTATTAGTTTAAACACACCATTTCCAAAATTGATGTCCCACAGAACTCTCTTCAGTAGATTATTAATCAGTATGTCAAGAAATAAGTGTTAATATGCAGAAAAGTTTATGAAATGGCGAGTTAAACAAAATTAGCCATATTTCTTTACTGTGATGCTCCTCAGAGTCTTTGATACACTCAAGTACATTATAAAACTCCAAGTGAGAGCTATACTACACACCCGTTTAAAAATTTATTTGAATTTATAACTTCTTTTCCCAGACATAGCTATTAATAACATCTAGAAAAAAGTACCATGGAGTGGCAGTTTGGGAAACGAATTAGAGGGAAGTAGGAGCTAAAGATAATAAAGAATGTTAAGCCCTGTGGCAGTCAGTGCCCCGAATAGAAAATTAAGAGCTCTTTTTACCACCCCACCAGCTCTAAATAATAGGTCTTGATGACTTAGGGGTCTGAACTACCAGCTAATTCATCTCATGTTTTATCTACTACAAGGAAATATTTTACAGCAGCAAAAAAAGAAGGCGGCAAAACAAAGAACCTTAAATCTATTTCTCAAAAATTGTCATTTGAATCTTGGCCTCCCTAAAGTCTTCTTGTAGTGACCTGTCATAATCCCCTTTGATATCCATTCATAAAATTAAATGAAATTTCATTAAAAATCATAGAAGTAAGAAAATGGAAATTCAGCAAAGTGATTCTTAGATGTATAAGGAAGAGCAAGACTAACCAAGGCAATTTTGAAGATCAAAGAGGAGAGGTGAACTCTTTTAAGTAATTAAGACAGTCTTTTGTCAGCAAACCTAGAAATAGGTTGTTGAAGCAGACTAAAGAGCCCACAGACATAGATGAATACATAGAGTTCTGTGTTATGTGATATGATAGAGGCAGCATTACGGATCAATGAGGGAAAGCTGGTATGTCAACAGATGGTGCTTGAATAACTGATTATCCATATTTTTAATCTACACGGAATTTGATTTATCTTATGACATGAGATAAAAATCTAAAGAAATGAAAGAAGTAAAATGGAAACATTTCAAAGAAATGTATAAGAATATCTTTATGAGGTAGTGAGTTCTTAAGGATCAACAAATACAAACCATGAAGAAAAAGATTGATAAATCTGACTATGTGAAAATTTAAGATTTATGTACATGAATACATCGGAAGCATGTGAAAAGGGAAGTCATGACTGTGCAGTGCACGTAGGCGACAAAGGTTAGTATCCAGGATAAAGAAAAACTACGCATACGGAAGAAAAAGACAAGTAAATACAGGTAGGGAACACATAAAAGATGAAACCTAAGTAACCAGTTAATATATGAAAAGATTCTTCACCTTGATAGGATTAAGATGTGCACTAACATGGTAATGAGATACCATTTCACTTCCGTGGAATTGGCACAGAACTCTCAAAGACTGAAAATACCAAGTACATATGAGAGTATGTAATTTGGTACAACTGTAAGGAAGACTTTATTCAGGACTATCAAGATAGGTATAGGGACAACTGCAATGGGATTTTGCAGTCGGGGAGTTAGGTCGGGCTCAACTCATGGGCAAGTGGGAATTTATAGTAAAAGAGCAGGGCGTGGGGGTCAGTGGATAGAAAATTACTGAGAGGAAACATCGGGGATAAAGGGGATTATGGCTAAGTTGACCTAATAGGATTCTTGCTGAAGTCAGACCAGGGTGATCAGACATCACCAAGAGGATGGCAGGGGATTGAACCTGATCAGATGTTAAGAGTAATCTGATATTGAAGATGAGGATTCTTGCTAAACTGACTTACTGCCAAAACTGGATTTTACAAGGAAGTACACAGATGGGACTAGGAAAAGTTTCAGAATCTTTGTCAGTTCAGAGTAGCCCTGTTTGAATTAAGGATATGTAGTATGTGAGAACATGGATACATCTCAGAAACATAATTTTGGATGACAAAAGCAAGCTGTAGAAGGATAGTTACAGTATAATGCCATTTATATAAAGCAGAAGTCAGCAAATGGGTCAAATCTGGCCTGCCACCATTTTGTAATTAAAATATTACAGTAACTCAGCCATGCCCATTTGCATATCATCTCGGGCTGCTTTCACATTACAACAGGAGAGTTGTACCAACAGGGACCACATGGCAAAACACAAATAATACATTGTTTGTTGTATATTTTTATGACTACGTATAGGTACTAAAAGTATAAAAAGATGTGCGGAAGTCATAAATAGTCAAATTAGGGTATTGATTATCAAATGAATGGGCCAGGAAAGGATCCACAGGGAGCTTCAAGTGTATCTTGACTGTTTTATTTCTTATGCTAAGAGATAGGATTTGCAATATTATCTATACTTTTTTAAACTCCTGGAAATTAGCTGGGCATGATGGCTCATGCCTGTAGTCCTAGCTGCTTGGGAGGCTACGATGGGAGGATTGCTTGATCCCAGGAGTTTGGTGAACTATGATCACACCACTGTATCCCAGCCTGCATGACAGAGTGAGACCCTGTCTCTTAAAAAAGAAAGAAAAAAAAATCTCTGCATAGTTTAATAATTTTTTTAAAAATGGCATCAGGAGACCTTTTTGAATCATATGGCAATGATAAAGATGTTTTTATAGGACTTGAGTATAAAATTGAATGAATTCTTTTTAAAGAGAAAAATTGAGGAAATAGTCAAGAATGTTCAGAAAAAATTGATTAAACACTTCAGATTTTACCTCTACTTATAGTCCTGCTCCCATGTCTCCTTTTACTAGAAGCATCTTGTATTTCTCTGCAAATTTTTCTCTTTTTTGGCACTTAAGAGTTCTACAACTAACACATGAAAACATTTTTTAATAGTACAGAAACATGTGGTATCTGCCTTTATCCCATAGGTGACTTAAGAGTGATGGTTCAGTGTCTATCCTAGTCTGCTTTCTATGCATATATAGCATATATTTAAATAATAATTAGAACAAATGGGGATATATATATATGTGTGTATGTGTAGTATGTGTGCTTATATGTATGTTTGTATATCTGTATACATATATATGTGTTTCTGTCAATTTGACTTTTTTAACTTATTTAGAAAGTATTACCATGTCAGTTTCCACTTCATTATTTTTTTAACTACTGCATAAAATTTTCCAGTGTAACCTTATTATAATTTATTTAACCAGTCCTTTAGGTTGTTTCCAATTCATTGCAGTTAGAAATGATGTTGCAATAAGCATCTTTATGTTCATATCTTTGTGTATAGATGTGTAGGAAAACCTTTATTGTTCTTCCAAGATAGATATTTTTTTGTTTTCATTCACAATTACTTTTAAGTTTTTAAAATTTATATGCCGTACATGTCTGTTTGCTTCCCAAATCTCAGATAGCTTCCTGGTGTTTGGTACTGTTCCAAGTTCTCTAGAGCCCATTACAACTTCCCTCCCCATAATGTGGCCTGAAATGTCACCCAGCACAGGGAGAGACTGAAACTCAACATGCAGAATATTTGTAGCACATAGTTTAGTACTCTCAGAGTTAATAGTTGGTGATGTTAAAACTCATAGCAATCACTATATCATTACGAATTTAAAAGGGTCTTGGTTCTCTGCATTGGTATCCTGTTGATCTTATGAAGATGTTGAAGATTTTATTTCGACACTTTACCATCATCACATTGTGGTTTAAATAGATTAGCTAAACGCAGAAGATTTAACTTGTTTTAGCTGTTCTCTTTTCTAAGTATGTCTATCAAAATACCATGCTCTGCTGGGGTTAGTTTAATACTGAAATTCTGTAGCATTTCCCTGACCATATGTTTTGATGCCTGTACCTCTATAAACTATAGCTCTGTGTAATTACTTTCTGGCATTATGTTTTCTAAGCTATAAGAGAAACATTACTTTTGCTGCAGCATCTGTAATGCCATAAACAAGGTGAAACATTTAAATGTGTACAGGTTTTGTAGGCGGGAAATTCTTTTGCAAAGGAAGATGTGAAAGGACTATTAACATTTTTTTGTCATCCTACAGAGAATACACACACACACACACACACACACACACACACACACACACAGTGTTGTTTTGTTGTGGTTTTCAGAAATGTAACTTTAGCATTTCCCCCTAGTGTGATGGGAATGAAAATGAAGCATTTATATGGTGTAGCAGTTGGGTAATTGAAAAGTTTTATTGGCTGGTCTACCACTGCCATAGTACTTAGTGTGGGGCTTTTCTGAAGTTGTTTCAAATTAAACTATCAGCAGGCAGTTAACTTTGGAACAGCAGCTGGTCTTGTGTTTATTACTTTTTCTCAAGATGGGCTTGTTGGCCACCCATTTCTCAGCAGTCCAGGGCGCATGGAACTCCTGGCCCTTAAATTTTTTTCATCCTAATTCTTTCCTCTCTTTCCCTTGGGTTATATTTTATATTAGTTATTTACCTTTCTGCAGTATAATTTAGAAGTAGTTGTTTATACAGTTCTACAAAATGTTGGTTAAACAGCCTGTAGTCAAGTGAAGTTTGTATACATCTTTGTGGCCCTCAATCTGTCCTTAGGTTATGGTTTTACTCCAACTAATAAATATCCTTGGGAAAGTGGACTTTAAATTTTTATTCAAATATTTTCCCTTATTGAACACAGCATACATCACATTCTTCAAATGTATTGATTAGCACTGTACGCCACAGAAGCGTACTAGCTAATTCCTGGAAAAATCTTAGGACAGAATTACTGAACAGTCATTCATTAGCTCAGTCACCTCCTGTCTCATTAAAAGTAAACTGCTGTTGATGAGAATTCAGTCTTGTCCTTAAAGGTAACACCCTGGCTGGGCGCGGTGGCTCATGCCTGTAATCCCAGCACTTTGGGAGGCCGAGATGGGCAGATTACGAGGTCAGGAGTTCGAGACCAGCCTGACCAGCATGGTGAAACCCTGTCTCTACTAAAAATACAAAAATTAGCCGGGCATGGTGGCATGCGCCTGTAATCCCAGCTAGCTACTCAGGAGGCTTGAGGCAGGAAAATCACTTGAACCCGGGAGGCAGAGGTTGCAGTGAGCCGAGAGTACGCCACTGCACTCCAGCCTGGGCAACAGAGCAAGACTCCGTCAAAAAAAAAAAAAAAAAAAGGTAAAACCCTTTCCTGAAACCAGAAATCAGGCCTGGTCCCAAGAATTCAATTTCAAGGTTTGAAGTATCTTTGTTGATTAGCAGCTCCTCTGCATAATAAATCAGAGCATTCATTTCTGCCCTCGTGATAAGTTTTTGCCACTTCTAATCTCATTTTAGTTGTAGGCCATCTTTCCAGAAATGCAGAGTGAGCAAGCCAGCTCTTTTGCAACACTTCTAAATGCAGCAACATTTAAGGCAGGAATCTTCAAGGACTTGTTTGTGACCTTGCTTCCTTTTGTACAGGAGGATTGAGAATCAGTATCCTTTGTTAATTAAAAAAATGAAAGAATGGAAGGAAAGTATGGATTGTTTGGAGGCTTCAGAGTAACATTGTGTCTACAATGCAAACATTCCCTCAACTATAAACCTGTTTCCTCAAGATAATGTTTTCCCTTGGCACACTGCCTTGTGCAGGCAGTTCAGGGATGCTATCAAGGAATGACAGGCGGACTTAAAGTGTATCACTATCTATTGCCCAGTAGTTTCTCTTGGTCATGGATTCTGAAGAGAAACTCTAGGTAGAAGAGGCCTTATAAACTGAAGTATGGTCTTCAGAATATTTTCATGAGGCCGGCTGTGGTGGCTCATGCCTGTATTCCCAACACTTTGGGAGGCCAAGGCAGGAGGATTGCTTGAGGCCAGGAGTTTGAGACCAGCTTGGGCAACATAAAATTTAAAAATTAGCCAGGCACGGTGGCATGCACCTGTAGTCCCAGCTACTCAGGAGGCTGAGGCAGGAGGATTAGCTAAGCCCTGAGCCTAGGAGTTTGAGGCTACGGTAAGCTAGGATTGTACCACCACACACCTGGGCAGCAGAACAAGACCCTGTCAAATAAATAAATAAATAAATAAATAAATAAATAAATAAATAAATTCATATTATTAATTCCTGTCTCCCACTCCCCCTCCAAGACAGGATCTTGATCTGTCACCCAGGGTGGAATGCTGTGGTGCAATCACGGCTCACTGCAGCCTTGACCTCCTAGGCTCAAGCAGTTTTCCCACCTCAGCCTCCCAAGTAGCTGGGACTACAGGTGTGTGCCTCCATGCCTGGCTAATTTTTGTATTTTTTTGTAGAGACAGATTCTACCATGTTGCCCAGGCTCGTCTCGAACTCCTGGGCTCAAGTTATCTACCCACCTCTACCTCCCAAAATCCTGGGATTAGAGGCATGAACCACCACTCCTGGTCCCAATATCTTAAAATAAGACAGCCATGAAGTTTGCCACATCGATTGACTCTTCCTTTCACAAACAATTTCTCTGCAGCATGCAATGCTGTTTGATACCATTTTACCTACAGTAGAACTTCTTTCAAAATTGGAGCCAATCCTGTTAAATCCTACCACTGCTTTATCAACTAAATTTATTCTAAATCCTTTGTTGTCATTTCAACAATGTTTACAGCATCTTCACCAGGAATAAATTCTACTTTCTTTGCTCATCCAGAAGAAGGAACTCCTCATCCACTGAAGCTTTATCATCAGATACATCAATGTGGTCACATCTTCAGGGTCCACTTCTAATTCTAGTTCTCTTGCTGTTTCCACTATATCTGCAGTTACTTCCTCCACGGGAGTCTTGAACCCCTCAAAGTCATCCATGGGGGTTGGAATTGACTTCTTCCAAACTCCTGTTAATGTTGTTACGTTGCCCTCCTCCCATGAATCACAGATATTCTTAATGGCATCTACAATGGTGAATCCTTTCCAGGTTTTCCATTTACTTTGCCCCAGTTCATCAGAGGAATTACTATCTATGGCAACTATGGCCTTACAAAATGTATTTCTTAAATAATAAGACTTCAAAGTCAAAATAACTCCTTGATCCATGGGTTGCAGATTGGATGTTGTGTCAGCAGACATGAAAACAATATGAATCTCCCTGTACATCTGCATCAGAGCTCTTGGGTGACCAGGTGCATTGTCAATGAGCAGTAATATTTTGAAAGGAATCTTTTTTCCTGAGCAATAGGTCTCAAGAGTGGGCTTAAAATATTTAGTAAACCATGCTGTAAACAGATATGCTGTCATCTAGGCTTTGTTGTTCCACTGGCACTGGCAGAATAGATTTATCATAATTCTTAAGGGCCCTAGGACTTTCAACATGGTAAATGAGGCCAGGTGCCCTTCACACGTATAATCCCAGCACTTCAGGAAGCCAAGGCAGGAGGATTGCTTGAGGGCAGGAGTTTGAGACCAGCCTGGGCAACATAGCAAGATCCTGTCTCTACATAAAATAAAAATTAGCCAGGTGTGTTGGCATGTGCCTGTAGTCCCAGGGAGGCTGAGGCAGGAGGATTGCTTGAGCCCAGAAGGTTGAGGCTGTCATGAGCCTTGATCACAGCACTGTACTCTGGCCTAGATGACAGAATGAGAACTTGTTACTAAAAAATAAAAAAATTATTTAATGGTAAATGAGCATTGGCTTCAACTTAAAGTCATCAGCTGCATTAGCCTCTAACAAAAGTCAGCCTGTCCTTTGAAGTTTTAAAGCCAGGCATTGACTTTTCTGTCTAGCTAGGAAAGTCCTAGATGGCACCTTCTTCCAATATAATGCTACTTCATCTACACTGAAAATCTGCTGTTTAGTGTAGCCACCTTTACCAATCATGTTAGCTAGATCTCCTGGATAACTTGCTGCAGCTTTTCCATCAGCACTTGCAACTTCACCTTGCACTTTCATGTCATGAAGACAGCTTCTTCCCTTAAATTGCATGAACCAACCTCTACTAGCGTCCCACTTTTTTGTGCAGTTTGCAGTTTCCTTACTTATCTCAGCCTTCATAGAATTGAAGAGAGTTAGGACCTTGCTTTAGATTAGGTTTTGGCTTAAGGGAATGTTGTGGCTGGGTTGATCTTCTATCCAGACCACTAAAGCTTTCTTCATATCAGCAGCAAGGCTGTTTCACTTTCTTATCATTCATGTGGTCCCTGGGATAGCACATTTAATTTCCTTCAAGAACCTTTTTTTTTTTTTTTTAATTACAGATTTGCTAAATGTGTGGTGCAAGAGGCCTAGCTTCTGGCCTATCTCAGCTTTCGACCTGCCTTCTTCACTAAACTTAACCATTTCTAGCTTTCAGCTTAAAATGAAGGAAGTGCAATTCTTCCTTTCACTTGAACACTTAGAGGCCACTGTGGGATTATGAATTGCCCTAATTTCAGTATTGTTTTAGGGAATAAGGAGACCCGAGGAGAGGGGAAAAGATGGGAGAACTGCCAGTGGAACAGTCAGAACACACACAACATTTATCCATTAAGTTCACTATCTTTTTTTTTTTTTTTTCGAGATGGAGTTTTGCTCTTGTTGTCCAGGCTGGAGTGCAATGGCACGATCTTGGCTCACTGCAACTTCTGCCTCCCAGGTTCAAGTGATTCTCCTGCCTCAGCCTCTGGAGTAGCTGGGATTATAGGCATGCACCACCAAGCTTGGCTAATTTTGTATTTTTAATACAGATAGTCAGATATCTTGTATTTTTACAAGATAGTCAGGTATTTTGTATTTTTAGTAGAGATAGTCAGATATTTGTAGTAGAGATAGGCTGGTCTCGAACTCCTGACGGCTGAGATGAGATGGGGGTTAAGCCTGGGAGGTTGCAAGGCTGCAGTAAACTATGATCTATACTCCAGCCTGGGTGACAGAGCAAGACCCAATTTCAGAAGAAAAAAACAACAACAAACAATTAAATTTTGTTACTATAAAATAATACATGCCTATTATAGAAAGTTTGTAAAAATACAAAAAGGGGAAAAAAAATAAAATCATTAATAGTCAACGATAATTGCTATTAGTATATTGGTGGTTCAGTCTTTCTTTTGTGCATACTTGGTGTACTTTAAAAAAAATATTGGGGGGCCAGGCACAGTGGCTCACGCCTGTGAGCACTTCCCCAGCACTTTGGGAAGCCAAGGCAGGCGGATCACAAAGTCAGGAGATCAAGACCATCCTGGTTAACACGTGAAACCCCGTCTCTACTAAAAAGTACAAAAAATTAGCCAGGTGTGGTGGCGGGTGCCTGTAGTCCCAGCTACTGGGGAGGCTGAGGCAGGAGAATTGCAGGAACCCAGGAGGCGGAGCTTGCAGTAAGCTGAGATTGCGCCACTGCACTCCATCCTGGGCGACAGCGAGACTCTGTCTCAAAAAAAATAAAATAAAATAAAATTGGGATGGTATATATAAGTTTCTTTTCATAAAACAATAGTTTATAAACATTTTCCCATAACATGATTTTCATGGCATTTCATCATGTAGTATACCAAACTTTTTCTATTATCAGACATTTAAGGTTATTTCAAGATTTTACTATTATAAATAATCCTGTAATCAGATTCTTATACCTACATTTTTATGGACCATCACTGATTATCTCCTTGTGATAAATTCTTAGCAGTAGAATTAATGTAACAAAAAATATATAAATATTTTAAGACTTTTCATATATACTACCAAATTATCTTCATGAAGGGTTGCATTCTTACCTCTGTAACATTCTTTGAGGTTCTTCCCTTTCCCTGTGTTGTTTACGGATGAACCAGAAGAAAATGGTCCTACGCTATTTGGCCATAGCTAATAGAACTCTGTCCTAGAAGGTGTCCAATAAGAATATTGTTTCTTCCAGTTTAACTCATATTTTTATGTTATAATGCTCAGATTTTTTAACCCATTTCTGTTATTTTTATTTCAGGTCCCAAAAGAGCACTTTCCAAAAGGGGTCTTGTACTAATCCACAGCCTCTGGAAATCTGTATGCTCGGAGCTTTTCAGAGGCCTTTCTGAAGCCATTCAGGAGTCAGATCACTTGGATTCAAGGCATAGACACCAGTGCATAACTCTTAAGCCTGTATTTGAAACCTGGACTGTCTGTGCTCAAATTTGGGAAACTTTTAGGGTGATCCAAAGTGAATTTTAAAAATACTCTCAGGTCATGCCCAAGTTTGGAGGCTTTCTAGGGCAATCCAAAATGATTTTTAAGAAATACTTTTTCAGGCTGGGTGCAGTGGCTCACGCCTGTAATCCCAGCACTGAGAGGCCGAGGTGGGCAGATCACTTGAGGTCAGGAGTTCGGGACCAGCCTGGCCAACGTGGTGAAACCCCATGTCTACTAAAAACACAAAAAATTAGCTGGGCGTGGTGGTGAGCACCTGTAGTCCCAGCTACTCAGGAGGCTGAGGCAGGAGAATTGCTTGAACCCAGGAGGCAGAAGTTGCAGTGAGCCGAGATTGCACCACTGCACTCCAGCTTGGGTGACAGAGTGACGCCTTCTCTTAAAAAATAAATAAATAAATACTTTTTCGACTGTTTAGGTTCTGCCTGTATTGGTAGAACCACTCGAGAAGCTGTGGGGTAGTGTGTGAAGTACTTGGGTCCAGGCATCAGGCTGACTGAGTTAGAATCCCAGTTTCACCACTTGGGAGCTGGGTTCCCTGGGAAAGTTTCTTAATCTTTCTTTACCTCAGTTTCCTCATCTATAAATGGAGCTAATTAAAGTACCTATCTCTTGGGGTTATTATAATTATTTAGTTGCTTTATCAGTCAGGGTTCAACCAGAGAAACAGGACCAGTAGGAGATGTATATTAAAGAGATTTACTGGCCGGGCATGGTGGCTCAAGCCGGTAATCCCAGCACTTTGGGAGGCTGAGGCGGGCGGATCACAAGGTCAGGAGATCAAGATCATCCTGGCTAACACGGTGAAACCCCGTCTCTACTAAAAATACAAAAAATTACCCGGGCGTGGTGGTGGGCGCCTGTAGTCCCAGCTACTTGGGAGGCTGAGGCAGGTGAATGGCGTGAACCCAGGAGGCGGAGCTTGCAGTGAGCTGAGATCATGCCACTGCACTCCAGCCTGGGTGACAGAGCAAGACTCTGTCTCAAAAAAAAAAAAAAGAGATTTCCTGGGGCCGGGCACAGTGGCGCATGCCTGTAATCCCAGCACTTTGGGAGGCCAAGGCAGGTGGATCACCTGAGGCCAGGAGTTGGAGACCAGCCTGACAAACATGGTGAAACCCCATTTCTACTAAATACAAAAAACTAGCCAGGTTTCGTGCCGCATGCCTGTAATCCCAGCTACCTAGGAGGCTGAGGCAGGAGAATCTCTTGAACTCAGGAGGCAGAGGTTGCAGTGAGCCAAGATTGCACCTTTGCACTCCAACCTGGGCAACAAGAGTGAAACTCCATCTTTAAAAAAAAGAGAGAGATAAAGATTTATTGCAGGGAAATATTTATGTGATTGTTGGAGCTGATTTAGGCAAGTCAGAATTTCGTAAGGCAGGCCATCAGGAAGGGCAGGCTGGAACTCTCACCCATGGAGTGAAGCTGCCATCCACAAGTGGAATTTCTTTTCATTATGGAAGCCTCAGCTCTGCTCTTAAGGCTTTTTAACTGATTAAATCAGGCCCACACAGATTTCATAGAATAATCTCCCATACTATACCCTGATAAAGTCCCATCAACTGGTGGACTTTAATCACACTGACATAATGCCTTTATAGTGACGTGTAAATTAATGTTTGATTAAATAACTGGAGACTGTAGCTTAGCCAAGTTGACACATAAAATTGATTATCACATTTGCTTTGGACCTCAGTTAAGCAGGCTAAACCCACTTGGAAATGATTTTCAGTGTTATCTCTGCTTTTCAAGGTCAGGGCTCTTCAAGTCTCTGTAACCCGGAAGTTCTTTCTGACATATCAGTTTGATGTTTGTTAGTTTTGTCATAAGAAACTACAGTTGCATTATTATTGTCCTAAAGGATTCTCTCAACTCAAGCCAGGGTGTGTGGTCATGGTGGGATTCTGTGAAGGAACATAAGCCAGCATCTGCATAAACACCTTGATCCAGGCGGTATTTGCTCTTATACATTTGTGCTATCCCTTCGTGCTTGGAGAAGCACACTATTGTTACATATGCCTGCTTTGTATGAACTGGTAAAGTCTGGAGTTGATAGGAACTGTTGAGTAGTCCCACAGGCCTCTGTCATAGTGGCAAAATATTACCTTTGGCTACCTGAAGAAAAGATACAGATTTGGTCCTCTCTTTTCACTAGTGCTAATTTTTCGAGACAGTGATCAACTTCCTTTAGGGAAGCTCATTGCATTTCTTTGAGCATAACCTAATCTCCTCTCATTCTGAATGCAGGATGTCTTCTTTGCCCTCTAACTCAAAGTAGGAAAAGATAGGCCACTCAGAAGTAAAATAGCTAATGGAAAAAGCATGATAAACTGTTAGGATACTTCCTGGTGGCCTTGGGTTTCAAAGCTTTTACCAATCAATCTGGAAACAACTCCTGTAATTGTTCCTCTTGTAGATTCTCTAGGCCTGCATTTCAGTGTTTAGTTTTTTTCCATAGCTTTGAACGATGAGGTGGTGATGCACTGCTACTAAATCTTATCTCATGCATCCCTGAGAACTGCCTCCCAAGCCTCCAATCTCAGCTGAAGGAAAGGCACCTATGGCCAGGTTTCCACACGGTCCTACCCCATTTGGCCATAGCTGATAGAACTCTATCCTATAAGGTGTGCTAATCAAGTTTTTTCTCTTGAAAATTTAAACTAAAAGACAGAGCTGACAGCCATGGTTTCTGGAGGTTTAAAATTATTTAGATTTGGGCTTGGTAGGATATGCATGCTGATGAACACTGGCCAGGTATGCCAGTGAATGAGCAGGGAGTTCAAGAGAAGAAGACTGCAAAAACTGAAGCAGAGGTGATGTGGTCCCAAAGAGAAAGTGAGGAAGAATGAGAGCATGCACGAGAAGCTGCCTTGTTTCCCAGCACTGCCCAAAGTTTAGCTGCACTTCGTGTTCATACCCATTCCCAGGATACCTTTGTATGCTCATAATAAAAACCCCTTTAATTTAATTCAAGTTTAAAGGGGTTTCAGTTGTTTTAACCTCACAAGTCAATGCAATACCATTAGAAGAAATAATGATAACCATACCGTAATTTAGAAATGAAAGTCACATACCTAACATACTCATGTTGGTTTTAGGACTACCAAAACTATAGCCTTGATTTTAGAATTTATTTCCATATAGATTAGGGTGCCATGAATATATTGAGAAAATAGAGTAGGGTAGTACTTTACAGTATTTATGGAGAAACAAAAGCCATGCCATATAATATGTTGTATGAAGAGGGAAGTGTATTGCTTGTCTTACGAACACTGACATCAGATCTATGCCAGTGAGTAATAGAAGACTTTATTGTTTTGTCTTCTTTCATCAACAAAAGGCAAAACACACACAGACACACACACACAAAAAAAACCTTGTTTAATGTAGGATTTTCTGAAACAACACAAAATACAGCCAGACCTATAAATATCCTATCATTTATTTGTATATACTCCCTGACATGTTATATTTTGTGAATAAATCCCAGGAGTGATAAAAGTCTTAAATCATTTTCTGATACTATTTAAGATTCTGCCCCCTTTCCTCCACTGTTGCTTCTGATTTAACTCTTCCAGCCATGGGATGTTCAGTGAAAGAAGACAGTTCTTAAGGTTCTTTGGTAATTAAATCACAATTCTCACCTAATGTGTTGTGTGTGTGTGTGTGTGTGTGTGTGTGTTTTCCTCTCAACAGTCAACTGTATGTGAACTTTTTGTGAGATAGTAAAGCACAGTAGCAAAGAACTCTGGCCCTGCCTAGAGTCAGACTGTCCAAGTTCCAGTCCTGACTTCACCATTTACCAGCTATGAGTCCTTTGACATTTAAATTATGTAAACTCTTTATTCATCTCTAAAACTGGGATAATAACAGTACCTTCTTATACGGGTGGATGTGTGGATTAAGTGAGTTAAAAGATGTAAAACCATTAGTGTAGGTCAATTAGATTAGCTATTTCTTTATTATTATTGGAATGGATTAAATATCAAGTCCAGCTCCCTTACTGCAGTTGGATTAAGTAATTGATTGTTATTAAATGAATTTAAATTGGAATCTTGGAGTGTTTTAAGTTTCATATTTTAAAAATTTTAGACCTAGTGGGTAGAATAGAGATCATCCAATCCAATAATGTCATGTTACAGATAAGGAAACTGACATGTGATTATACTCATGGAGTGAGTAAATGCAGAGCTGAAATTGGGCTTGTCAGACCCCCAGACTCCTCACACAGTTCACGCTCTGTCTGACAACCATCAGGGGGATGGTCCTACATTCTCCGTGTCTCCAAGAATTCACTGATAGCCTAAAACAAACAGATGCTTTATGTACAAAGACAGGAATGCCAGCAAACAGTCTTCAAGTGTACCAGAAGATGTGAAGATTGAAGCAGAGATGATGTGGTTTCAGAGAGAAAGGAAGAATGAGAGCTTGCACAAAAAGCAGCCGTGTTTCCCAGCACTGCACAAAGTTCAGCTGTACTTCCTGTTTGTACAAATTCCCAGGATACCTTTGTATGCTCACCTCTTCCCTCTTCTCTTTGGCCTTCTATTTGCGTAAAGAACAGACTTGGCCGGGCACCCTTGGCTCATGCCTGTAATCCCAGTACTTTGGGAGGCTGAGGTGGGTGGATCACCTGAAGTCAGGAGTTCGAGACCAGCCCGGCCAACATGGTGAAACCCTGTCTCTATTAAAAATGTAAAAATTAGCCAGGTGTGGTGGTGCACACCTATAATCCCGGCTACTCGAGAGACTGAGGCAGGAGAATCACTTGAACCCAGGAGGCAGAGGTTGCAGTGAGCCGAGATCACACCACTGCACTCCAGCTTGGGTGACAAAGTGAGACTCTGTCTCAAAAAAAGAAAAAAAGAACAGACTTGATCTCAGTATTTAAATAAGGTACTGCTATATTTCTTTAAATAATGATTGTTAAAAATATCACCTTTGAGTTTCCCATAGATTTGTTCTGCTTAAGCCTGAGGCAAAACAACAACTTTAGTTTATGTAGGCCTGATGTTGGAAAGATCATGATTTTAAAAATAACATCTCCATGAAACATTGATGAATCCATATTTGACATCAAATGGCAGATGTACTGGAGTTTCTGTACTATGATATGTTTTGAAAGTGAGATTCACTTACATTCAAAAGATTTATTGTGTGTGAAAAGCATTTTGCTAGACACTGAGGTAGTTTATACTAAATGTAAAGACTTGGAACCCTAAAAAATAAATCTACAGAAATTTTTCTTCACCCTGATTTACTGTGTAAACCCTATTAAGAGTTAGCAGTCTTCCTGCCTTCTGAATTTTTCTTCCTTTTACTAGTACTTCTTTGTAAAATACCAACCCAAATATTCTGTCTTTGTATGGAGCTAGTCAAAGTGGTGAGTCCTGTGAATGGGCCTACTTGACCTCACTCCTTGATTTGGACATGACTTTACCTTAAGAAAATATTTAGGTTTTGACATCATTTTTGCTAACAATACTGTCACTCAGTGTTTACAGTTCAGTGTTATGCTAATTCATGTAGGGTTTTTTTTCTATTACTTTCTATAAACCTCTTACAAATAAAACATGGAGAAGTAGAATTTATACCAGACTAGTTTAAAAACACATTGTGACAAATATATTAATGTAAGATGAGAATAGTAGGGAAAACAGTGTGGGGTATGTGACAACTTTCTTCACAACTATTCTGGAAATCTAAAACTAATTTACAATTAAAAGTTTATTTAAAAAAAAATCCTCCCCCAAAAACATACACACAAAATTATTATGATGAAATAAATTGCAGCAATTTAATATTAGCATGGTGACCAGCTTTTATTCTGTTCCCCTAAATAATATAAAATAAAATGATCAAGGCTGAATTATTTCAGTAAGAGAAACGTCATTATTCTTATAGAAAGTCCTAGTTTGAAAACAAACATTTCTAACAGCAGGTTAGAATTAGAAGGGAATACAAGTACAAAGTCTTGGTGTTAAAATTTTAAAACTAGGATTAAAGTTATTATTTGAAACATTTTGATTTCTCAGGGACAAAAACAAACCAAAGACAGTTCCTTGGCATACTTTTATCTAGAGCACAAATGACCTTTATAAGTTGGTGGGGCTCGCATCCCCACCTGAGGGCAGTGGTTCATTTTTGTATCTCCAGCCATGGTCTGTAATCGTGAGGTTATCAGTGATCGGTGAATGTTTCCTGAATTTAGTGGCAAGGAAACATTTTCACTTGAAATAAAAATAACAGAGAATCTGAGGACCTCTAGAAGTTTATTCCTTTTTGAAGCTACTTGCAAAAATAAATAAGCTAAAGAAAACCTTTCTGGTTAGGTTCTGTGCATTGGTGATCTTCACACTGTTGTCTTCTCAGGCTGATGAAAGTCATCCAGTAGCCCCAATCCCCACTGCCAAGGATTGTTCCGTGTCAGCTGACTCTTCCTGGGAAAGGGCTGGTGGCGATGACGGGGTCAGTGGCACCGATGCTGCGATTGCTGGGGGTCCTGTCATGGGAACTCCACCTGTCTTTTTCAGACCTTTGGTGTTAGGACTGTGGCCTGTGGGAATGAGGTGGGATTAGGAGTCAAGCTTGGAAGTGAGTCTTAGATCCTAACCCCACCACCAACAGTCACATTTCTCTTTCCTCGTGTGTCTCCATCTCCTCTCCCCCTTCAATCCCCCAGCATTCTTGAAATTTTAGGCAGCATTCCAAATAGCCTCTGACATAGTTCAACTTAGACCGAAACAGTTGTATAATCTTTCCTGGGAAAATTGAAGCCCCAGTTTTAATGGTCAGAATATTTGTCTGGAAGCAAAATGTACAACTTCATCACACTAGTTTTGGGTGTTTAGAAGGGCCCTCATGCTCTGTTATTCCATTAATAAAATATAAATACTTGCTACCTAAATAGATGGAACCTAAAGGTAGTGGGATTACTAAAGACTGTATCTTGTGTTTTGAAAGTAAGGTTGTTAAAAAGAAGTCTGTCTGTCTGTCTGCCTACCTACCTCTCCCTCCATCTATCCATTCACACCTTCATTTCGGTTGATTCCTATCATTAGGAATTTTTCCAACAAGAAGGGCCATGACGCAAGAAACAGTTGGCATATCTTACAGACATTCTTTTGGTGACATAGATATTGGTTAGAGGTATGAGGAGGATCATCTTTAGTGCAACTAAAAGTTGGAATTAGTACTGGACTGTAGTGCCACACCAGTTCTAAAAATGCCAGCACTGGACTAGCTAGGAGTTTGAGGAGTGACTCTGGCTTTGGCTGCTACAGAAAAGCAGATGTTACTATTCATGTATGCATAGTCTTGCCACTAAGAATCTATTTTATTATTATTTTGAGACGGAGTCTTGCTCTGTCGCCTAGGCTGGCATGCAGTGGCGCGATCTCGGCTCACAGCAACCTCCGCCTCCTGAGTTCAAGCAATTCTCCTGCCTCAGCTTCCCTAGTAGCTAGGACTACAGGTGTGTGCCACCACGCCTGGCTAATTTTTTGTGTTTTTAGTAGAGACAGGGTTTCACTGTGTTAACCAGGATGGTCTCGATCTCCTGACCTCGTGATCCACCTGCCTCGGCCTCCCAAAGTGCTGGGATTACAGGCGTGAGCTACCACACTCGGCCTTATTGTTATTATCATTATTTTCTTTCTTTTTTTTTTTTTTTGAGATGGAGTTTTGCTCTTACCGCCCAGGCTGGAGTCCAGTGGGGCAATCTCGGCTCACTGTAACCTCTGCCTCCCGAGTTCAAGCAAATCTCCTGTCTCAACCTCTCCATTATCTGGGATTACAGGTGGCCGCCACCACGCCTGGCTAATTTTTGTATTTTTAGTAGAGACAGAGTTTCACCATGTTGGCCCAGGCTGGTCTCGAACTCCTGACCTCAGGTGATCCACCCGCCTCGGCCTCCCAAAGTGCTGAGATTATAGGCATGAGCCACTGTGCCCGGCCTATTTTATTATTTTTTAAAGTTTGATTATACTTTACCCTCTCCTTTAGTTGTATTTCATTGAAATTGGCATTCATGATTAGTTCTATATTTGTGATACTATTTTTTAAAGACTCCAGATATTCCTAGGTGGTTCCACATTTTCTAATCTGTATTAAAATTGCCTGTTTAAAAAATTGTTTACTTCTCTGTCTTCTGTACTTAACTGTAATCTCTTTGAATAGAGGGACTCATCTTGTTTTACTTTTGTCCTCAGCACCTAGGAAAATTGCTGGAATGTAGAAAACACTCGGGAAATAATAGCTAAATTAATGCTTTTAAAATTCTAAATGTTATATGGATTTAATTGGATTAACACCCTGTATTTTTATTTTATGCTGGAGCAATAGGGGTATGGGAAATACAGAGATTTGAAGTTGTATGCATGCTGTAATTCATTTTTGTTATTCACATCAGGATTCTGGGGGATTTTCAGCCCTGTAATGGCATCTACATGTGACTTTGAACTCAGCCTGCTGTTTCCAGAAAGTGATTGATTGGCTGGTGGTTTGGCTGTAATCTTCATTATTTAGAGGTCATGAATTTGACATGAACCAGTGAATTTATTTTGTTTTGTTTGTTTGCTATAGCAATTTTTAAAAATAGCACACAAATTATTAAAGTAATTATGAAGCTTGAAAAATTCAGAGACACAGGTAGATGACAAATCATTCATAGTTCTTTACCTCTTAGAATCAACTATTGTTAACATCTGGGGCCTGTGCAGTGGTATGCTGATAAATGTGAGCAACTCGCTCTCTGAGTGTAATTCCAGTATGAATGTTGGTTGATATGTTTGTTTATATTAATGAGTAAGATAAATGTGAAACAAAATATGTGTCAAAAACCAAAACCAAAATATATGTCAGAGTTTCTATTCATTTGTCAATTGCATGAACAACCTCTTTGCTGATTCAGATGATAGTTTTCAAACTGGAAGAATGTTTCCTCAGTTTTTTTGTTCTTGTCGTAATGTAACAGCTCCACATATAACATGCTTTTAGGTTGAATGTGCATTATTACTAACATTTTCTTTGTCACTTTCTTAAGTTTAGACAGTCAATAAAATGATAAATTAAGCCCTAATTTGCCAGTTTTGTGGGACAAATATTCCCACCATGGCCAATTTAAAGCTACCAATATGATACCACTGGTGATAGATTGGGAAGAGATGCACAGTAGCACGTCATTAGCAGTAGTAAAATTTAAGAAAATAATTAGGAAATGATGAACCTTTAATATTAGCTTTACTTTAATTGTAAGTTTGTATAACTTAATTTTTAATAATAGTTATATTTAACAACTGGCTTGCAAAATTTCTGAAAATTCAATTGTCACATGAGCTGGCTCCAGCACATCACTGGGTAGATGCGTTCTCACTTTTTTTGTATAAATGTAATTATACAAATGTGTGTGGGGTGTGTGTGTATGTGTATGTATGTATGTGTGTATGTATGTATGTGTGTGTTAGTCCATTCAGGCTGCTATAACGAAATACTATAGACCAGGTGGCTTATAAATGACAAACAAACAAAAAAATCCACACTTCTCAAGGCTGGGAAGTTCAAGATAAGACACCAGCAGACTCCCTGTCTAATAAGGGCTTGCAGTCTGGTTCATAGACAGTATCTTCTTGCTGTTTCCTCTTATGGCAGAAAGGCAAGGGATCTCTCTGGGGCCTCTTTTATGAGAACATTAATCCCATTCATGAGGGCTCTACCCTTATGACCTAATCACTTCCCAAAGGTCACATCTCCTGGTACCAAAACCTTGGGGGTTAGGATTTCAATATATGAATTTGATGGGGCTACAAACATTCAGACCACAGCAAAATAAATATATATTTTTTTAAAGTAAGATTTTACAAATAACATTGGGATTATACTATTTCGTAGTTTGGGGACTTGTTTTCCTTGTAGACATGGATTCCGGTGTCATTTGGTCATGCATGCTCTTTTGCTTTGGCACGGTCTGCACTTCGGGCCCTTTCACAGTGCATGTAGCTGGTCACAAGGGGAGGCTAGATGAGAATAGCTGAATAAAATGCTTCCAGTGTGGCAGGAAAGAAGAGGGAATGAATGGGGATGGGGCAGCCTATGCCCCCTGTGCAGCAGGCGAGTTATTTCAAAGTATGCTGCCAAATGAGCTTTATCATTTCCCAGGCAGAGTCCTTACTTTGAGACTATTTGGAACCTTGCTCTGTCCACCCACAATATTATGCCCCATCCTTTGTTCTGCTGAACTCCATACCTGACATTTTCTACTACATTCTCTGCTGTACCTTCTTGCATCTCTCCTGTCTGCTTCTTTAAACTGAGGCTGATAAAAGGCACATTTCCTCTCTGTGAATCTTTTTAAATATCCTGAAAACAGAACTGTTTGTTTGGGGACAGTTGTACTCAGACTCAGAGTCTATAGTCCTAATGAACAGTCAGTCATTCCCCTTAAATGATGGTATCCTCAGATACATAATATATTAATAATATCCTAAAACATACTTCTTTGTGGGCTCCCAAATCTAGAAGTTTACTGTATCTTTTGGGTAATTTCATGTAACTATTGGTATTTATAATTTTAAATCACTTTAATGTCCTTCGGCTACCAAATATGTTCTTGGTATCTAATGGGAAAGTTCTCCAGTGGCTTTGCAAAAAAAAAAAAAAAGATGTTAGCTGGTGGGAAGGCTGCTAGCCCTGCTTGTGTCATGGAGAAATTGTTGAATATTTAGAGTAAAGGTTTTGTGCCTACCCACTGCTGAAGTTTCTGTTGCAATTTCCAGAGAAGAACAAATCTTTGATTGTTAAGAATGAATTCAGCTGTTTCCACGTTGTGTTTATATTCTTGGTTGAAGCCTTCAGCTTTATAACAGTAACTCCTTAAGAGCTGCCTATTTTTGAAAGACTCAGTTAAATGAGTGTTTAAAATGTGTTTTTTTTAATTGGTAATTAAATAATTTATGCATTTTTATGAATTTACATTGTTTTGCCGTTATGTATATATTTGTTGCTTCATTATTATTTTCTCAGCCATTGATTGAGTGTATTTTATTTTGGCTTAGACATCACTAGATATTTGGTGAAAAGCTAGAAATGTAATGATGTAGGAGCCTCTAAAGGGTCAAAGGAAGGCTTAGCTAACCTAAAACCTTTGATCAAGTGATACAAAGCTAAGAAATGGTTGACTAGGGCATTCACATTTGAAAGATATGTATATATTTTTATATATAAAGATAAATATATATATTTATATATATTATATATTTTATATAATATATATTTTATATAATATATATTTTATATGATATATATTTTATATAATATATATTATATATGATACATATTCTATATAATATATATTATATATTAATATAATATGATATATATTTTATATAATATATTATATATGATATATATTTTATATAATATATATGATATATATTTTATATAATATATATTTTTGTATTTTATACATATATATATATTTTTTGAGACAGAGTCTGGCTGTGTCACCCAGGCTGGAGTGCAGTGGTGTGATCTCGGCTCACTGCAACCTCCACCTCTCGGGTTCAAGTGATTCTTCTGCCTCAGCCTCCTGAGTAGCTGGGACTGCAGGCATGTGCCACCATGCCTGGCTTATTTTTTGTGTTTTTTGTAGAGATGGGGTTTCACCATGTTAGCCAGGATTGTCTCGATCTGCTAACCTCATGATTCGCCTGCCTCGGCCTCCTAAAGTGCTGGGATTACAGGCATGAGCCACCGCACCTGGCCTGAAAGATACATTTTTTAAAGTTATCTGATGTGGAAAAAATCTTACAGTGTCACAACAATTTAAATAATTTATGTATTTTTATTAATAACATTCAAATTTTGCTTTTTAAAAAAAGTATCTGCCTCACTATTTCACATAAAGCCTTGGCTTCAAACTGACCTAATTTCTAGGTTTTTAGAAATGTCATTTAATTAATATTTTGATCATTTTCAGATGCTTAAAATATGTATTTGTTTTTACTTTTAAAATGACCACTATTATCCCTTATAGTAGTTTTATTTTAATCTCATAAAGAATGGAGAGAGACAAAATCATGTTTCTCACCTTTTTTCTTTCCCTTCTGCCTTCTAAACACACTGATTTTTCGTATGTTTTAGAATTAATAGTAGGGTTTTATTTTTCACAGGAGAATATTGCAGTGGTTAATTGAGATGAATATGCTCTCGTTTGAAAATATCACATGTTGAGGTTAAGGCTCTTCCCAAATAGTCACGTGCATGCACACACCCCCTTGTTTGTAACATTTGTTGCTAACCCAGTTCCAAATATTAGCTGCTTCTGGAACATTTGAATTTTTGTGCTGATTTTGATTGCCACATCATCAGTACACCCATGCCGTGCAACTGTCCCTTCTGATGAATTCAAAGTAAATTAGAAGGCTGGGTGTGGTGAATTGTGCTGCTATAAATATGCATGTGCAGGTATCTTTTCGGTATAATGACTTATTTTACCCTAAGGTGCCCAGCACAATGCCCGGAATAGCATAGGCATTAGATGTCTTGGTTGAAAATTAAGATTAACTCTTTTTTTTTTTTTGAGATCGTCTTGCTCTGTCACCCAGGCTGGAATGCAGTGTGTGATACCTAGGTAGATACCCAGGAGTGGGATTGCTGGATCAAATGGTGGTTCTACTTTTAGTTCTTTAAGGAATCTCCACACTGTTTTCCATAGTGGCTGTGCTAGTTTACATTCCCACTAGCAGTGTCAAAGTGTTCCCTTTTCACTGCATCCATACCAACATCTATTAATATTTTTTGATTTTTTTATTATGGCCATTCTTGCAGGAGTAGAGGGGTATCACATTGTTGTTTTGATTTGCATTTCTCTGATAATTAATGATGTCGGGCATTTTTCATATGTTTGTTAGCCATTTATATATCTTCCTTTGAGAATTGTCTATTCATGCCCTTAGCCTATTTTTTGATGGGATTGTTTGTTTTTTACTTGCTGACTTGTTTGAGTTCCTTGTAAATTCTGGATATTAGTCCTTTGTTGGATGTATAGATTGTGAAGATTTTCTCCCACTCTGGGTTGTTTACTCTGCTGATTATTTGTTTTGCTGTGCAGAAGCTTTTTAGTTTAATTAAGTCCCATCAAGAAAAATAGATTATATGTTCTGATGAGAACCAGCATACTGGAGTATTCAGTATATGTTTAGTTAAAAAAAAAAAACTAATGCTATAAATAGCAGATTTTTCTAGGTAGTGATAAGCTAGTATCTTTTCTCCTTCCCTTTTCTCCCTGAGAATTTTTTCATCTCTGGACAGAGGGCTTTTTCTTGGTGTTTTATGTTTTATTTGTTTGTTTTTGAGACAGGGTCTTTCTCTGTTACCCAGGCTGGGCTGTGGTGGTGCCATCCTGGCCCACTGCAGCTTCGAATTCCCAGGCTCAAGCCATCCCCCTGCCTCAGCCTCCCAAGTAACTGGGACTACAGGCAGGCACGCACCACCACATCCAGTTAATTTTTTTTTATTTTTTGTAGAGATAGGGGTCTCACTATGTTGCCCAGATTTGTTTCTTATTATATGTATAGACTGTAAATATGGACCGTGATGGTAGGAAACACCTGCCTTTGATGTTCCTTTTTTGATATGACCAAATGATTCCTGTTTGAACTTCCACCCAGCTTCCTGTGTCCTACTTTCTCTTGCCAGGCAGTGTCCCCTGCCAGTCTCATGTCTGTGGCAGCAGCTTATACCAGGTTTTCCCCAAACGTTCATAAGGAAGTGTCCGAAGGGATGTGTCACCCCTTTGCATATATATAGTTTTTGAAACCAGGATGACCGGTTTGAGAAAATTCTTTTTTCTTTTCTTTTTTTTTTTTTTTAAGAACTTGTCTTACATCTTTTAAAGTCATTGTTAAGTAGGGTGTAACTGGATGAGTCAGTTGTTTTTCAGAAACTTTTTCTTTACATATGATCTAAAGTATTTTATGGCATGGAATCTGAGCATGTCAAGAGGACTTCTTAAACTGCCTTAATTTTTTAAAATTTGCTGTAATTATTTTTTTAATTTAGGATTTATGTGCAACATCATTCCAACATGTCCAACATGTATATGGCCTGAGAAGGAGATTATATTCTAATAGAGGAACTAATATCTAAAAATACCTCTCTGATAAAAGATTAAAAAATATATAAATGTTCTAATTTTAAGAAAAGCAGAAATTCAAATCATAAGCTCTTTTCTTATCCACAGGCTTCTCACTAGACCATGAGCACCTATGAGCACCTATGGGCAGGGGCCATGTCCTAGTTAATCATCTTTCTTTGGTGCCCAGCACAATGCCTGGAATAACATAGGCATTAGGTTTCTTGCTTGAAAATTAAGGTTAACTCTTTTTTTCTTTTTCTTTTTTTTTTTTTTTTTTTTTGAGACAGAGTCTTGCTCTGTCCCCCAGGCTGGAGTGCAGTGGGGCGGTCTGGGCTCACTGCACGCTCCGCCTGCTGGGTTCACACCATTCTCCTGCCTCAGCCTCCCGAGTAGCTGGGACTACAGGCACCCGCCATCATGCCCGGCTAATTTTTTTCGTATTTTTAATAGAGACGAGGTTTCACCATGTTAGCCAGGATGATCTCGATCTCCTGACCTCGTGATCCACCCACCTCAGCCTCCCAAAGCACTGGGAATATAGGCGTGAGCCACCGCGCCCGACCTTTTTTTTTTTAAGATGGTCTTCCTTTGTTGCCCAGGCTGGAGTGCAGTGCGCGATCTTGGCTCACTGCAACCTCTGCCTCTCAGGTTCAAGTGATTCTCATGCCTCAGCCTCCCGGGTAGCTGGGATTACAGGCAGGTGCCACCACACCTGGCTAATTTTTGTATTTTTTGTTTCACCACATTGGCTAGGCTGGTCTCGAACTCCTGACCTGAGGCGATCCACCTGCCTCAGCCTCCCAAAGTGCTGGGATTAAAGGTGTGAGCCTCCATGCCCAGCTGAAAATTAAGGTTAACTCTTAACAGTTAGATGCACATTAATCGTTTGACGAAAAATAAAGAAATCATCAGCTAATAAGACAACAGTTTAGCCAGGCACGGTGGCTCATGCCTGTGATCCCAGCACTTTGGGAGGCTGAGGTAGACAGATCACCTGAGGTCAGGAGTTCGAGACCAGCCTGGTCAACATGGTGAAACCCCATCTCTACTAAATTTACAAAAAATTAGCTGGGCGTTGTGGCAGGCACCTGTAATCCCAGCTACTCGGGAGGCTGAGGCAGAAGAATTGAAAAAGACAAAAGTTTGAAAAATCAGTCTGTAGATGTTGTGGATGCTTCAAACTGAAACTACCATATATTTGTCTATATTTTATCTCTTATTTTTTTCGTGGCATTTAATAGACACCTCTTTAGACCTATGCTATCCTTTTTATGCCTTTTATGAACAAATAACTCCTAATCATAAATATTAATCCTACTGGCTGGGGGCGGTGGCTCATGCCTGTAATCCCAGCACTTTGGGAGGCCGTGGTGGGTGGATCACTTGAGATCAGAAGTGTAAGACCAGCCTGGCCAACTGGTGAAACCCCATCTCTACTAAAAATACAAAAAAACTAGCTGGGCGTGGTGGCGGGCACCTGTAATCCAAGCTACTTGGGAGGCTGAGGCAGGAGAATCGCTAAAACCCAGGAGGCAGAGGTTGCAGTGAGCCGAGATCATGCCACTGCACTCCAGCCTGGGTGACAGAGCTGAGTGACCAAAAAAAAAAAAAAAAAAAAAAATTAATCCTACTATACTGCTACACATCTAGAAAAGAGAGGATTAGATTTTAGCCTTTTTTGTCTTTTTAGGTTTTCTGTATAAACTCTTTCTATAGATCACTTAGGTTGACTGTGGAGGAAAGATATAACCCCAGAAAAGTTTTATTCTGGTTATTCATTCCTTGGTTCATTCAATAGGTGTCCATTGAACACAATTATACATCAGACCCACAGTTCTTAATCTTTCTGTGTTCACATTTGAAGGGGTTAGATTCTGAGCTCATATGTTGCAGTAAATGGTACATTTCTTAGGTGCTAGGTTGACATGCACCATACCTCTTCCCAAACCGAGTTGTATCTGTTCCATGTCATGTAACATAACCCACTCAGACAAGTTCCATCTTAGTAAAATCACTGTATGTTACTGTATATTACACATGGTTTGAAATTTAGCAGCATACCAGTGAAGAGTTTGTGCTGCTTGTTGCTTAGGAACTACCAGAGTCTTAACTTATGAAGAGACAGGTTCTAAAGAAAGTGTATAATGAGAAAACCAAATATGCAGAATTACTTCCAAAATTCTGTTAATTGATACTAAAAGTACAGTATTTATTGCCAATTTCAAGTGCCATGTTGAAGTCTACCGTACCATCTCTAAATAAGGTCAACCTGGCTAGTTTTCCATTAGAAGTGAGTGCTGTTCTTTAGTGAACACCAAATGCTCATCAAGATGACTTTTTATATTTAAAAAAAAAACCTAAACATTAGACCAGACACTTTTGATAAGATGTGCATACAGTGAGATGTAACTGGCAACTGAGTCCAACTAAACAAAACCAGCAGCAAAATTATCCCTGGGGATTTGCTTATTAAGTGGATTATAGGTGGAGTAACTAGTACTATTTAAATTACAATATTTCTTTCTCTCTATGAGTAGAATTGAGTTCACATTAGTCCAGTAGTGGGCACATGTTACATGATTCATTCTTTCTCCTTGAGAAGCTTGCAGTCTAGTTAGAGAGTCAAGACAGGAATGTGTGATTAAAAAAAAAAAAAGAATTGGGAAGGACAAGGCAACATATTCTGATTTTTAGACTGGCTGTAGTTATAAAGAACATAATTGAAAGTCTTTTCCAAGATCTTTGAACTTTTTTGTGGGATTTCTTTTTTAATAGAGTTAAATATGAAACTAAATATACATAGCTACTTGATCAGCATGCCCATTTCCTGGGAAACATCCTGAGAAGGATGACCTAAAGGAACAGAGGTCTGTGTTTTCAATGGGGGAAATATAGTGTTCACAAAGGCTTGTAGGTTTGTTTTGTTCTCTTGGTTTTGTTATTGCTTTGGCTTCATAGGAGATTGGGTATATGAGAAGTATGTGTTGTGAAACTCAGAATGATTGTAAATGGTAAATAATAATTTCAGCAGAAATGCAAATCATTTAAATTTATAAGGTAGGGTTATAATAACTATAGATTAACCCACTGGTGATGGCAGGATAGTCCCAAAAATTTCAGCCATATATATAGTGAACAACAGAAATGTTTACATTGGAAAATGGGTAGGAAATTTAACATATCTTGAGACTCTAATACGTGCCCAGTACTATGATATATATTTCACAGAGTTTTCTTATTCAGTCTTAGCAGCAAGCCAAAAGATAGGCACTAGTATCCTCATATTACAGATAAGGAAACAATTCCAGCAAGTAAGTAAATTGGCCAGCTCACACAAATAAGAAAACACCTCTAGCTGACTACAGATTCTGTACTCTTGCCGGGCGCAGTGGCTCACGCCTGTAATCCCAGCACTTTGTGAGGCCAAGGCAGGCAGATCACGAGGTCAGGAGATCGAGACCATCCTGGCTAACGTGGTGAAACCCCATCTCTACTAAAAATACAAAAAAATTAGCTGGTCGTGGCACCTGTAGTCCCAGCTGTGGGGAGGCTGAAGCAGGAGAATGGCGTGAACCCAGGAGGCGGAGCTTGCAGTGAGCCAAGATCACGCCACTGCACTCCAGCCTGGTGACAGAGCAAGACTCTGTATCAAAAAAAAAAAAAGGGGGCCGGGTGCGGTGGCTCACGCCTGTAATCCCAGCACTTTGGGAGGCCGAAGTGGGCAGATCACGAGGTCAGGAGATCGAGACCATCCTGGCTAACATGATGAAACCCCATCTCTACTAAAAATACAAAAAATTAGCTGGGCATGATGGCGATCACCTGTAGTCCCAGCTACTCGGGAGGCTGAGGCAGGAGAATGGCATGAACCTGGGAGGCGAAGCTTGCAGTGAGCCGAGATCGTGCCACTGCACTCCAGCCTAGGTGACAGAGCAAGACTCCATCTCAAAAGAAAAAAAAAAGAACAGATTCTGTACTCTTCTGACAGTCATGCTGCCCCAGTGGGTATATCATGCTTTCTACTTACATGCCTTGTACAGGGGAACACCTCTTTTTAAAACCATCAGATCTTCCAGACTTATTCACTATCATGAGAACAGCACAGGAAAGACCCACCCCCATAATTCAATCACCTCCCACCGGGTTCCTCCCATGACACATGAGAATTGTGGAAGTTAAAATTCAAGATGAGATTTGGGTGGGGACACAGCCAAACCATATCATTTCACCCCTGGCCCCTCCCAAATGTCATGTCCTCACATTTTAAAACCAATAATGCCTTCGTAAGAGTCCCCCAGAGTCTTAATTCATTTCAGTATTAACTCAAAAGTTCACAGTCCAATGTCTCATCTGAGACAAGGCATGTCCCTTCCGCCTATGAACCTGTAAAATCAAAAGCAAGTTAGTTACTTCCTAGATACAATGGGCATACAGGCATTGGGTAAATACAGCCATTCCAAATGGGAGAAATTGGCCAAAACAAGGGGCTACAGGCCCCATGCAAGTCTGAAATCCAGCGGGTCAGGTCAAATCTTAAAGCTCCAAAACGATCTCCTTTGACGCCAGGTCCAAAACGATCCAGGTCATGCTGATGCAAGAGGTGGGTTCCCATGGTCTTGGGCAGCTCCACCCCTGTGGCTTTGCAGGGTATAGCCTCCCTCCCAGCTGCTTTCACGGCTGGCGTTGAGTGTCTGCGGCTTTTCCAGGAGCACAGTGCAAGCTGTCAGTGGATCTACTGTTCTGGGGTCTGGAGGACGGTGGCCCTATTCTCCCAGCTCCACTAGGCGATGCTCCAGTAGGGACTCTGTGCTGGGGCTCCGACCCCACATTTCCCTTCTGCACTGCCCTATCAGAGGTTCTTCTTGAGAGCCCCACCCCTGCAGCAAACTTCTGTCTGGACATCCAGGTGTTTCCATAAATCCCCTGAAATCTAGGTGGAGGTTCCCAAACCTCAGTTCTTGACTTCTGTGCACTTGCACGCTCAACACCACGTGGAAGCTGCCAAGTCTTGGGGCTTGCACCCTCTGAAGCCACAGCCCAAGCTCTACGTTGGCCCCTTTCAGCCACAGCTGGAGTGGCTGGGAGGCAGGGCACCAAGTCCCTAGAGTGCACACAGCAGAGGGACCCTGGGCCTAACCCATGAAACCATTTTTTTCTCCTAGGTCTCAGGGCCTGTGATGGGAGGAGCCGCCATGAAGACCTGTGACATGCCCTGGAGACATTCTCCCCATAGTGTCGTGGGGATTAACATTTGGCCCCTTGTTACCTATGCAAGTTTCTGCAGCCATTTTGAATTTCTCCTCAGACAATGGGATTTTCTCTTTTATCACATTGTCAGGCTGCAAATTTCCCCAACTTTTATGCTCTGCTTCCCTTATAAAATTGAATGCCTTTAAAAGAACCCAAGTGACTTTTTGAATGCTTTGCTGCTTAGAAATTTCTTCTGCCAGAGGCCCTAAATCATCTCTCTCAAGTTCAGAGTTCCACAAATCTCTAGGGCAGATGCAAAATGCCACCAGTCTCTTTGCTAAAACATAACAAGAGTCACCTTTGCTCCAGTTCCCAACAAGTTCCTCATCTCCATCTGAGAACACCTCAGCCTGGTTTTCATTATCCATATCATTATCAGCATTTTGGACAAAGCCATTCAGCAAGTCTCTAGGAAGTTCCAAACTGTCCCACATTTTCCTGTCTTCTTCTGAACCCTCCAAACTATTCCATTCCCTGCCTGTTACCCAGTTCCAAAGTCGCTTCCACATTTTGGGGTATCTACAGCAGCACCCACTCTACTAGTACCAATTTACTGTATTAGCCTGTTTTCACACTGCTGATAAAGACATACCTGAGACTGGGCAGTTTACAAAAGAAAGTTTTGTAAACTTTCTTTTTGGACTCACAGTTCCACGTGGCTGGAGAGGCGTCACAATCACAGCAGAAGGTGAAAAGCACATCTCTCAAGGCGGCAGACAAGAGAATAGTGTTTGTGCAAGGGAACGCCTCTTTTTAAAACCATCAGATCTCATGAGACTTATTCACTATCGTGAGAACTACACAGGAAAAACCTGCCCCCATAATTCAATCACCTCCAACCAGGTTCATCCCACGACATGGAATTGTGGGAGTTACAATTCAAGATGAGATTTGGGTGGGGACACAGCCAAACCATATCACTGATTGACTTAAAACAACAGAAACTTGGCCGGGCGCGGTGGCTCACACCTGTAATCCTAGCACTTTGGGAGGCTGAGGCGAGCAGATCACAAGGTCAGGAGATCGAGACCATCCTGGCTAGCACAGTGAAACCCTGTCTCTACTAAAAATACAAAAAATCAGCTGGGCATGGTGGTGGGTGCCTGTAGTCCCAGCTGCTTGGGAGGCTGAGGCAGGAGAATGGTGTGAACCCGGGAGGCAGAGCTGGCAGTGAGCCGAGATCACACCACTGCACTCCACCCTGGGCGACAGAGCGAGACTCTGTCTAAAAATTAAAAAAAACAAAAACAGAAACTTACTGTCTCACAGTCTTGGAAGCTGGAAGTCTGAAATCAAGGTGTCAGCAGGGCTATGCCCCCTCTGAAACTCATAGGTGATTTCTTCCTTGCCTATTAGCTTATGGAGGTTGACCAGCAGTCTTTGGTGTACCTTGGTTTGGCTCTTCAGATGGCCATCTTCTAAGAAATCAGTTATGTTGGATTGGGGCCCATCCAACTCCAGTATGACCTTATCTTAACTAATTACATCTGTAATGACTCTATTTTCAAGTAAGATCACATTCTGAAGTCCTACTTGTAGGGACATCAACATTTCTTTTTGAGGGAGGATATGCTTCAACCTGTAACACCTTCCGTGTTCCACCCCAATCAATACATCTTCCTTCTCAACAAAAAAAACAAAGGATGTTTTAAATTCATATCATCCCTGCCAAATCAGTGGTAGTGAGCAAGGAGATTGTGATGTATTCACTAAGAGGGTTGTTACCCCTTCCATATTACAGATTGAGTATCCCTAATCCGAAATCCAGAATGCTTCAAAATTTGAAATTTTTTGAGCAGTAATAACATAATGTTCAAAGGAAATGCTCATTATATCATTTCAGATTTCAGATTTTTGGATTAGGGATACTTAACTGGTAAGTATATAATGCAAATATTCCAAAATAAAAAGAAATCCTAAATAATTCTGGTCCCAAGCATTTTGGATGAGGGACATTCCGCCTCTACCTTATACTAATTCTTTTTTCATGTAGCTGTTTTACAGAAAGCCTTTAAGCACTCTTTAAAAAATCAGTATTACTGTAAACAGTTGTATCTTTATATTACAGTCCTCGCTTTAAGGTATTAGAGACCTCCTAGAGCTTAATCTTTCCCTCTGTATAACACAATAGTATTGTCTTAGTCAATTTTGTGCTCCTATAATACCACAAAATGGGTAATTTATAATGAACAGAAATTTATTGGCTCATGGGTATGGAGGCTGGGAAATCCAAGATTGACAGGCTGGTATCTGGAGAGGGTCTTCTTGTTGCCGTGTCATCCCATGGTGAAAGGCAGAAGAGCAAGAGAGGAAGCAGGGTGTTGGGTAGGAGGGGAGAAAGGGAGAGAAAGAAGGGGGAGAGAGAGACAGCGAGTCTGGGAGGGAGAGGGGAAAGTCTCACAAGATTATTTTATTTTTAGTTGGTGGTGTTTTAAATTCTAATCTTAAGAAGAAATGCTGTTGTTCCTTAGGTCAAATTGACTATATAGATTATGTACTTTGATGTGATATATGAAGATAGGAATTTCAGTGTCAAACACAAAAGAGCCATAAGGAATAAAGTTCTTTTGAGCGCCATGTAATGCTGTCTAATTATGAGTGGTATCCAGATTTTCACTGGAAGATACAGTATGTAAGTAGCTATGAAAGCAATTTTAAGGCAAAATTTTACTTACACTGCAAATATATTTCCCATAAAACAAATTAAAGGCAAGTTTTAAAAATTTCTTTAATTTTTGATTTGTAAAGAGGATAGGCCAGTAAATAATGTATCAAACTTGTGGCTTAGCACCATATTGAATCCCAGAAATGACTCGGCCTTATGAATGGCTCTTTTCAAAAGGATTAATGAATGTATAATAAGTTTTCTTTCTTTTTCTAGCCAAGGACCCTTGTCATCCATTAGAGCGGTAATCAAGAGATGTAAGTTTGTTTTTTCCTTCTCTGTATTTTCCTCTGTAATAATTTTAAGTGATGATTTAGATTTCCAGCAGGTGATTGTATTTGACGAATCTGCAAAGAACCCAAGAGTAGCTTCTCCTAAGAAGTATTAAAGCATTTCAGACAAACAGCTACTTTTCAGCTTATATTTATTGATAAGCCGGTTTCTCAGAACTGTGTTTTTCTCTTGCAGAACAAAGCTGGGGTTTTTTTTCCTTAATCCCAAATGTGATACTATAAAGCTGTTTTTTTTTTTAATTTGTCTATCTAGTTAGTTTCTGTGATCTAATATAAATTTTATGTAGCGGCCGGGTGCAGTGGCTCATGCCTGTAATCCCAGCACTTTGGGAGGCCAAGGCAGGCGGATCACGAGGTCAGGAGATCAAGACCATCCTGGCTAACACGGTGAAACCCTGACTCTACTAAAAAATACCAAAAATTAGCCGGGCATAGTGGCAGGCGCCTGTAGTCCCAGCTACTTGGGAGGCTGAGGCAGGAGAATGGCGTGAACCCGGGAGGCAGAGGTTGCAGTGAGCCAAGATCGCGCCACTGCACTCTATCCAGCCTGGGCGACAGAGCGAGACTCCGTCTCAAAAAAAAAAAAAAAAAAAAAATTTTATGTAACCATTTTCTAGAGTTAGAGATATCTAACAGGTTTAAGAAATATTAAATCCTGGCAGGCACGGTGGCTCATGCCTGTAATCCCAGCACTTTTTTGGGGGCTGAGGCAGGTGGATCACCTGAGGTCAGGAGTTCCAAGACCAGCCCAACCAACATGGTGAAACCTCGTCTCTACTAAAAATACAAAAATTAGCTGGGCATGGTGGCAGGCACCTGTAATCCCAGCTACTCGGGAGGCTGAGGCAGGAGAATGGCTTGAACCCAGGAGGTGGAGGTCGCAGTGAGCCAAGATTGCGCCACTGCACTCCAGCCTGGGCAACAAGAGCGAAACTCTGTCTCAAAGAAAAGAAAAAAGAAGTATTAAATCCTGTTCCTTTTGGTTCATTTGTTTCTACAGGTACTTTTCACAATATATTTTTTAACTGTATAAGTGCCTATAAAGATAGGCTTATACTACCATATCAAGATAGAAGTGCTAAGAGTAGAATTCCCATCAGACAGGAACATTTCTATTTTCTGTCCTTATCTCTTGGTTAAAACTTCAAAACTTGCTATTAGTGTGGTATTTTAACACTTTTTTAAATAAAAGGCCTGGAAAGATCTCTTTAAAAATAGAACATGGATTGCCTGTGTTAGAAAAGGATAAAGATAGGATTTTAGATGTTCTTTGCATTATTTGAGCTGAGGTTACCACCCCGAGGAGAATGTGCCCTGTTTTTAGAAACATAACTTGGTTGTTTTTTCCCCCCGATACATAGTCTCTCACTGTCACCCAGGCTGGACTGCAGTGGCGCGATCTTGTCTCATTGCTACCTCCACCTCCTAGGCTCAAGCAGTTGTCCTGCCTCAGCCTCTTGAGTAGCTGGGATTACAGGCACCCACCACCATGCCCGGCTAATTTTTGTATTTTTAGTAGAGATGGGATTTCACCACATTGGTCAGGCTGGTCTCCTGACCTCAAGTGATTTGCCCGCCTTGGTCTCCCAAAGTGCTAGGATTACAGGCGTGAGCCACCATGCCCATTATGAATTTAGGATATTCACAGGTCATGAAGAACATGCATTTGAACAATTCCAGTGAAAATTTTACAAGGTGACAATACAGAAAAATATGCCATGTTTCCCCACTCCATTTTTTTTCTTTATTGGTGAACTATAAATATGTGGGAATGCTATGGTATAAGATGAAAAGAATTCAGATACAAAAATGAAAAATTCTTGATAGCCTTTCATGCCTTATAACCCTTGGGTTGGGGGTGGCAGGCGATGACGGGCAGAGAGATAATTTAATACAAAATTAGGATCTAGAACTTAGGCAAGAATTTATTGGCTGGAGATATAACTTAGAGTAATCACTGTTATAAGCAAAATCCTGGAAGCAGCCAAACATGTAGGGAGAAAGTACACAGGATAGGAAAGATGAGAAGGGATAGAATCTTGGAGACGCTGACATCTGAGGACAAGCTATGCCTTCAAGAGGCATAAGGCAAAAATGCATGACCCAATGAACCCAGCCCTGCTGTGAAAGGCCTCCTTTCACTGAGTCATATCTGTGGGCTCCTGCACTTTGTTCCCTGGCTTCTTGCCTTAATTCCCTTGGATTTCAGGACTTTTTTGTTAGGGAATCACAATCTGTGCCTGACTTCCCATGGATCCCCCAAGATGGATCTTGCTCACCTAGAGGCCCCTATGCTGTGCAAAGCACAGCTAAGACATGGGCAATAAAAGCTTAAAAGGGATGGTCAGAGTAAAAAAAAAAAAAAAAAAAAACACAGGACACAGCTGTGTTTTAGAGGTCAAAGGAGAAGATTTTAAAAGGAACAGGTGAATCACCAATAGCTCTTAATACTAAAGCCAGGCCAAGCAAAAGGTGCTGAGAACAGGTTATTGTGTCTGGCACTTAGGAGGTCAATTGAGACCCACGAGAGAGCAGTTTCAGTAAATATTGAAGTTGGAAGCCACACTTCAATTTCAACAATGAATAGAATATGTGGAAGTTGGGGCGGCTAGGGTAGCCTACTCTTCTGTGAAATTTGGTGGTGAACAGGAGAGATATGGGCTGTAGTTTGAGAAGGAGGCAGAGTTAAGGAAAGAGGAGATCTGACTATGCTTAGGATGAGGAAGCATGAAGACATTTGTAGGCAGCAGGGAAGCAGTCAGTGGAGGGATCAGACTGGAGCCATGAAAGAAGAGAAAACGGTGAAACAGGGCCCTAGCAGAGAGAGGAAGGAGGAGATGAAACAAAGGGAAAACCCTTGCTTTGAGGTAGCCGGTGTTTTTTGGTTTTTAACTCAGTTGTCTTTTAATTCTTCTGTCAGTCCCTTTGTAAACACTAAAGAAATACTTGCATTCCTGATGTTTAGGCAAGAAGGCCAAACAGATCCTTTCATGATAACATATAAATACAGAATGAGGAACAATTGTGCCATTCCCTTTTGTTTTCTTCTTTTTGCCTATTCTATAAGAAAAAGCTGTAAATAATTTTTATCTTAGCCAGCCCATTAAAATGTGTGTGTTACTATCCCATACTCAGTCATCTAACCCTGGCAAGCGGAAAGACTTTATCCCATTTTAAAAGTGATATTCCTTAACTGGTTGTAGTTCAACTTATTTCATAATGATTCTGGTTCCAGTCAAGCCTTGGGGTCCTTTTCTTTGCATGTATTCTTGTGAATCCTGAGTATTTTTGGTAAAGTGTTTTGATGTATCCTAATTGGATACATCTAGAATTTTATGTTCTTCCTTTCATTAACTTTTTAAGAGAAAATTATTTTCTGAAATTCAGACTTAGTTAATATTGTTTACCTACCATAAGTCAGGAACTGTTTCCATACATTATAAAATAACACTGTGCATGGTAGGTGTTGACCCATTTTACATGTATGTGGTAGTGAAACTGAGTCCCAGAAAGGTTAAGTGGCTTCACAAGATAGAGCCAAGATACGAACCTTGTTTCCTGACTTCAAGGCCATTGAGCTTTCCACTCCACAGACGTTCTTGTTATCATGTCAAATGCATCTAACTCTTACACCCTGTCCCAAACAAATGTAGTCAGTAAGTTTCTTATATTATTGTGATTTTCATTGATCTTTCATTCTTAGTTCATTGATCATTCATTCATAGTTCTATAGCAAGGGTATTTATAATTAATAATCCTTCTATGTGTTTATTTCTTCTGACATCATTTTATTGATAATTTTGAATTATTTAGATCAAGACTAGCTAGCATCCCACTCTCCTGGCTCCACACAGAGTTAAACTGCTTCAAGAAACAAACTGCTCCTAGCCTTGCTCCTAAAGGGCTGTTGGACTTGGGGTAATTCATTTAACCCCTCTGTATCTCAGTCTCCTCCTCTGTGAAGTTTGAGTAGGACGATCGCTGAGGGCCTTTCCAGGCTTGTGATCCTGCTGGAATTCGAGAAGATTCTTTATTGGTGGTAATACTGCACATCTACATCTCAACTTTAACATGAATATGTTTTGTATTTAGAATTTAACCACTTGAACTTGAAAAGTTTGAAAATAGGCCAGGCACTGTGGCTCACACCTATAATCCCAGCACTTTGGGAGGCCGAGGCGGGCGGATCACCTGAGGTCAGGAATTCGAGACCAGCCTGGCCAACATGGTGAAACCCCATCTCTACTAAAAATACAAAAATTAACCCAGCGCAGTGGTGGGCACCTGTAATCTCAGCTACTAGGAAGGATGAGGCAGGAGAATCGCTTGAACCTGGAAGGCAGAGGTTCCAGTGAGCCAAGGTCGTGCCACTGCACTCCAGCCTGGGTGACAGAGAGAGACCCCAGCTCAAAAAAAAAAAAAAAGAAAAAGAAAAGTTTGAAAATAATTCTGTAAAATGATAGGATAACTCTAACTGAAAATACTGCCTTTATTCTGTGGCATTAACCCAAACTGTACCAGACTAGCAGCTTGTGGCAGAAAGGTAAAATGGGACATGCTTGTCTATATGGGCAATCTGGCAAATTCGATTTTCCTGGCAACTACAGCAAATTTGTTTAATCTGGGAAAGTGAGAATGAGATGTATAAGCGGATAGTTGAGAAATTAGCACAAAGAGCATGAGACAACACATGAAAATCTGCAGTGAAAACCGAAAGTGTTTGTTAATTAATCTTGTTCAGCACTGACAGAAGGTGTCAGTTTTTCCAGAAGGATCAAGAGAGAAAAGAAAGATTTCATAGATAAGTGAATGTGAAAAAAACCAGACAAGGAGAGGGGAAAGCAGTGATTCTTAAAGGATGTGCAGAAGGACATCTGTACGTACGACTGCAAGACCCCTCCGTGTTCTTCAGCGGCAGTGCCACTCTGCTGCCAGGGGGCCTGCTATGAATGACCTCTGGTGTGAACGGGCAGAATCAAGTTAAAATTGCTGATTTTAAACAATGTAGATTGACTACTGAATTACCTTTTAAGTACTATTCATACTTTAAAATCAATGCTTATTGAAGTAGCAAATTGATTTTGCAAAATAGTTTTTAGATTTTTTAAAACCGTTGTTAAAAACTGCAGACAGGCCAGGCATAGTGGCTCATGCCTGTAATCCTAGCACTTTAGGAGGCCAAGGTGGGCGGATCACTTGAGGTCAGGAAGTCGAGACCAGTCTGGGCAGCATAGCAAAACCCCGTTTCTACAAAAAACACGAAAAGGAGCCAGGTGTGGTTGTGCATGCCTGTAGTCCCAGCTACTCAGGGGGCTGAGGCAGGAAGATCGCTTGAGCCAGGGAAGTCGAGGCTGCAGTGAGCCAATATTGTGCCACCGCATTCCAGCCTGGGTGACAGAGCAAGACCTTGTCTCAAAAAAATAAAAAAAAAACCCACAAGCGGGTTTTTCAACTGGTTATGTGTGTGGATATCCTGGTCTGCACAGACAAATCTTTGCGGCAGTATTTCTTTACTCTCTGAAACTGTGGATCATCAACTTTCCTTTTCCATTTAAGTGTGCATAGCAGGGGAAAACAGTGGTATGGCAAGACAGTTGTGCTCCTGAATTCCTTTTAAAGCTTAGGCAACTAGGTTCACTCTTTTCTCTTCCTTTCCTCTTCTATAACCCCTTCTTTTTTTCCCTTAGCACTCATGAATAGTACACAGCAAAAATGCCCCGTGGAAGAGGTATGTTTGTGACGATAACATGAAGTCTTTTAAAAGTGTTATCCCTGCTGATTTCAGCGTTAGTGATGGTGGTGATGTGATTGTAGCAAACTTGAATGGGCCTCTGACTTAATGAAACCATTCTTACAAATCAGACACACCCTGCAGAGCTCTAGCCTCCCTGTCAGCTTGGTTTAGCTCTTGATAAAAATGTTAATAGTCAGTCAAACCAGTTGATGATATGAATATGAGGACATCCTCCAAGTAGAAACCCAGGGGTTTTGGTTTCAGATGTTAGAGGTTTGCTTTACCAACCCAGTAGAGGTTCACCTGTTACGGCTCCAATCCAGCCTAAACTTCATTCCCACCTTCCACTTCCACCCCTGCCTCCCCCAGTTTTGACAGCCTCCTTGTTCAGAGAGAAGCAGAAGTTAATAGGGGGGAAAGATCTATGCTTCCAATCTTTTCAAATAGGAAGAATTGAACAAGTTGAGTATTACAGAGATATGAAAGCAACTGGTTAAAATAGTTTATATCTGAAACAAATTTCCTTTGTGCACAGATCTTTATACTATAGTATTAGAAGATTTTTTTCCCCAAAGAGATCTTTAGAATATGTTCCTTGAAAAATAGAGGTAGGCCGGGCGTGGTGGCTCATGCCTGTAATCCCAGCACTTTGGGAGGCCGAGGTGGGAGGATCACGAGGTCAGGAAATCAAGACCATCAAGGCTAACACGGTGAAACCCTATCTCTACTAAAAATACAAAAAAAAAAAAAAAAATAGCCAGGCATGGTGGCAGGCACCTGTACTCCCAGCTACTCGGGAGGCTGAGGCAGGAGAATGGCATGAACCCAGGAGGCGGAGCTTGCAGTGAGCCGAGATGGCGCCACTGCACTCCAGCCTGGGCGACAGAGCGAGACTCCATCTCAGAAAAAAAAAAAGAAATAAAGAAAAATAGAGGTAATAGTCTCTATTACATAAAAATTGAAAAATTGACCCCATATGGGTCGGGCGCAGTGGCTCACACCTGTAAAGCCAGCACTTTGGGAGGCCAAGGCGGGTGGATCACAAGGTCGGGAGATCGAGACCATCCTGGCACGGTGAAACCCCATATCTACTAAAAATATAAAAAATTAGCCAGGCATGGTCGCGGGCGCCTGTAGTCCCAGCTACTCTGGAAGATGAGGCAAGAGAATGGTGTGAACCCAGGAGGCAGAGCTTGCAGTGAGCCAAGATCGCGCCACTGCACTCCAGCCTGGGCGACAGAGCGAGACTCTGTCTCAAAAAAAAAAAAAAAAAGAAAAAAAAATAACCCCATATGTGATATGTTCCAGATTATCTGATTAAAACTTAGTTTACTTTATAAAGTAAAATTTGGGAAAAAATTTAAACTATCAAGCTTAAGGACTTGAGTTTGAGACTTAAGGAAAAAGTCAGTGCTGCATATACAATAATATGTGCTATAAACAAGTTTATAAAAGTGATTTGAACACCTTTTACATTAATTATTATATCTTAGTTTAAGTAATAAAAGGCTGGGCATAGTGGCTCATGCCTGTAATCCCAGCACTTTGGGAAGCCCAGGCAGGAGGATCGCTTGAACCCAGGAGTTTGAGACCAGCAACATGGTGAAACCTCATCTCTACAAAACATACAAAAAATTACCAGGGCAAGGTGTCATGTGCCTGTAGTCTCAGCTACTTGGGAGGCTGAGGCAGGAGGATCACTTGAGCCTGGGAACCTGAGGCTGCATTGAGCCCTGAACATCATGTCACTGCTCTCCAGCCTGAGCAACAGAGTGAGACCCTGTCTCAAAATAAATAATAAAACAACTTAAAGGTTATAAAATGTCAGATAAGTTAGACAAAAGATGAAAATTTGACCAGTTTCATTCTACAATAGATTTATAAACAAACATCACAAAAGCATAGTCATATAGATTGGAATCGATATTTAACATTTTTTCTGCCCATTGTTACTTCATGTCATCATCTTAATGCTCCAACCATGCAATTTATATTTAATAGCTGTCTTCTTTTCTCTGTTCATTCTTCAAACTATTTTCACAACTACAGAATGTTCTTTGGGGAGTTTTTGAAATCTATATATTATGCAATCTCTAATATATAACCATAATTAACTTTATGCTAATAAAATGATTGTTTTGATTTACTTTTTTAAGGATATTAAAATTCATACATTCTATATGATGTCAAGTATAAGCTTTTTCCAATTGTGTACTTTGTAAAAATTTAAACCCTTACCAAACATAATAATTTTGTACTATACCAGTTTATTCCTTCTTCAACAGCTTCTCGGACTTCTATTCAGAGTGAACTTCATCGAGATAGAAGGTATGGTTATATTTATAATGGAGGACATATATTAAACTAATAATTGAAGTAAAAGTGTTATCAGGTAGCAAATTAAATGGTTCACTTTCATAAGCAATGTATTCTTGTATTCTGCTTCATCAATATATCTCCTGAATTAACTTATAAGTTTGAAAGATGATTTTGCTTGAGAGAAGGAGTGATACAGGCTTGAAAATGTTCTTTTGAATATAATTATTTACTGAAGTTGATTTTTTAAATGTTTATTAAACAACTGTTACATGTAAAGCATTGTAACTGCTTCAGAGAAATGCTTTGTACCTCATGCTACTTAGTAAATGTTGCCTAACCAAATGGATGGATGACAGGATAGAAAATTGAATGGAAGGATAAAGAAAGGAAAAGAGGAGGTAGGCACAATGAATAAAGGCTGGATGGCTTTTTGGAAAAAGGAAGGGAAAAGAGAAGGGAGGAAAGATAATATTTGGGTAGATAGAAGGAAGGACCAGTGGACAGATGGACAATAGAATGGACGGAAGGATGGATGGACAAATGGCTAAATGGATGGATAGATTTTTTTTTTACATTACATCATGACATTCAATCAGATAGAGAGGTTTTCATAAGTCATGGTCCCTGCTGTCAAATTGCTTACAGTATAGTATAGAATAATGAAGGACTTTAGAGTCAGAACCAAATTCAAATCCTGACCGCCACTTTCCTACCATGTGACCTTGGATGACAAGCTGCTTAATCTCTCTAGTTTCTTTATCCCAGCTTTAAAATGGTGCTAATCATACCTACATCACAAGGTTGTCATAAGAATTAATATACATATGATGCTTAACATTTATTAACTAATAACTCTTACTATTTAGTTAGACAAAAGCTATAAGCAAAGGTTCTTAGGAAGTGCAGTTCAAATTTTATCAATGATCAGGTTCTACTGTTTCACAATGTAGCATGAGTGTGTGTGTAATGCATAATTTTGAGAATGACAGTGCTTTTTTGTTTTTGTTTTCCATAGAGTGCTAGAGAAAGGCAGAGCAGGTATTATCATCCATGTATGTTCCATGAGAAAACTGAGTTTTCCAATCAAAACTGTTGATTGATTTGTTCAGGGTCACACAGTTGGTGTTTGTTAGGAAATCAGGTTTAAGAGAAAATTTAAACATGCTCCAGGCACAGTGCCTTACACCTTTAATCCCAACACTTTGGAAGGATTGTTTGAGGCCAGGAGTTCGAAACCTGCCTGAGCAAGATAGTGAGCCCTCGTCTCTACAAAAAATTTTAAAAATTAGCCAGGCATGATGGCATGTGCCTGTAGTCCCAGCTACTCAGGAAGCTGAGGGGCAGGGAGCTCGAGGCTGCAGTGAGCTATGATTGTGCCACTGCACTCCAGCCTGGGCAACAGAGGCCCTGTCTCTACAAAATTAATTAATTACTTTAAACATGAGAATGTAGAATCAGATTAAGAAAAAGATAAAAGGAGTCATGCCTAAATCACTATAGCTCTCCAGTATTAAAGATTAATCATCAAATCATATACAAACCTGATCACGAACCCAGAGACACATATCAAAGTCTAGAAGTGAACATATAAACCCAAAACACTTAAACATAACTGTGAATTGGAACAGAGATGAAGTAAGGCAGAAGAGGATATTCTTTTTAAATGGTAATTTTTCATTTCAGAGTATGCACTTTATAATAACAGAAAACCAAGCTGGGTGCAGTGGCTCACGCCTCTAATCCCAGCACTTTGGGAGGCTGAGGTGGGCAGATTGCTTGTGGTCAGGAGTTCGAGATCAGCCTGACCAATACGGTGAAACCCCATCTCTACTAAAAATACAAAAATTAGCCGGGTATGGTAGCACACGCCTGTAATCCCAGCTGCTCGGGAGGCTGAGGTATGAGAATTGCTTGAACCTGAGAGGCGGAGGTTGCAGGGAGCCAAGATCGAGATCGCGTCACTGCACTCCAGCCTGGGCAACAGAGTGAGACTCTGTCTCAGATAATAATAATAATAATAACAGAAAAACAATTCCATTTGACTAATGGGCTTTTATACCTTACACTGTATGTTTGCCCTAAGGCTAGAAAGCCCTGGAATGAAGAGATTGTATAGGCCTTACTTAGTTCTTATCCTTATCAACCAAGGCACAGCCAAGTGCGCCCAGGGTCCAACTCTAACTTTTTGAGGCCAAAGTCATAGAGGATGATTGTCATTTGCTCTCTTGAAGCCTGTCTGGGTGTACTGTCAGAGGCAGCCCAGGCCTGAGAGGTCATTTCTGTGACTGTGTTAGTTCTTACAACTTTTTTGGTTGATGGTGGTTTTCATGAATCTTTGAACATTTACAGATAGACAATAGCTTGTTATCATTCTGCAAAACCTCACTGAGGCTTCTGTCTACTAGGCGCCCAGAGATCACCATTGTGGCAGCTGAGCCACTGAGGCCAGCCTCTTGGTTTCCAGGAACCCCACCCCCAGGACTGGGATTTCCTACATCATCTGCAGCAGGCTCTTGGAGGCCTAATGAGCTGGTTCCTGCTGAGGTGAATAAACATTACATTATCTCTTTGCATTTTATTTTTTAAATGAAATTGGAAGATAAGAACAGTGAGACTGTCAACACCTTAGCTATTGCCCTTAGATGTCTAAAATCTTCATTCTTTACTTTTCAGCTCCCACCATCTTATGAACAAGTTATAAAAGAAATCAACCAAGTTCAAGTTAATACTACAAATAATAATAATGCTGCTGCTACTCCAAGGCACACTATTACTTCTGCAACTCAGACTGACTTTTCAGAAGAAATAGACAACGATCTGCCTCAAAGTAATGCAAGTAATTTGTCTTCCCTAATTCTGACCTAGTTCTAGGGAAGTAATCCGTAGGCTTCCAGCCTTTAAAATAACTTGCAATTTGTGCATAATTCATTGAGCTCTGCTGCCCAGTCAGTGTGATCACTGTGTGCTTGCTTTATTTGGGTGTGCAGTGATGATTATAATAGATCATTCTTGCAAACTGCAGCCCCAATCTCTTGAGCTTACCCTAGTTTATATCACAAAAACATTATCCGTATAATTCATGGTGGGTATTACCACTGATTCCCTTTATTCCCTCTGAGAAGGATCTTATATTTAGCAACTTATACTTGATAGGATGCTAAGGGTGGTTGTCCTGTTAGGCTTTTTTAAAGTGTTGCACTGTGGCTTATGCCTTTAATCCCAGCGCTTTGGGAGACTAAGGCGGGTGGATTGCTTGAGCACAGGAATTTGAGACCAGCCTGGGCAACATGGTGAAATCCCATCTCTGCAAAAAAATGCAAAAATTCGCTGAGTGTGGTGGTATGTGTCTGTAGTCCCAGCTACTCAGGAAGCTGAAGTGAGAGGATCACTTGAGCACTGGAGGGTGAGGCTGCAGTGAGCCGTGTTAGAGCCACTGTACACCAGCCAGGGCAACAGAGCAAGACCCTGTCTCAAAAAAAAAAAAAATTGCTATATGAAGAGCACTCCTACAGGAAACAGAATAAACATTTCCATTTTTGAATCACTTTTTACTAATTAAAAGAAACCAAAATCTCTTGATATTCCATGTATGTAGTTTTAAATCTGTGTATCTTCTATTTTTTTCTTATAAATTGTTAACGTTATGGCTTGTTTTTATTTGTTTTGGTTTTGTTTTGGTCTCGTCAGCACTACAGGCACCTCTCAAGCCTCTTCAGCCTTTCCCAGCAGTCTCGTCTGGCAATCTTCCAACAAATGTGGCACCTTTAATCGTCTTTGATATTTCTGAAGAACCGAATTGTCCAGAAAACCCCAGTGCTACAAGATGTCCAGTGCCAAAACCAAGATCAAAAAGCAACCTCAGACCAATACCCAGAGATTCTCACATTAAAGAGCAAAGTCAACAGAAAATCAGCCCAGCAGCCGTAGGAGAGGAGTCATCCCCAGACCGGCCCCAGTCTCTGCTGGACAACACTAGCACCTCAGACAGTCAGGCAGTGATGAACATTATGAACACGGAACAAAGCCAAAATAGTATTGTTTCCAGAATTAAAGTGTTTGAGGGTCAGACAAACATAGAAACCTCAGGACTGCCCAAGAAACCAGAAATTACTCCACGTTCACTTCCTCCAAAGCCTACTGTTTCCTCAGGGAAACCTTCTGTAGCTCCCAAACCAGCTGCTAACAGAGCTTCTGGAGAGTGGGACTCTGGGACTGAGAACAGACTCAAGGTGACCTCCAAGGAAGGACTCACCCCATACCCTCCCCTGCAAGAAGCAGGAAGCATCCCAGCAACCAAACCTGAATTGCCAAAGAAACCAAACCCTGGCCTTATACGAAGTGTTAATCCTGAGATTCCGGGAAGAGGGCCCCTGGCTGAGAGCTCTGATAGTGGGAAGAAAGTGCCAACTCCTGCCCCGCGGCCTTTGCTGCTGAAGAAATCTGTTTCCTCAGAAAACCCCACCTACCCTTCAGCTCCACTGAAACCTGTCACTGTTCCTCCCCGACTCGCAGGGGCATCACAAGCCAAAGCATACAAGTCACTGGGAGAAGGGCCCCCAGCCAACCCCCCAGTTCCAGTTCTGCAGAGCAAGCCCTTGGTGGACATCGATCTCATCAGCTTTGATGATGATGTTTTGCCCACCCCATCGGGGAACCTGGCTGAAGAATCTGTTGGTTCAGAGATGGTTCTAGGTGAGTGAAAAATCAGCAGTGGAGGGGAATCTAAACTCATGATAGAGTATTTTAAATGGCACTTGCTGTTTTGTTTCTAGTACATAAGTTATTGAGGTGTGTGTATACAAGTATGTGCACATGCATGTGTGTGTATAGAAACAGAGGAATGAACAGAGAGATCAAGAAACATGGGAGCTATGTGGGGAATGGAGACAGGGAGGGAAGGGAAAATATGGGATGGGGGTGATGGAGTCAGAAATGGGGAGACACATGCATCGATTACTATTATATGAGCCAGAAGTAAGCAGACTGGGGCTAGGAGCTAAACTATAATAGGTTGTGGGGCTGGCTCCCCTTACTCTTGGCAGATAGAAGTTCAGACTTCACATTGAAAGGATCCAGGGAGGTTATGGAACATGTAGAAGGATGCAGAGGAAGTTTCTCTTAGATGGGAAGTCATGCAGTGGCCCCAGAGGGGCTCCTCAGATGAAATGGGCCTCAACTGGGAGTGCTGGGAGAGGGGCCAGCTCCAGGGGAGGACTCGAAAATGTACGGAATGAGGACCCAGCCACATGTTGCAAAATGTTCCTTTAATCTTCACAGAACATCTTCCCTTGAAAGTGAAAAGTTTTGTAAATAAAATACAACAGATGTAAGTTAGCTGCCAAGATCAGTACAATTAAATATCCCAGAAGGCAGAGAGTATGTTTTCTTTCCTCTAACTGTTCCATTGGAGAGTGTGATGGTAAAGCTTATCTTTGATTTGTCAAACTAAGCTGCTCTACTTGTCATTGATAAGATTTCTTTTACTGCTGTTGACTTATTTGGGTGGAATTTGTGAACATATAAACTTAATAGAATTTTCAAAAGCTTAACTGTCACTGTATAAATGTTTAACATGCGTCAAAATAGTACAGGCTCTGTGATTTCACAGCCACATTCTGCATAGCACAGGTGTGTTTAAAATGAAAACAAACATACACATTATTAAATATTCATCATGCACAGAACATTGTAACTGACACACAACATTTTAGCATATAAACTAAAAGATATACATGGCTTTTGTCCATAAAGGGTGGAAGGAAAAACATTTGAATATATTAAGCTTCTGCAGTGTACCTAATGCTCTGCTAAATACTGAGACATACATTATTTTATTTAATAATTGCAACAACCGTCTGTGAGATATCATTGGCCTAAGTTTGCAAATGAAGACAATGAGACTGAGAGAGATCTATGGATCACTTGCCCAGTGTCATAAAACAATTGTTCAAGTCAGGATTCAAACTTAGTGTTTTTATTCTAAGCCTAGTTTATTTTTCACTGTATAATGTTGCTACCCAATATTTTCATGAATCCTTAACCAGGCAACACTTTAAAAACTTTTCAAGTCTTTGATAATACCATTTTCTTATATAAGCCTTTTTGGTATTAACAAGATTCAGAGAAGGACAGGGATAGATAAACCCAACAGCAGCAAGCTAAAGAAATATTACCTTTTGTAGAACTTGCTAGTTTCTATGGGGATGGCAACTCGACTAATAATTGCTGAGAATTTATTTTGTATCATCTAGCAGATAATTATAGTCATCTTCAAAAAGGAAGGTCAACAATATACTTTAAACATGAATACAGTCTCATGCTTCATACTCAGCCTTTTCCATTTCTTGATTTCTACCACTTCATTGAACAACATTTAATTATTGGGGCGTCTTTTAGCAAAGTGTGTAATTTGCTTGTGCTATCTGACTTTAACCATTGCTCTTGACTATGGAGTTATACTGAGCTGAATACTATCTTCTTTCTAAACCTTCTTTCTTCCTATATTTTGCAACTCACTAGTGACACCATCACACACACACCAGCCTTCCCTGGAGAAACCCAGAGATCATCCTTGAGTCTTCTCACCGTGTCACACAGTGGCTAGCTGTTCAGATTTGGAGTCTGCCAGGGTCTACCATATTTGTTACATGACCTTGGGCAATTTTCTTAACCTCACAGTGCCTCTGTTTCCTCATTTGTTTAGACGTAATACTACTCCTCCCCTAGGGTATTGCAAGGGATAAATGTGATTATGCAGGAAAGCCCTATGATCATTAAGTAGTAGTTATTATTGTTACTTCTCTGCCTTCACATCTAATTAGTTACCAACTCCTGCTGGTTTTACCTTCCAAATAGTTCTTGACTCTGCCTCTCCTTTTCATCCTTCCCTGTTCTGCCCCACTTTAGGCCTTTACACTCTGATGACTGCAGTGGCCTCCCAAATTGAGCCCACTCAGACAAGCCTATCACAATCCATACTGTGGCTACCCAGGGGGAGTTTCTAGAATGCACACTGGTGCTTGTTGCCTCCCTACTTATGCCCTCCAAAGGCCTTCAGGATCACCTCTGAATGCCTTGACCTGTGGAGGGATTTTTGTTTGCTCTTTGATTTGGGGCTTTGTGACTTTTTGGTGGTACTTTGGTAGCATTGTCATTGTAAATAAAGGTTTATGGTCCTGGGAAACCTTGCCTAATCATCCAGACACCAGGCAGAAACTGGGAGAGGAACACAGGAGAAAGAAGAGAAACTTACAAATAAGTCTTCCCTTCCCTTTCTCTTACCTCAAAAATAAAGAAAATCTAATAAAATAGCATTCATAAAATGAAGTTGCCATATTAATCTCAGGAAATAGAGATCTGAAAATACTGAAGCTATGAAAACATTGTAAAGATTAGAAAAATTATTAAAGGAAAACTCATAAAACAGGCAATTTAATATTGGATTCATTTCTTGGGTAGAATGCCTTCCAGGTTAATGTAATGGAGCCCAGAAGTATTAGCAATTCTTCTTCACACCTTTACAAATCATACCCAGTTGTCAAAAAAAGCAGAATGTTTCTGCCGTCAGCCCCATTACACAGACCAGAATAATAGTTTAGCAGCCAATTTCTGCTATTAACAGAACTCAAGGGAAAGAAATGACAGAAAAGCAAGCCAGGGATGGTGAAACTAATTGTGATGACAAGCATATTATTAGAGACAGGTAATGGGCGGAAAACTACTTCATCATCAGTGTTTTTCTCAGTCCAGTAATGAAGACCATGCGGATATAGGTGTAAAGAGGCCTCTGCTTGTTCACCAGCAGGTGTGGAATAATTGGTGCTGGTGTGAGGGGGTAGAGGGAAGACAGAATAAACATTGCAAATATAAGTAGACAAAAATGCCATCACTGCAAATAAAAGTAGACAAAAATGCCATTTTCTTGTCTTAGATTCAGATAGGAGATTCTTCTTAAGATGCTCTGTGGTTTTTGTTTTTTGTTTTTCTGTAGAAGCAAGAGCAGTCTGTGATAGAATTATGGCAGCAAGTTCTTAACCCTTTCCAGATTACCAAACTCTGAGAATCTGAGGTAGCCTGAGAGTCTTTTCTCTCCCCTGAAAATAGCCATTAATTCAGTGACTGGAGCTGTGAGGAAAAAAAAAAAAGAAAATAGCCATTAGCTCATGTGTACACAATTCAAGGTACAATATCCAGAGCTTAGAGGGCCCATTTTGGGCTCTAGATTAAGGACTTCTACTATAGAATATTGGAAATAAATGTCAATGGACTGCTTAAATAAATTATAGTACATCCATAACAATGGAGTATTGTGTGATAATTAAAAGGGAGGGAGACCTATTATCCCCTACTTTGGACCAACCTCCAAGATATTATTAGGTGAAAAATGCAAGGTACAGGATACTTTTTATGTTATTTTAGCTATTGTTTGTGTTAAATGTCAAATGCAATGTACAGTAATGTATGAAAAGGTGGTACAAAGTTTGTCTTTTATGAAGGAACTGGATAGGAGAGAACAGGGAACCTCGTTTTCACTGTATGCATTTTGCTCCCTTTTGAATTTCAGACCATGTGGAGGCATTACCTTTAACAAGATAGTTAATCAATAATCTTTTTAAAATAGCTGAACATAAGCATAATTAGGCTGAAAGAAACTGGGAGAATTGTCTCTTGTCGTCTTTGCCACTTCTGAAGAACTGCTTCCCCCACTGACCCTCAGATTCTGATAAGTAGAAATTTTTAAAATAATAAAATAGTGATTTATCTAAATGGTTATATTATTCAAAGTTACAAATAGAAGCTACTTGTTATGAATTAAATATGTCTAAATTAGATAAATTCAAATTTTTATATCTGCATTATTTCCTTTTAAATTGAACCCCCAAAAAAGAGTTTTTATTTTTCTAGTTACTTTATGGAAAATTTTATGGCCATTATTGCCTTGCAAAAGCAACAAAAGAAACCAGAAGTTTCTTTTGTTCTCTTATTTTTAAGTGGTTTTGTTCTGGTTTGTTTGGCAGAGGTGTTAACTCAGCTTAATCTTGTAACTTTTTCCTTATGATTGAATTTATTTTATTGGATTTGTTTCTGTTAGAAAAGTAAAATATATTCGTTGTAACAAGTCATACAATTCAGAGATTTTGGATTAAAAAAAATGTAAACTCCCCGCGGTAACCAGTGTGAACAAAGTATGCAGCCTTCTGTGCCTTTGGGCATGCCAAACCAAAGCTTACGCATATACACATAGTGGACTTTTTCCAGAAATTTTTACCATACGATACCTGTTACTCAGCAGAGTGCTTTAAAAAACAATGACATTTATCACTTCTCTTCAGGATAATAGGTCTAATTCTAATTCATTGTCTCCTTATACCTGCCTGATACCTCATAGTATATCATAGCTGGTTCAGTATTTCCCCTGTTGATGGACATTCAGGTTGTTTTGTTTGTTTTATTTAGTGGGGCAGGGGGATGTTGTTTTGTTTTGTTCCTTGTTGGTTTTTGCCACTACAAAAAATGCTGCAGTAAATACCCTCATAAGCATGTTCACTTCTGCTGATGCTTTTATTTCTGAAGAATAAATTTCGGAACGTGGGACTACTAGTCAAAGGTTATGATCTTTAAACATTTTAACTAGTACTAATGATACAGTTTCCTACCTGGTGGTGTCTGGAGTACCCCAATATGAGGTGCCAGCCTTGCTTTATATGTTGCCCACTTATAACTTCTGTTGGAAAAAATAGCCCTCTTAGGAAAAGACATAAAAAGTGAACTTACGTTGCTAGAGAGAAACTTGCACACCATCATAAGATAAAAAACAGGCCTCTGGCTCCACCGTCTCATTGAAGTGATGCTGTTTATCCTCCCCACTAATCTGCACTCCTCACATGGATCACAGCCCGGACAACATGCAGACACAGAGGCAGATGCAGAGCTCACTAACTCAGTGAGCACAGCTGGGGGAGATCATTAAACAGACCACTCCTGCCAAACAGCCTGCGGTGGTGGAACACGAAGACTTCCTTGCCTCGCCACATGGAGAAAGAATTTTTTTTTCCCGGAGACATGTATAGTAGAATAATTATACACTATCTGAGTGCCAGTTATTAAAAAACAGCTAACGGTATTAAAAATAAAAAAAATGAGAGAGTCAGTAAGCTAGGACACTTTGAATACTTCATAAGTTATACCTATGCTACTTCAATTTAAATCCTTCAGGTTAAAACAAAAAATGATTGGACCCTTTAACAAAATAGGTGAGATCTGCCCACACTGTGTGCAGGATTTGGGTCAGGATTTCCTGAGGCCATTCTTCCCACAGCAAGCACGTTTTGGATGCCCCCTATGTTCAGCCCCTCAGGGGTGCTGATTGTCCTCTTTTCTCCTTTCCCTGCCCGCCCCTACCCCCATCCATGCCCTCACTTGTGAAATGTGAGTGTGTAGGTCTTATACTGGCCCAGAATTTAATTTGATTTGGGAAACAATTTAAGTCATCACATGCTCAAGATTTTCTTCCCCCTTCACACCCACCCAAAAAGCATCATTAACTAAAATTTTAAACTAATAACCAACAGGGTATTGATACCAAAAGCAGCTGTTAAAGAAATAGCACTTCAGGCCAGGCACAGTGGCTCACACCTATAATCCCAGCACTTTGAGAGGCCAAGGTGGGAGGATCACTTGAGCCCAAGAGGTCAAGACCAGCCTGGACAACACAGTGAAACCTCGTCTCTACAAAAAATAAAAATTAGCCAGGCATGGTGGCACATTCCTGTAGTACCAGATACTCAGGAGGCTGAGGTGGGAGGATTGCTTGAGCGCAGGAGGTTGAGGCTGCAATGAGTTGTGATTGCACCACTGCGCTCCAGCCGGGGTGGAGTGACAGAGTGACACCGTGAGACAGAGTGAGTGGGTGAGAGTGAGACCGTGTCTCAAAAAAAAAAAAAAAAAAGAAAGAAATGCTACTCAAAAGATAGGACACCGTGAATAATTATTGGAAGAACTATTCAAATATGTAAAATCCAGTTTTTGGAAAGACAATGTCATCTGCCTCACCTCCTGCACTCCTGTTTCCTTCTGCAACCTGCTTCCCTTCTGCCCACACCTGAAGTTCCTCACCTTGTTCTGCTTTTTCATTTTTCAATATACTTCTCACCTTCTAATAAACCTCGTGAATTGCTTATCAGTTACATGTATTGTTTCTTGTCTCGATCTTCCTGCTGGAATGCAAGCTCCATGAAGGCAGAGTTCTGTGCTTTGTTCACTGCTATATTCCCAGCACCTAAAATAGTGTTTTGTTTTGCTTTGTTTTTTTAACTAAAAAGTAAAGTTTAATGTCGAAAATGCAAACTTGGGGAAGACAGAAAAGATCACACACAAGGCTGTCACTTCACATTTGGAAGGTTGCACAGCGGCCGGGCAGAGGCGCTCCTCACTTCCCAGACGGGGTGGCCGGTAAGAGGCCCTCCTCACTTCCCAGACAGTGGGGCGGCCGGGCAGAGGCGCTCCTCACTTCCCAGATGGGGCGGCGGTCGGGCAGAGACACTCCTCACGTCCCAGACAGGGCGGAAGCCGTAAAATAGTGTTTAATGCATAGCAGGCACCCAGTCAATATTGAATGAACAAAAGTGCTACAAAGAAATTGATATAAAATGATCCTGGGTTTGTTTTTCAAAATATTTATATAATAATAATACATGTAATATTTATAGAAAATACATGGACAGATATACCAAATTTTAGACAATAATTAATTTTAGAGAGATGAGATTACAAGAGGTTTTCTTTTTCTATTTTATATAATTCTTAATGTTTCTCACTTTTACAACAAATATTACTGTGAAGTAAAAAAAGTACTATTATACTTGTTATTATATATTTGTTATAATAAAATTAAAGAATTAAGGAATTTGGTTAAATCTAAAAACAGGAGGTTTGTTTTATGGGTGACATAGGTCACAGTGGAAAAAAGTTATTAATATAGTAGTTTTTTTTTAAGTTTGATGACATTCTTTTGATAATCTTGAGTTGATTTTTTTAATGTAAGACTAGCCTCACTCACTGTGAGCTGGTAAGATTCCACAGGGGAGTCATCTATTTTTTTTTTCCTCAGTAGCATAATAATAATTTTAGCTAGCTTGCCATCTGGGGACCCTTCCTAAGTGGTAGATAAGAAACTTAAAATAGGATTGTACTTTACCATCATATTTCCCCACCCAGCACTGTTACTGGCATAAATACGTGAGCAAGTGACTGGTGAGAGAGTGATGCCTTTGGCAGGGTATCTGATGGTGAGATTGACTGAGAACTGAGTGGAAGAGAAGGCGAAGTATCAGATTGCCAAAAGGGCTTTTATTCTTAGCTCAGCCCTTCACGTATCCTGCAAAGAGCTGCTCAGCAAAAGGTGCTTATTGAATTACACCTCATAACAGGCAGAATTTGAATGCTGTTCATCACAGGAGCTATGGAGTGCATAGTTTTATAGAGAGTATCTCCCCACAGGCAAGATACATAGAACAGGTGCGGAATTACAGCATATACTCATTTCGCCTCTTGTTAAATAAAAGCAAAGACAGTCTCATGCGATCCTGTGTGCTGAGTAGAATATCCATTATAGAGCATTTTCTTTTATTTTTGTTAATCTTTTTACTTGTAGATTTCCCATTAAAAAAAAAAAAGTATAGTCATTTTTCCAAATCACTAAAAAGGACACTTATATTAAAAACTGTTTCAGTAAAAAGTTTACAGCCATGCTTTTGTTTAAAGTATTTCTCCTAAGTATATACTGTCCATTTAAAATATTGGGTTGGCGCATTACTTTCAATGACAACAACTGCAATTACTTAATAAATCGGTTAAGATAGAGGAATGCCGAGTCATATATCCTTGCCCCAAAATTAAATATTTGAAGGGATATGTCTTATTTTATTTCTGGGGTAGAATGTTTTTCATTTTCATGTTACTGAAGCGTAGTTTTACTAAACTACTAAATCGGACACTGCTAAGCACCTTCCCTGTGCCAGGCACAGCACTGGGTAGGGTGAGGGCCCTGGGAGTAAATATTCTGGGACAGGCACAGGGGGTGTACAGGGAAAGAGTCTTTCCTCTCTGTGGCATCTGGGAGGCTTTAGGATGTGGGAAAGATGGTCTCCTCGTCTCAGTTGCCCCTCATTTTCAGGCAGACACGTATGAAATGATTACACTCCCCTGAAAGATCAGCTTCTACATAATTCAAGATCATCCTCAATCTCTCTCATCAGAGAGGAAGAAAAGCCGCATGAATTATTTACAGAACACTAAGTTATTTCCTTTTATGAGCTCCAACTTTGTTTTTGTCTCTGCAAACAGATTTTGTTTATCCATGAATAGTTTCCCCAGGGGCATGAAAAATATGACTCTTAAATTATGAATGAGGTTTTTTGTTTCAGTCCATGTTAACTAAAACATGCAAAATAAACTATGTTTTTCATTAGATCCCTTTCAGCTCCCTGCAAAAACAGAACCAATAAAAGAACGAGCAGTTCAACCAGCACCCACCAGGAAGCCCACTGTAATTCGAATTCCAGCCAAACCAGGAAAATGTAAGCACTTCTCTGCGTTCTTTATTTGCTTCTTCAAGAGGCTGGGAGAAATATATGCTAATTTATCAATGTCTGCTTTTTGTATAATCTGCCATTCATATTCAAAGCTGTTTAAAAGCAAATTGTTTTTTCACAATTCTTCGAAGAATTAGTTAGTAAATTTGGATTTCCCTTTCCCTTTCCCCTTCACTTCCCTTTCCCTTTCCCCTTCACTTCCCTTTCCCCTTCACTTCCCTTTCCCTTTCCCCTTCTCTTCCCTTTCCCTTTCCCCTTCGCTTCCCTTTCCCTTCCCTTCCCTTTCCTCTTTTTTTGGGAGTCATGCTCTCTCACCCAGGCTGGAGTGCAGTGGCACAATCTCAGTTCACTGCACCCTCTGCCTCCTGGATTCAAGCAATTCTCCTGTCTTAGCCTCCCGAGTAGCTGGGACTACAGGCACACGCCACCACACCTGGCTAATTTTTGTATTTTTAGTAGAGATGGGGTTTCACCACATTGGTCAGGCTGGGGATTTCATTTTTCTTTAATGTTGTCTTTAGACAGAGAATAGAGGGAAACTGAAATTTAGAACAATTGTTATATCCCATGTTAACACCTCTGGTACAGATTTGGTGGGAAAGTAATCTAAACTAATAGCAAATAAAGGTGTATATGTCTATCAGTCAGGAGTATATTATCGCAATCAGCATAATCTCAAATATGGCTATGTGTGAATTCTGTGAAGAGCAGTAACCAAAGCTTTAAATAATAGTTTATAAAAATACTTCTTAAATTGGCCAGGTGCAGTGGTTGACGCCGGTAATCCCAGCACTTTGGGAGGCCAAGGCAGGTGGATCACGAGGTCAAGAGATCAAGACTATCCTGGCCAACATGGTGAAACCCTGTCTCTACTAAAAATACAAAAATTAGCTGGGCGTGGTGCTGCGCGCCTGTAGTCCCAACTACTTGGGAGGCTGAGGCAGGAGAATCACTTGAACCTGGGAGGCGGAGCTTGCAGTGAGCCGAGATCCTGCCACTGCATTACAGCCTGGGTGACAGAGCGAGACTCCATCTCAAAAAAAAAAAAAAAAAAAATTAGTGTAACGTTACATTTTGGTTTACTTCCTTACTTGATTTTTTCCTTACTTGATTTTTTAATAGTATAACAAATGAAATTCTATAGGAGCTTTAATAAGTACTTCAAAAAGAAATCTGATATTTATTATAATGGGAAAGCCACAAGGGCCAGAATTATTTATTTTAGGCACCAGATTATTAAAAAGTATGATTAAAAGGGTGTTTGTGTATGTGTACACACACACACAGTGGGTTCCAGAGCAGTGCATGGCACTGCTTGGAGTGATCACACAGCTTTCTCTGTGGGCCTCTGATTTCGTTTATGCCTGCAATGCCTTTATATTATAGCCCGCATGCATCCTTTCCTTTGTCTAACAAGAGATTCTGCCCACTTCATTCTTCCTAAAGCAGAACAAGCATTCCACTCTTTCACCTGTAGCACCCAGGATTGTATGCAGGCATATTCCCTTTATTTTAGGAGTTTGGTTTTTCTATAAAGCACTACCCAGAAGGATCATCTTGGTTTGAGTTTTTTGATAATTATGTTACTAACTGATGGCTCTCAGCCAAGTAGCAAGAAAATTGAATTGAGTTGCTATGAAGAATGTGGAGGAGAAAAAAATCAAAGGTATCAAATTCTGGTTCTAGTTTCTTAGGAAGTTATATTTTATTTTTTTAGAGGTAATATTTTAATGTTAGATTTAAAAACCGGTGGTAGGCCAGGCATGGTGGTTCACACCTGTAATCCCTGCACTTTGGGAAGCTGAGGTGGGCGGATCACTTGAGGTCAGGAGTTCGAGACCAGCCTGGCCAACATGGTGAAACCCCGTCTCTATCAAAAATACAAAAAAGTTAGCCAAGCATGGTGGCACACACCTGTAATCCCAGCTACTTGGGAGGCTGAGGCACGAGAATTGCTTGAACCCAGGAGGGGGAGGTTGCAGTGAGCCAGGATCATGCCACTGCACTCCAACCTGGGCAATAGAATGAGACTCCATCTCAAAAAAAAAAAAAAAGAAAGAAAGAAAGAAAGAAAAAACTGGCAGTATATTTCTTTTGACAATATTATATAGCCCACAAATCAGTAAAACGATAGCTCATTGGGTTGTTTGCCTGTTTGCTATTACTTTGTTAAATGTAGTCTGGATTTTTAACAAGTATAGTAACATATAATGATAAGAAATTTTGCCTGGGTTTTAAGTAATACAACTTTTACAGAAATTAGTAATAAATACAAATTTTTAAATTTATTCATCAGTTGTGTCATTGTCCCCAAGACCACCCCCAGGTTTGATGATTCACTAGGAGGACTCACAGGACTCAACAGATAGTTGCATATATGGCTATTATTTATTATAGCAAAAATATATGAGGCACAATCAGCAAAGAGAAAAGGCAAATGTGGTGAAGTCTGGAGGAAACCAGATGCAAGCTTCCAAGAGTCTTCTACTGGTGGAGTCAGAGGACATACGTAACTCCTCCAGCAATGAGTTGTGACGACGAGTGTGAAATGTCAACCAGAGAAGCTCACTACTGATTCAGTGCCCAGGGTTTTTATTGGGGGCTGGTCATGTAGGCACTCCTAGAAATTTTGGCACATACCAAAATTCCAGATTCCCAGAAGGAAAGCAGATGTTCAGCATAAACCATATATTCTGTTTTATCAGTTTTGAGGATGGCGAGAACTGTCCCAAAGTCCAAGTTCCTATATGCCAGTCAAAGATCAGTCCTGTGGCTGGGTGTGGTGGCTCATGCCTATAATTCCAGCACTTTGGGAGGCAGAGGCAAGTGGATCACGTGAGGTCAGGAGTTCAAGATCAGCCTGGCCAACATAGTGAAACCCCATCTCTACTAAAAATACAAAAATAAGCCGGGCATGGTGGCATGCGCTTGGCTGATGCAGGAGAATCGCCTAAACCCAGGAGGTGGAGGTTGTGTTGAGCTAAGATCACGCCATTGCCCTCCAGCTTGGGCAACAAGAGCGAAACTCAAAAAAAAAAAAAAAAGGGACCAATCTTATAAGTAGGACTTTCTAGGGATAAAGTTTCAGGCCTGCTATGTTTACTTTTTCTCCACACTTGTAAACTGCATTAATAAGCTTTGAAATCCTGAAAAGGATATGCTGAGGAAGCAGCTTTAATTATTGTCCTGACAAAGCTCCAAGAACTGGTAGAAAATTGAATTCTAGGAGTTCGAGACCAGCCTGGCCAACATGGTGAAACCCCATCTCTTCTAAAAATATAAAAATTAGCCGAGCTGCAGCCATAACAAAGAATGAGTTCATGTCCTTTGCAGGGACGTGGATGAAGCTGGAAGCCATCATTCTCAGCACACTAACACAGGAACAGAACTAAACACTGCATGTTCTCACTCATAAGTGGGAGTTGAACAGTGAGAAGACGTGGACACAGGGAGGAGAACATCACACACCGGGGCCTGTTGGGGAGTTGGGGGCAAGGGGAGGGAGAGCATTAGGACAAATACCTAATGCATGCAGGGCTTAAAACCTGGATGACGGGTTAATAGGTGAAGCAAACCATCATGGCACATGTATACCTATATAACAAACCTGTGTGTTCAGCACATGTATCCCAGAACTTAAAGTAAAATTTTAAAAAAATTATTTTAAAAAATGAATAAATAAAAATAAAGGCTCAATTAAAAAAAAAATTTAGCCAGGCATGGTGGCACACACCTGTAATCCCAGCTACTTGGGAGGCTGAGGCAGGAAAATCACTTGAACCCAGGAGGCAGAGGTTGCAGTGAGCCGAGATCATGCCACCACATTCCAGCCTGGGTGACAGAGCGAGACCTCATCTAAAAAAAAAAAAAAAAAAAGAGGTATGAATTGAACAGTGAGAATACTTGGCCACAGGAGCACACCAACATGGCACATGTATACATATGTAACAAACCTGCACATTGTGCACATGTACCCTAGAACTTAAAGTATAATAAAAAAAAAAATATATATATATATATGTATAAAAGACAAAAACAAAGTGAGGAGGACTTTCTGCTTTAAATGGCAAGTAATTTATACCCAAAGAGGGTATTTTAATTCATCATTAAGCTCCTCTTCAAAAAAAAAAGTAAGTTGAATTCTGTACTGCTAAATGTAGGAGAACTGAAATGACAGAATGATTTCTAGAGAGTTATTTCTATTTATATCAAAAATCAATTCCTCAGAATTTTATTAATATAATAATGCATATATTCTGTGGAGGAAGAAGAATGAAACTTTGGTGTCTGAAGAATTTGGAATGGTCAAGGGAAAAAGGGGATAGCTTCATGGTGCAAATGTCCTTGATCTTATTTGAACCTGTCAGCTCCTTTCCCCGGGGCCTGTTTCTTCTGACCAGGTTGTCCTTTTCCCAGATGTCTGCAAGGCTCCCTCCCTCACCAATCCTTCAGGTCTTTGCTCATTGCCACTTTTTCTCAGAGACCTTCCCTGACTACATTATTTAAAATTGGAAATCTCCTACCTCCACATCCCACACATACTCACACCAGATACTCCCTGTGTTTCTCCTTCCAGTAAGCTATCTCCTTTCTACTTTCATATTACTGGCTTATACTCTTAAATATTTGTCACGACAGTATTATACTCTATACGATTAACTGTTTCCTTGTAAGAATAAGGAAACCACAGCACAGAAAATATCTTCAAGATGGTGACTGAGTTGGATGTTTTTATTATGTATGTCTTAATTCCCAGAGCCACTGCGCGCCTCTCACTAAGAATGTTTGCCTCGCTCTAAATCATTGTTTTCCTAGTTGCTGGCCTGGGTATTTTCCTCCCTTTGAGAATGTTGTCCTGTCTGCGGATAAAACAGGAACCTGACAAATCATCTTCTTGTTATAGGTTTTTCACTTGAAATGGAAGTAGAGAGTGTACATTTGAAAAAAAAAAAAAGAGAGAGAGACAGAGTGCTCATCTGCTCATCTCCTTTTAATGTCTAAACCAAACAGTGTAAAAGGTGGCTTTAGCGTCCTTCAGTATGTTACAGTCATCCACTCTCCCAATTGTTTTTGCACACTCATTTTAATTAGCTGTCACTAATTTGGTCATCTTGGTTTTCTTCTTTTTAAAATAAGTTGGGGCTACATTATCACTGATATGGGTGTGGTTTGGATGTAAAGGTATTGTTTGTTTAATTGAGGGCAGTTATGTTCATTAATCAGAAGCTAATGAATTAGAAAACACACTGGGCGGGTGCAGTGGTTTACGCCTGTAATCCCAGCACTTTGGGAGGCTGAGGCGGGCGGATCACGAGGTCAGGAGATCGAGACCATCCTGGCTAACACGGTGAAACCCCGTCTCTACTAAAAATACAAAAAAATTAGCCAGGCGTGGTGGCGGGTGCCTGTAGTCCCAGCTACTCGGGAAGCTGAGGCAGGAGAATGGCGTGAACTCAGGAGGCGGAGCTTACAGTGAGCCGAGATCGCACCACTGCACTGCAGCCTGGGTGACAGAGCGAGACTCCATCTCAAAAAAAAAAAAAAAAGAAAGAAAACACGTTGAATTCTTTTTGGATGAAGGAGTGTTGGATACACCACCTATTAAGAAGCAGCATGCCTTATCAAAATGAACATGGACTTTTAGGTTCAAAACAATGGATCTGACAATTACTAGCAGTAAGACCTTGGGTAGTGCATTTATTTTCTTCTTAGCTTCAGTTTCTTCATCTGTAAAACAGGTAGGATATTATCTAGTGTAGCACTGTGCGATAGAACTTTCTACAAAGATAGAAATGTTCTTTAACTGTGCTGGTAGCCACTAGTCACAGTGGCTAGTATTTGAAATGTGGCTAGTGCAACTGAGGAACTGAAATTTTAATTTAATTTAATTTTAATTAATTAAGATTTAAGACTAAATCATCAGATGTAGCTACTAGCTAGTGGACTGGACAAATCTAGCACATAGATCTTGGTTGGAGAAATGTATGTAAATATAGAGCCTAACTTAATTCCTGGCACATAAAAGGTTCTCAACAATGCTGGCTGCTGTTGTAATTGTTTAGTATTATTTTCACTCTCTATAAAAACATATAGTAAAATTAACTGATGTTGACTAACACATCAATTTTCTGAAGTTTGCTGGCAGCTCTTTCTCATTTGCTTAACTATTTGTGTGTATCTTTTATGATAGCCATTTTTCTAATAAACTAAGCAGCAATCATTTCATTCTTTGGAATCCCAAAAACTAGAAATTATTGATGAATTACTGCTACTTTTTCCAGGTTTACATGAGGATCCACAAAGTCCACCTCCTCTCCCTGCTGAAAAACCTATTGGAAACACTTTCAGTACAGTATCTGGAAAGCTCAGTAATGTTGAGAGAACTAGAAACTTGGTAAGTGGTCATTATAGATTGTACTAGATTGAAGACGTAGCTATGCATTAATTTTGAATAGTCAGCTGATATCTAAATTATTTTATTACTGGTCAGATTAAAAACAAGAACCCTCTATTAGAGACCAGTTTCTAAGCCCCATGTACTTATATAATATAGTGTTCAATATGTTAAAAGTCCCTATAGAGAGATTAGGCCAATTCATTGTACTTCACTATAAAATAATTTGTATACCAACTTAATGGCATTGTCTTTTAAATGAAACTAATAATGAGAAGGTTATTAAAATGTCTAAAAACCTTTAATATTCAGGGAAATAACTTTATTCAAGTTGTTGGTTTTTATTTAAAATACCCAATTAGTGACCAAAATTTAAGATAATTAACATAAGAATTTTTAAATCTGAAATTTAAGAAAAATGTATTTTTTTAATTTAAAAAATAGTGTTTTACTGTGCATTTGTTAAGATGGAGGTCAAAGAGATTTTTTAAAGTACATATATATATTTTTCATTTCAACTTCAGTATCCTCAATACTTTTTTTTTTTTTTTTTTTTGGTCTTCCAACTTTTGTGGTTTCTTGGGGAAACAGACATGCAACAAGTAATTAGAGAAGTGGTTTAAGAAAAAGAATAAAGGTGGCTGGACACGATGGCTCACACCTGTAATCCCAGCACTTTGGGAGGCCAAGGCGGGTGGATTACCTGAGGTCAGGAGATCGAGACCAGCCTGGTTAACATGGCGAAACCTCGTTTCTACTAAAAATACAAAAATTAGCCGGACGTGGTGTCGTGTGCCTGTAATCCCAGCTACTCCGGAGGCTGAAGCAGGAGAATCGCTTGAACCCGGGAGGCAGAGGTTGCAGTGAGCCAAGATCACGCCACTGCACTCCAGCCTGGGGCGACAGAATGAGACTCCATCTCAAAAAATAAATAAATAAATAAATAATAAAGACTTTCAAAGGACTTTATGGGAAGCCCATGACAAAGCTCCTGATTATTTCCTCTGTTTTAAATTTAAATAATAATTGTACATATTCTTGGGGAACATAGTGATGTTTCAGTACATATACTATATAGGGATCAGATCAGGGTAGTAAGCATATCTGTCATCTCAAACATTTTTCACCACTTCTGTTTGGAATGTTCAATATCTTCCTTCCAGCTATTTGAAGCTATATATTATTGTTAACTGTAGTCATCCTGCAGTGGTGTAGAACACTAGAATTTATTCCTCCTGTCTAGCTCTAATTTTGTATTATTTAACAAAGCTCCCTATCTCTCCCTTCTTTCTACCCTTCCCAGCCTCTAGTATCCTCCATTCTACTTTTTATTTCTATGAGATCAACTTATTTTTAGCTTCCATATATGAATGAGAAGATGCAGTGTTTAACTTTCTGTTCCTGGCTTATTTCACTTAACATAATATCCTCCAGTTCCATTTATGTTGCCACAAATGACAGGATTCCATTCTTTTTTATGGCTGTATAGTATTCCATGGTGTATACATGCCACATTTTCTGTATCCATTTATCTGTTGTTGGACACCTGGGTTGATTCCGTATCTTGGCTATTGTGAGTAGTGCTGCAGTAAACATGGATGTGCAGATGTCTCTTCAATGTAATTTCCTTTCCTTTGAATAAATTCCCAGTAGTGGGCTTGCTGGATCATATGGTAGTTCTATTTGTAGTTTTTTGAGGAGCTTCCATCCTGTTCTCTACAGTGATTGTACTAGGTTACATCCCCACTAACAGTGTATAAGAGTTCACCCTTCTCTGCATTCTTGCCAGCATTTGTTTTTTTTTTTTTATCTTTTAGGTAATAGCCATCCCAACTGGGGTGAGATGATACCTCATTGCCGTTTTGATGTGAATTTCCCTGATGATTAGTGAGGTTGAGCATTTTTTAATGTATTTGTTGGCCATTTGTGTGTCTTCTTTTGAGAAATACCCAGATCATTTGCCGTTTTTTTTTTTTCTTTCTTTTTTTGAGATAGGGTCTTACTCTGTCTCCTGGGCTGGAGTGCAGTTGTGTGATCACAGCTCACGGCAGCCTTGACCTCCTGGGCTCAGGTGATCCTCCCACTTCATCCTCCTGAGTAGCTGGAACTATAGGCGCATGCCACCACACTCAGCTAATTTTTTGTATTTTTTGTAGAGACAGGTTTTGCCACGTTGCCCAGGCTGTTCTTGAACTCCTGGATTCAAGCAGTTGTCCGGCCTCCGCCTCCCAAAGTTTATTTGCCCATTTTAAAATCAGATTGTTTGGGTTTTTTGCTGTTACGATGTTTGAGTTTCTTTTGTATTCTGGATACTAATCCCCTATCAGATGAGTAGTTTGCAAATATTTCCTGCTATTCTGTAGGTTGTCTTTTCACTCTGTTGATTGTTTCCTTTACTGTGCAAAACATTTTTGGTTGATATAAGCCCATTTGTTTATTTTTACTTTTGTTGCCTGTGCTTTTGAGGTCTTATTCATAAAATCTTTTTTTTTTTTTTTTTTTTTTTTTTTTTTTTTTTTTTTTGAGACGGAGTCTCGCTCTGTCACCCAGGCTGGACTGCAGTGGCGCGATCTCGGCTCACTGCAAGCTCCGCCTCTCGGGTTCACGCCATTCTCCTGCCTCAGCCTCCCGAGTAGCTGGGACTACAGGCGCCCGCCACTACGCCCGGCTAACTTTTTGTATTTTTAGTAGAGACGGGGTTTCACCTTGGTCTCGATCTCCTGACCTCGTGATCCGCCCGCCTCGGCCTCCCAAAGTGCTGGGATTACAGGCGTGAGCCACCGAGCCCGGCCTCATAAAATCTTTTTTAAGACCAATGTCCTGAGGTGTTTTCCCTGCTTTCTTCTAGTAGTTTTATTGTTTCAGGTCTTAGATTTAGGTCTTCGAGTTGAGTCTTATAAAGAGTGAGTGGGAGGGTTTAGTTTCATTCGTCTGCATATGGATATCTAGTTTTCCCCAGCACCATTTATTGAAGAGACTGTGCTTTCCCCAATGACTGTTCTTGGCACTTTTGTCAAAAATCAGTTGGCTGTAGATATGTGGATTAATTTTTGGATTCTCTATTCTGTTCCATTGGCCTGTGTGTCTGTTATTATGCTAGGTCCATGCTGTTTTTGCTACTACATCTTTGTGTAGTGTATTTTAAAGTTGGTAGGTGATGCCTCCACCTTTGTTCTTTTGGCTCAGGATTGCTTTGACTATTCAGGGCCTTTTGCGGTTCCGTACAAGTTTTAGGATTTTTTTTTCTTTGTTTGTAAAGAATGTCATTTGTATTTTGATAGGGATTGCATTGAATCTGTAGATTTCTTTGGGTAATATTCTCATTTTAACAATATTAATTCTTCTAATCCATGAATATAGAATGTCTGTTTGTTTGTATCCTTTGTATCTTCTTCCATTTAGTTTTCCTTGTAGAGGTCTTTCACTTCCTTAGTTAAATTTATTACAAGGTATTTCTTTTTGTAGCTATCGTAAATGGGATTGCCTTCTCAATTTTTTTAGCTAGTTCTTTGTCACTTATAGAAATGTTACTGATATTTGTATATTAATTTTGTATCCTGCAACTTTACTGAATTCATTTATCAATTCTAAGAGGGATTTTTTGGTAGAGTCTTTAGGTTTTTCTAGATATGAGATCACACTCTTTTTTTGAGACAGAGTCTCGCTCTGTCACCCAGGTTGGAGTGCAGTGGCACGATTTCGGCTCACTGCAACCTCTACCTCCTGGGTTCAAGCAGTTCTCCTGCCTCAGCCTCCCAAGTGGCTGGGACTACAGGTGCGCACCACCATGTCCAGCTAATTTTTTTTTGTATTTTTAGTAGAGACAGGGTTTTCTCATATTGGCCAGGCTGGTCTTGAACTCCTGACCTCAAATGGTCCATCCGCCTCGGCCTCTCAGAGTGCCAGGATTACAGGCATGAGCAACCACGCCAGACCACAATCGTTTTTTTTTAAATATCCATATGGCATATGATCTTTAAGGCTTGTTTTCAGAGAAATTAACTTTTAAGTCTTTGAACCAAATTTGCAGTTCAAATTTCATCATGATTTTACATTGTGCATTAACTATGCTTATTATACAGGCAAGCCCACCTAATCATCTGGAGAAGAAAAATTTCTTTGAAGGAGACATTAAATTAAATTAGCCAATATCAAGTTAATGAGATTTTCCTGAAGAATGAATTAAAATTTAGTGATCACTTGTGATTTTCAAAGTAGCTGGTAATAAACTTTTATTAAATCTGGGCCAAGAAAGCCCAAAAGAGGATAGTAGGGTTCCTACCATACTAATGTTAAACTGGAAAATCCCAAATTCCCTTGGAGGAAAAGTTGCTTGAGAAGGTTGGCTTCTACTCTGAAATGGTTATAAAAAGGAGTGAGAGGGTGATGAGTAAGTAAAACATCATTTGTTAATGTCCATTATATGTAATGTCCATCATATGTAATGGACTTTGTAAACTATAAAGCTTTATTGAAATAGTATTGGGGTGCATGGTGGCTCACACCTGTAATCCCAGCACTTTGGGAGGCCAAGGCGGGCAGATCACTTGAGATCAGGAGTTTGAGATCAGTCTGGCCAACATGGTGAAACCTCATCTGTACTAAAAATACAAAAATTAGCCAGGCATGGTGATGCGTGCCTGTAATCCCATCTACTTGGGAGGCTGAGGCAGGAGAATCGCTTGAACTCAGGAAGTGGAGGTTGCAGTGAGCCAAGATTGTACCACTGCACTCTAGCCTGGGCAACAGAGCAAGACTCGTCTCCAGAAGAAACAAAGAAATAGTTAGTATTATACAAAAATGAGCCAGGTGTGGTGGCACACACTTGTAGTCCCAGCTGCTCAGGAGGCTGAGGCACGAGAATTGCTTGAACCTGGGAGGCAGAGGTTGCAGTGAGCTGAGATCGTGCCACTGCACTCCAGCTTGGGCCAAGGCTCTGTCTCAAAAAAAAGAAAAGAGGCCGGGTGTGGTGGCTCACACCTGTAATCCCAGCACTTTGGGAGGCCAAGGCGGGTGGATCACTTGAGGTGAGGAGTTCAAGACCAGCCTGGCCAACATGGTGAAACCCCATCTCTACTAAAAATACAAAAATTAGCCAGGTGTGGCCCGGGCGCAATGGCTCAAGCCTGTAATCCCAGCACTTTGGGAGGCCGAGGCGGGCGGATCGCCTGAGGTCGGGAGTTCAAGACCGGCCTGACCAACATGGAGAAACCCCATCTCTACTAAAAATCCAAAAAATTAGCTGGGTGTGGTGGTGCATGCCTGTAATCCCAGCTATTCGGGAGGCTGAGGCAGGAGAATCGCTTGAACCTGGGAAGCGGAGGTTGTGGTGAGCCAAGATCACGCCATTGCACTCCAGCCTGGGCAACAAGAATGAAACTCCATCTCACAAAAAAAAAAAAAAAAAAAATGAGCTGGGTGTGGTGTCATGCGCCTATAATCCCAGCTACTTGGGAGGCTGAGGCAGGAGAATTGCATAAACCCAGGAGGAAGAGGTTGCAGTGAGCCGAGATCGCGCCACTGCACTCCAGCCTGTGCGACAGAGTGAGACTCCATCACAGAAAAAAAGAAAAGAAAAGAAATAGTTAGTATTATTATGTTTAGTGCTAAGCATTCCAGAAGCAACTTCCACATTTTAGAAAAACAAAAAAAAGGAAGTTATAATAAATTAAACCATCTGGAGAGATACCATATTCATAATTGTGTTTGTTCCTCACATGACAACATGAGGAAAATCCTGTCCTGCACTGTTTATAAAGGGAGTCAGAACATTCAGTACTGTACTATAATAAATGCATACCATAATAGACACACTGAATCTGAAGGAAGAAGAGATGAAGAATCAGACTACAAGTTAAATGATTTGCCTGAAGTCACGCATATAGATTTCTGGGACCTGAAAGTCAATCTGTGCCTAAGAAATCCCTTTTTAAAAAAAAAAAATTACAATTACTGAACGAATTTTGAAACAGAGGCCATAAAGACTTAAAGGTGTGGGCCAGGCACGGTGGCTCATGCCTGTATTCCCAGCACTTTGGGAGGCTGAGGCAGGTGGATCACCTGAGGTCAGGAGTTCGAGACCAGCCTGACCAACATGGTGAAACCCCCATCTCTACTAAAAATACAAAATTAGCCAGGTGTGGTGGAGCATGCCTGTAATCCTAGCTACTTGGGAGGCTGACGCAGGAGAATCGCTTGAACCCAGAGGTGGAGGTTGCAGTGAGCCGAGATCGCGCCACTGTACTCCAGCCTGGACAACAAAGCGAGACCCTGTCTCTAAAAAATAAAAAAAGAAGTAGTGCTAATTCTTGGAGAAAAAAGATAAGAAACATATGGAGGCCACTCAGTAATTCCAGCAGACAAGAGTGTGGTCTTGGGAGAAATACCTGTTTTTTAAAAAAAATATAGCGGCCAGGCGTGGTGGTTCATGCCTGTAATCCCAGTACTTTGGGAGGCCGAGGTGGATGGATCATGAGGTCAGGAGTTTGAGACCAGCCTGACCAAAATGGTGAAACCCCATCTCTACTAAAAATACAAAAATTAGCCGGGTGTGGTGGCACGCGCCTGTAATCCCAGCTACTCAAGAGGCTGAGGCAAGAGAATTGCTTGAACCCAGGAGGCGGAGGTTGCAGTGAGCCAAGATTGTGCCACTACACTCTAGCTTGGGTGACAGAACAAGACTACATCTCAAATATATATATATGTACATATATATGTAGCAAAAGGCTAGGCACAGTGGCTCACCTCTGTAATCCCAGCACTTTGGGAGTCTGAGGCAGGTGGATCAATTGAGGTCAGGAGTTCCAGAACAGCATGGCCAACATGGTGAAACCCCGTCTCTACTAAAAATACAAAAATTAGCCAGGCATGGTGGCGCGTGCCTGTAATCCCAGCTACTCGGCAGGTTGAGGTGGGAGAATTGCATGGACCCGGGAGGCGGAGGTTTGGTGAGCTGAGAGCATGCCACTGCACTCCAGCCTGGGCAACAGAGTGAGACTCCATCTCAGAAAAAAAAAAAAAAGAGAGAATAGCAAAAAACTGGGGAATTATTTTTAAATTGGAATATTATTCCAGTGCAGATGAACAAAAAGATGGAATCTGCAGAGACAATACAAGCAGGAAAACCAACTTTACCAGAAACTAAAATGCTTGTCCAAACACATTAAAAGCCAGAGTTCAGGGATATCAGAACTAGAGAAAAACTGTCAAAAAGCAAATGCAGAGAGCGTTGAGGTTATGTGTGGAATACCCACGAGGAGGAAGTCCCTAATCAGTTATCTTGCAAAGACTCAGCAGAACCTGGGCATAAACCCAGACTTGAGCAAACACTAAGACAATGGCTCCTGCAAGAACTGTCTCCTCTCAATATTTGGAGTATGTCAGATACAGCAGTGCCTTTCAGAATGTGCCTAACATCCCTAAAGAATTTGAATGTGCCACTCTTTCTTTCTGATTTAAAATGTTCTTACTGTTGCAAATTAAGAAATTTAAAAGATATTTAAGATTTTCCATAAAAATACCACCCCCCAGGAAAAACTATAGCTAATGTTTGGTACAAAATTAGGGTCATATGCTGTGCATTTATTACAGTACGTCATCTGCATCTTTCCATGTCAAATTTATATATCTATTTTTTAAATTTTCTTTATCAAGGTATCTAACAATTACAGTTTTGAGAAAAGCAATTAAAATTTCTTCCTATCTGCTAGAGTTTGTTTTAATTTTAAAGGTAGCCAAAGAAATAAATGCATTTTTCAAGCATCATGGCAATATTTGTCAGGAAAAACATAGGCAGCAGTGTAATTATAAGGCATGGATTATATTCTGGAATATTGCAGGGTTTATAAGCTGGTTACTTGCTTCACTACATTAACTGAACTCATTAGTGAAAGCAAGTTTTAAGGGCAAGCTTAATTTGTCTTTTAAAATGGGATTTTATAATATTGAAACATGTTTAAATGATCACAGTTATTGGCAATTAATCATTTGGTATTTAAGGAAAAGGTTATAAATATTCAGTATAATTTAAAAATCATAAAAGTGAGTTTTGGCTCATTTATAAGAAGGAGAAAAACAGTCTGAAGTAGCCCAAAGATTCCCAAGCTTTAATTAAACATCCTTTACAAAAAAAAAAAGCAATGTAATTTAAAGGGTCAGCATTTTTTTTCTTATGAAGTTTTGGGGAAATATTATTTCCTGAGTGTGTTGGGGACTTAGAAAGTAGGAAAAGTGGAAAACAAAAGAACACAGAATTAGAAGAATTTAGTGAGGGACTGGGTGTGGTGGCTCACGCGTGTAATCCCAGCACTTTGGGGGGCCAAGGCGGGTGGATCACTTGAGGTCAGGAGTTTGAGACCATCCTGGCCAACATGGTGAAACGTTATCTCTACTAAAAATATGAAAATTAGCCAGGTGGGGTGGCACACGCCTGTAGTCTCAGCCACTCGGGAAGCTGAGGCAGGAGAATCACTTGAACCTGGGAGGCAGAGGTTGCATTGAGCGGAGATTGCATCATTGCACTCCAGCCTGGGGGACAGAGTGAGACTCCGTCTCCAAAAAAAAAAAAAAAAGAAAAAAAAGAATTTTGTGAGGGCTTTTTCCCCCTCCAAAAAACAGAAATTTTGGCTTTGAGATCCTTTGGCTTCCCACTCAACAGAAGATCTGAAAATATTCTCCATGTATTACCTTAATTTCCCAATCCTTGGGCTATAACATGTTCAGAAAACCTGTTTAAATGGAACAGTTTGACCCTTCCCCTACAGAAATCTTCCTATTAATCTCCACACTTCCAGTTTCTCTCATCTACGATTAGGATAAAACATTCCAACTGTGCCTGTCTTTTATTGTTCACATTATTCTCCTTTACTCTTTTCCTCTTTTCTACAAAACTCTTTTTTAGCCCATCCAGCCCCTTTGCTAGAGTGGTACAAGCACACTGCTTTCTTGGACCTTAACTATTTCTCCTTACATGCCTTCCTCTCAGACCATCCTGCAAGTTTCTTTTACGTTCCCACCTCCTTCTAGTTCAAAACCCACTGCAAATTGTTGAAACCAAACAGTGATGAGATAAGATCTGCCTATTCAAAACAAAACCAACTAATAACCATCCCTCTTACTATGTGTTTAAACTTAGGAGCAGTATGTTTCTTATGTGTGATCACGGAATGAATAAAGAGCATATATATATATATATATATATATATATATATATTTTTTTTTTTTTTTTTTTTTTTTTTTTTTTGAGATGGAGTCTCGGTCTGTTGCCCAGGCTAGAGTGCAGTGGCACGATCTCGGCTCACTGCAACCTCTGCCTCCTGGGTTCACGCCATTCTCCTGCCTCAGCCTCCCGAGTAGCTGGAACTACAGGTGACCGCCACCATGCCCAGCTAATTTTTTGTATTTTTAGTAGAGATGGGGTTTCACTGTGTTAGCCAGGATGGTCTCAATCTCCTGACCTCGTGATCCACCCACCTCAGCTTCCCAATGTGCTGGGATTACAGGCGGGAGTCACTGCACCCGGCCAAGAACATACATTTTTAAATTCTCTTCAGGGCCTGCTTAAATTTTCCCTTAATATCTCATGAATCCACCGAGTGCATGGCCATGCAGTGCAGTTGCTCAGGCTGTGGCCCACAACAGGAGACTGGTTTCTTCCTGTCAGTGTTTTCACTTGTTATTAGGACATGAATAATTTAGGCAGAAATAGGTTAATATTGTTTAAGGCTGAAAACTCTTTTAAGCTACTTTCTATATTTCAACTGCATTTCTACTTGTAGATCCAGCCAAAAGGTTGCCTAGAATTTCTCTTGACAAGTTCTTGTTTCAGATTAACCTTAACTAAAAAGCATTCTCTGCTACTTGCAGGAATCCAACCACCCAGGTCAAACAGGAGGTTTTGTGCGAGGACCCCCAAGGTTGCCACCGAGGTAAGTAAATGTGGGAAAAGTTAGAGAAAAATTAATGACTCAGAGACCCAACTCTCTTTTTTATCACCAAGATTGAGTGTTGTTGGCCTTGAATCTTTTTTTAGAGATAAAATAATCTCACCAATTCATGCAGGCCCCTTCCACTGTCTGCTTCTAACGGTAGGTTGTGGGAATCTCTGCTCCCTTTTTAACACAGTTCAACTCACAGAGCATTTATTTCCTCAAATAAATGAAAAAGATTCATTTCTGAACTTAAAACAGCTCCACTTCTAGAATATACATATACATGCACACAAACACCCTCCTGGTTAAGAGACTGGTTTTTGGCATTTCCGAAGGAGACTGGCTTTGTGAGCTCAGAGGTGACTGCCTTCTGAGTTCCAGAGCTATTCAAATAAAGGGCTGTAATGCTATCAGAAGACATTATTACTATGTTGAAATTTATTTGTTTATTTATTTTTTGAGACGGAGTCTCGCTGTGTCACCAGGCTGGAGTACAGTAGCACGATCTCAGCTCACTGCAACCTCCACCTCCCGGGTTCAAGCGATTCTCCTGCCTCAGCCTCCCAAGTAGCTGGGACTACAGGCATGAGCCACCATGCCCAGCTAATTCTTGTATTTTTAGTAGAGATGGGGTTTCACCGTGTTGGCCAGGATGTTCTCGATCTCATGACCTCATGATCCGTCCACCTGGGCCTCCCAAAGTGCTGTGATTACAGGCGTGAGCCACCACGCCCGGCCGAAAATTATTTCTATCGTAGGGATTAAGGAAAGGCTTTCAAAGTAATAGTTGTCCTATCCTTTCAGAACTAGCTTTCTTTATATTAATCTAAATTAGACTTTTAATAGTAACACCTATAACATGAATATTAGGGGATTTTGATGTTCCTTTTCTAATCATGTACAAGACCCCAGCATGCACACATCGTATCTTATTATAAGCTTTTCACCTCAGACTTTGGTAGAAAGTACTTAGTTTCCAGAAATAGTCATGATGTGTTTAAGAGCAAATGGGACCTTAGAGAGCTCATGATAGTAAATGCTTGTTTGTCTTGAACTAATGAATCTCTAGCGCAAGATAAGAGGAAACTGGAACATCATGGCATTTCCTCTAATAATGTAATGTTTAATGCAGCAGTAGTTTGCTCAAAAATAGCATACCCTGCATGTTTCAGTAAACTGTATTCCACTAGCAGAAAGCTGTGTCTGTCTGTGTGTGTGTGTGTGTGTGTGTGTGTGTGTGTGTGTGTGTGTGTGTAAGACAGGACAGGACAGAATTTAATACTGATCAAAACACTGACTCATGGCTACTATGTTGACTTTCAGACCTGTGAATGGAAAAACCATTCCAACTCAACAGCCTCCAACCAAGGTGCCCCCTGAGAGACCACCTCCCCCAAAGCTTTCTGCAATCAGAAGATCTAATAAGAAACTGCCTTTTAATCGATCCTCTTCTGACATGGATCTTCAGAAAAAACAAAGTAACTTGGCAACTGGACTCTCAAAAGCCAAGAGTCAAGTTTTTAAAAATCAAGATCCGGTGCTACCCCCTCGTCCCAAACCAGGACACCCTCTCTACAGTAAATACATGGTAAATTTAGCTTTTAAAAATGTTTGTGGTCAAGAGGTGTGCCCTAAAGTATGTATACGATTCATCATTCCTTAGAAAAAGATGATGGAACAAATGTGGAATTGTCCCTTGACGCCAAGAGTGCTTTAGATGAGTAGGCCATAATAAATTCTAGGTCTTGGTTGGGCACAGTGGCTCACACCTATAATCCCAGCACTTCGGGAAGCTAAGGCTGGTGGATCAGCTTGAGGCCAAAAGTTTGAGACCAGCTGGCCAACGTGGTGAAACTCTGTCTCTACTAAAATTACAAAAAATTACCCAGGCGTGATGGCACAATCCTGTAATCCTAGCTACTCAGGAGGCTGAGGCGTGAGAATTGCTTGAGCCTGGGAGGCAGAGGTTGCAGTGAGCCAAGATTGCACCACTGCACTCCAGCCTGGGCAACAGAGTAAGACTCTGTCTCAAAGCAAATAAACAAAACACATAGGTCTTTAAAGCAGGGTTTCATTATTAGGAGAAATGTAGGGAAAGTGGAGAGAAAGCAGGGCAGGCCAGGCTTGTAACTTGCTGCCTGGCTGGACCAAACAGAAATTCTGAAAAACCTGACCCAGTGGGTTATACTAATGGGAGTAACTCTGACAGATACTATAGTTTATATCTTTTGTTTTTCCTTTCATTTAAGAGATGGAGTGTCACTCTGTCACCCAGACTGGAGTGCAGTGATGCAATCATAGTGCACTGCTGCAATCATAGTGTACTGCAGTCTCGACCTCCTGAGCTCAGGGATCCTCCTGCTTCACACTCCTGAGTAGCTGGGGCTATGGGAACATGCCTCCACTCCTGGCTTATAGTTTATATCTTGATATAGTTTATATCTAATAACTCCTTTTCCCCTTGAGTAAATTTTAAAATGAAGTAGAAAGTTCTTACTAAGATGGATGGTTTTTCCCTCATTTTCCCCTTTTGTAAGCCCAATAATTATCGTGGTCCATTTAATAGTTACCAGTTAGAAGTTTTCATCAATAGTTGAGCTATTGATTTTGTTCTCTTTTAATGTTTTTCTCATCAAATGACCTAAACCTTTGCCTGCATTTCCCACAGTTAAAAAACAGAGTTGCTGGGTGGTGGCTCATGCCTGTAATCCCAGCACTTTGGGAGGCCGAGGCGGGTAGATCACTTGAGGCTGGGAGTTTGAGACCAGCCTGGCCAACATGGTGAAACCTCTGTCTCTACTAAAAATACAAAAATTAGCTGGGCGTGTTGGCACATGCCTGTAATCCCAGCTACTCCAGAGGCTGAGGCAGGAGAATTGCTTGAACCCGGGAGGCAGAGGTTGCAGTGAGCCGAGATTGTTCCACTGCACTCCAGCCTGGGCAACAGTGAGACTCCATCTCAAAAAAACAAAACAACAACAACAACAAAAACAGTTGATGTGTTCTCTACTTTGATCAGGTTAACCTGAAAAATGTAAAACAAATAAAAATGATAAGGAGGCCAGGTGCAGTGGCTCACACCTGTAATCCCAGCACTTTGGGAAGCCAACTGCTTGAACCCAGGAGATGGAGGTTTCAGTGAGCCAAGAGTATGCCACTGCACTCCAGCCTGGGTGACAGAATGAGACTCTTTTAAAAAAAAAATAAAAAATAAAAATGATCAGGAGAGCAGGACTGCTTACTCTTTTTAACAATTGAACGACAGATAGCTTGTAACAAGAACAGCAATTAATAATTCTATGTTGTGTTACATTTCCATCATTGAGCCAGGAATTATTTTTTCTTTAAGCTGTTCAGGGTTTTTCAAAAATCCGCTTTAAAGAAGGGTAAAGACAAATAAGAAGGAGGCAGTATATTCATACATATTAATATTCACTTAAACTGATGAAACTTTAATTTCTAAAAGCCAGGGGTGTTCTTTGGGATAGATTACTTAATTAATAAATAACAGTAGTTGATGTATATTGAGTACTAATTATGAGCCAGGTGCTGTTTGAAGCACTTTATGTATGTATTAAATAACTCATTTATTCCTCACACCAACCTTGTGAGGTAGATATTATTATCCTCCTTTAACAAGTGAGGAAAATAAGAAACAGAGACATAAAGTAACATGCCCAGGGTTGCGAATCCAGTTAATGGTGGAGCAAGATTTGAGAACAGGTCAGCTGGCTCTGACGCCTGCTCCTAACCATTATGCCAATCGTTGCCTCTACTTGATTTGGCCATTCTGTTAAGAGCCGTTTCTCAAGGGGAACCAGATTTCACGTTTGGTTCTTGTCATGCACGTCTGTGTGAAGAGACCACCAAACAGGCTTTGTGAGAGCAACAAGGCTGTTTATTTCACCTGGGTGCAGGCGGGCTCAGTCCAAAAAAGGAGTCAGCAAAGGGAGACAGGAGTGGGGCAGTTTTAAAGGATTTGGGTAGGTAGTGGAAAATTCCAGTTAAAGGGGGTTGTTCTCTTGCGGGCAGGGGCGGGGGTCACAAGGTGCAGGGTAGGGAGATCAGGAGACGCATTGTCCCAGGGAGGAACATAACAAGGTCGATTGATTAGTTGGGGTGGGGCAAGAACAAATCACAGTGGTGGAATGTCATCTTTTGTGGTTCTTCAGCTGCTTCAGGCCATCTGGATGTATACGTGCAGGTCACAATGGCTTAGCTTGGGCTCAGAGGCCTGACAGTTCTTAGCATAGTCGTATAATGTCAATAAAGCATTTTTTAAAACTCAATACATTCAAAATGATGGTATATATAGAGCTGTATGTCTCATTACAAAATAATTCTTCAAATCTTTCATTTATTGCCTGCCTACAGTACCATTAAATTGCCAGCCAGGAATCTGGGTACATTGGAAGCCCTAGGAATCTGACAAAGATGTTGGGAAATGGCACCACCAAGCCAGCTGTACAGGGCCACATCCTTGCACTGTGGATCTTTGCTCCTGGGTGACCCAAGGCCCAGGCAGCCTTCTTCCCATGTTGGATGTGAGCTTGTGTGATTGCATTTCCCGGGTATGCCTTTTATATAGTACAGACCCTCTGATGTGCACTCATCAGCTAAAATTTTCCAAATCAGGGAACAGAGCCCCCTGGACAAGGTCCAGTACAGATGTAAAAACCATTCTAAGATCAGACAGAGCTGAGTGGACCAGCAAGTGGCTGGGATCAGGCCATGAAATGGATTTAAGTAGACACTTGGTATCAGAGAGACTCTAGGAGAAGAGCTTCAAGGTCTATGGAAACAGGCAGGCAGTACACGGAGGGCTCCAATCACTGATCAGCCTTCAGAGGACACCATTGTAAGAACCCTGAATTAAAGAACTGGCTGTGAGGTCAAGTGCTGGGTGTTTCTCCTTCAAACCCCCAGGGGACTTGGCGGATCTTGTCCTGTAGAACGGAACTTCCTGGTTATGGTCATTAAGGGAATGTTAGGCCATGTTTAGCTCTTGTGGTTCTATGGGCCTAACTCCAACTCCCAAGAGCCTCTTAACATCCATGAGAAATGGCAGGCCCCATTGATCTAGAGCGCGATGAAGCCAGGTGAGTTTAGCTGCTGGAGAAGGTGCACTTTAGGCACACACATGCCAAATTCCTAAATGATCAGCAACTTAAGAGGAGGTTATTTGATTGTGAATAAGCCTTTTATTGGTTTACGTTTAAGCTGTCTGTGCTTCATGGAATTGCCAATGAAGATATTGTCTCGCAAAACCCCGGAGAACTCTCTTGTAAGGTAAAGTAGAGCTCTTTCCTTACTGGTTAATGTAAAAAAAAAATTACTGGCCTCTGTTACTACCATTACACATTATTAAATGCTTTAGGCTCCAAAGATTAAAATGTGAAAAAGTAATAATGTTTTATTAAATAATAATTGCTTCAGAGAGTGGTATTGTACCTTGCAGCGTGGGGATGTACTTGTGATGCTGAAGCAGACGGAAAATAATTACTTGGAGTGCCAAAAGGGAGAAGACACTGGCAGAGTTCACCTGTCTCAAATGAAGATTATCACTCCACTTGATGAACATCTTAGAAGCAGACCAAACGTAAGGAATTAATATTGTTACAGCCCTCATATCACACATAGCAGCACATTTCATGGAACTATTAATTATATCTCATCTTCAGGTTTTTATTAGCACATTTATTTTAACCAGAGTAAAAATTACAGTAGCATTTATTCTACTTTTAGAATAAATTACTACTAAGAGACTTGCCACTGCCATACTAATCACTTCGATACAGAGTGACTACCCTGTGTTTTGTTTTCTTCACTGCACTCCAGCCTGGGCCGTAGAGCGAGACTCTGTCTTGGAAAAAAAAAAAAAACAAATAAAAAAATAAAGTAAATATGAAAAATAATAGTGATCAAGTAAAATACTTGGTTTGCCGTTTATCCTAGTTTTCATAATCTTTTCCCATTTTTTCTTCTTAGAAGGCAGTTTATCTTTTGAAGTTTGCTAAGAAACTAAAAAATTGTATTTGGAGAGCAGAGGAGATATGTGTTAAGGTAGCTTCTGCTGGCATATGAAAATCCTTACTTTAGCTCCCACGGGGCAAGTTCTCCACTGACTCATTTTCTCTGTTTTGGTACGGCATTATCCATCTGTCATAGCTGTCCTTCCTCTTTCAGAACACACTTATGGCAACAGTGGAAGTTATACTGCCAAAAAGCTTTCCTTTGTGAAAAATAGAAGCTAAAAAAAATTAGAATTTTTTTTTTTTTTTTTTTTTTTTTTTTTGAGATAAGGTCTCACTCTGTTGCCCAGGCTGAAGTGCAGTGGTATGATCACTACAGCCTTGACCTTCCCGGCTCAAGCAATCCTCCCACCTCAGCCTCCTGAGTAGGTGGGACTACAGGCGTGCACCACCATGCCTGGCAATTTTTAAAATTTTTTGTAGAGACAGGGTCTCACTATGTTGCCAGGGCTGGTCCGAAACTCCTGGGCTAAGCCATCTGCCTGCATGGGCCTCCCAAAGTGTTCAGATTACAGGTATGGGTCATCATGCCCAGCCAAAAGTTAGTCTTTTATAACAGTGCAAAGTTCTTTCCACCTTAAATACCACCTTCTCATCTTTTACTATAGACTTGCAGAGAGTTGGCCTCTGATGGGCAGCTATTGGTGATAATGAAATGAATCCTCCTTTATGCTTCTGGGTTCATGGCTATTGTTACTTTTTTTTTTTTTAAATAAAACTTACCTATTTGAAAGCCTAGTTTTAAGGTAAATATCTCTACGAATGTGTTGTACTTTGCCCTAACTTGGCAAATAGAAAATATTGAATGAACATGACCAGTTGTGGTTGAATCAGACAGATCATGGGAAAAGTGGAAGGTTGTTGCCTGGTACATGGTTGAGACCCCAGACCTGGGTTTCAGGGAAGTGGAATTTGGTTCCCCTTCCACCTTCTTCGGTGGTTATTTAACTTCTCTAAACTTTATTTTTTTAATGTGTGAGATAACTGCCCACAGAGTTGTCTTCAGAGTTGACAGATTATATGATTTTATTTGTGTAAAAGTCCAGAATAGATAAATCCATAGAGACAGAAAGTAGACTACTGGTTGCCTGGGGCTGAGGGGAGGGTAACTGGGGAGTGACACCTAATTAGTAGGAGGTTTCTTTGGGGAGTGATAAAAGTGTTCTGCACTTGGGTTATGGTGATGGTTGGATAATTCTATGAATATACTACAGCCATGTTCACTTTCAGTAGGTAAATTTTATTGTATGTGGGTTATATCTCAAAGATGTTTAACAAATTCATTGAGCTAATGCATATAAGGCATTTAACACAGTGAGTAGCACATAGTGAATGAGCAGTAAATATTAGCTATTCTTAATATTACAAAACCATTTGCATTAGCAGTTATAGTCATATTAGAAAGACCTTTGCATTATGTTATATTTACCTACCAGATACCTACCCCAGTGGTATGGTCTGAATTGTATGGACCACTCGTTGGCAACCCTGTCTAGCCTGTTCCTCTTGCCCTTCACCTGCTAGGCTGGGTTGATGAGCAGCATTGCCAGTGATATCCATACACTGAAGGCAGAGAAGGGAAAATGTGTGACTGGGAGGCACAAATTATCCCCTCCCTCCAAGGACTGGTTTATGTTTAGGCCTCTGGTCCATTTGGAGATTTCATGTTTGTGTTTGGTATGTGGTAGGTCTCTGACATCATTTTTTCCAAATGGATAGGCATCTAGCCTAATAACACTTATTGAATAGTAATTCCTTTTTCTCCACAGATGTAAATCAGAAAAAAATGAAAATCACACATGCACATGTATAACACATTATATAAATAATAATTAATTTGTTTAACTTTTTTTGGAGAGAGTCACTCAGTCATCCAAGTCAGAGTATAGTGGCACAATCATAGCTCACTGCAGCCTCGAGTTCCTGGGCTCAAGAGATCCTCACACCCCTGCATCCCTAATAGCTGGGACCACAGGGATACACAGGGGTGTATCACCATGCCAGGCTAATTTTTTATTTTTTTGTAGATATGGCATTTCTTATGTTGTCCATGCTGAATAATTATGAAAAGCCACTCCAGGCTGGGCATGGTGGCTCACGCCTGTAATCCCAGCACTTTGGGAGGCCAAGATGGGTAGATCACCTGAGCCCAGGAATTTGAGACCAGCCTGGGTGACGTGGCGAGACCCCATCTCTACAAAAAATACAAAAATTAGCCAGGCATGGTAGTGCTTGTCTGTAGTCCCAGCTACTTTGGGGACTGAAGTGGGAGGATAATTTAACCCCTGGAGGTCAAGGCTGCAGTGAGCTATGATTGTGCCACTACACCACAGCCTAGGTGACAGAGCAAGACCCTGTGTCAAAGAAAAAAAAAAGCCATGTCAGACCTAAAATATCTCAGAATTCATGAAATTTCCATATTGTTCATTTATTTAGAGAAAAGCATTAAGCAGTCCATGAAAAAATGTTAGGGTCTTCTTAGTAAGCTAATATAGTAAGCTACATTAGCCATTAGAGTCTTAAGTTATATTTCAGTTTACCTAACTTGAGAGAATGAAAGTTTTGTTTCTGCAGGTGCATTTTGGTTGAAAGAGCAGCTGAGATTTAGAAAAGGTCTCAGCAAAGGTGCTGCAGGGTTGAAATGGAGAAAGTGGACCATCATTCACAGTGCACTGCAATCAGCCTGGTGCATCATGGCCAGGGGAAGGGCAGAGGTATAGATGTGTCAGGACGTCTCTAAGGGGACAAGAGTTATTAGAGGAGGTGAAGAGACAAGAAAGGGCACAAAAATCTGCCTTTATTTATTTCACAGGCTTGCCAGTGTTGAAGAGTGTTAAGTTATAACTCCAAATAATGTCCTTCAGTGGGATTTGATGATGATGAGGATAAGCCTGTCTCTTGATATAAAGAAACTAAGAATAACAATTGCTAGTCAATAAGAAGAGGTCGTTCTTCAGCTTTGCCTTATCCTCTGGCCAATCTCGGCATTTGGCTAGATGGATAGAGAATGTTAGATTCTTTTTGCTAATTTATTTAGAACTACTGTTGAATAAACCATTCAGATTAAATACAAAATGCAGACCAGGCATGGGAGGTAGCATTGCTTTCAAATTAGAAAAAGCACTTAGTTAAGTGGTAATAAATGAAATGGATTTTACTTTTTGTGAATTATACTTCTGTTGAAAGTCATTAGCCCCTTTCATTACAAAAGGCAAGAGCATAAATCATAGAACTTTCTTCTTTTCCCATCCTAATAAAGACACAACTTTTAAGACTCTGTCTTGATCACAGTTTTAAGGAAAAAGCTATCCTTGAAAGGGAAAGAGGTCAAAAACCACTACTTTGGGGTAGAATAGATACTGTTTCAAAATAAATAAACAGTTCCCTTTTGTTTTACTCTCTCAGCTTAAAAAAGCAAAAAAGAAAACATACTGGGGGATATTTTAATTGAGATTTTCATCCTCCCTTGGCAAGGACACATTCTTCTTCAACTTGATAATAATTCCCTTGTTTGGCTCAACTGTGTGGTTTGCATCATGTACTCATAATGTAATTGTGTCAAGAGGACTCTAATGAGAAAAAAAAATTGGTCTCAGAGTGAATAATAAATCCACCATCTATCCTGCACACTTCATTCACAGCCCTTTTCTCCCCCTAAGGATCCAAGCCACGCTCAGAAGCCTGTTGACAGTGGTGCTCCTCATGCTGTCGTTCTTCATGATTTCCCAGCAGGTAAGGATGTAAATAATGCAGTGGGAGAACCACAGGATCCAGGAGTAAGTCTTTTTCCCTGCTGGGGGTTAGCCTCTCAAGGACATTCTTCTTCATTTTTCTGTGCCTATAGAGTCCTAGACTGGAGAGGTCATCTTATCCAGGACTCCACTTCAAGAAGGGTTGATTGTACCAGCCATTCCAGAAAGCTTAGTTGTATACCCTTGCCTTTGAAGCTCCCTGAGAAAGAGAAAGAGAGAGAGAGAGAGAGAGACTTTGCCTTACAAATGAACATTGCAAATTGCCTAGCAGTCACAAACTTTTTAACTCTTTCAAAATAGTGGGTACTAGGCCGGGCGCAGTGGCTCACGCCTGTAATCCCAGCACTTTGGGAGGCCGAGGCAGGCGGATCACGAGGTCAGGAGATCGAGACCATCCTGGCTAACATGGTGAAACCCCGTCTCTACTAAAAATACAAAAAATTAGCCGGGCGTAGTGGCGGGCGCCTGTAGTCCAGCTATTCGGGAGGCTGAGGCAGGAGAATGGTGTGAACCCGGGAGGCTGAAGTTGCAGTGAGCTGAGATCGCGCCACTGCACTCCGGCCCGAGGGACAGAGCGAGACTCCGTCTCAAAAAAAAAAAAAAAAAAATAGTGGGTACTAATTAACAGTTGTAATATGGCTGGGCACGGTGGCTTACACCTGTAATCCCAGCACTTTGTGAGGCCGAGGCGGATGGATCACCTGAGGTCAGGAGTCCAGACCAGTCTGACCAACATGTTGAAACCCCGTCTCTATAAATACAAAAAAGTAGCCGGGCGTGGTGACGCATGCCTGTAATCCCAGCTACTTGGGAGGCTGAGTCAGGAGAATCGCTTGAACCTGGGAGGCAGAGGTTGCAGTGAGCTAAGATTGTGCCGTTGCACCCTGGGCAACAAGAGCAAAACCCCGTCTCAAAAAACAACAACAACAAAAAAATTGTAATAAAGTTAATCGTAACTTAATAACTGAAGTTCTTTTGTCTTCAAAGTTGTCTCAGCTGCTTACTTACCTATGAGATCAAAGTAATTTTTTTTGTGTGTGTGTGTGAGACAAGATCTTGCTCTGTCGCCTAGGCTTGAGTGCAGTGGTGCAATCACTATAACCTTGAACTCCTGGACTCAAGTGATCCTCCTCCCTCAGCTTCCCCAGTAGCTAGGACTACAGGGGTGCCACTACACCTGGCTATTTTTTTTTTTTTCCTAGGGACATGGTCTCGCTATGTTGCCCAGGCTGGTCTTGAACTCCTGGCCTCAAGTGATCCTCCCACCTTAGCTTCTTAAAGTGCTGAGATAACGGGCATGAGCCACCCATGTCCACCCACAATATAAGTACTTTTGTAATAATTTTTAAAATACCCTTCATATCCAAGGCTACAAATAAACTCCTGATTTACTTACAATCTCTTTTTATCCACTTGATAGGCTGATTTTTGTTTTGGTATGGCTAAACTTATTTGCTAAAGAGTTGTAGTACTCCCTTAGTTAATATTTGAAATTAAAATGATTTTTAAGCATAATTGAGAATAATATTATACCATGTCTATAAACTTTTTTCATTGTTCAGTGTGTATTCAGCATGGCTTTATATTGGCACAGTAGGAAACATTTGCTAACACAATAGTGTTTTTTTCAACCATTTCCCATCAATCAAAGCATGGTAAATATGTCTAATTTGGTCTTTAAAAAGGGAGCTCATAACAATGTCCAAAAAAAGAATAGCATTTTTTAAGTCAATTTGATTAGTATAATCTGTTCTCAGAATCAGTGGAACATAACTGCCTCAGTGGACACAACTAAATGCTACTTTGTGCTTTTATCAAATCTGCAACCAGGATAATTCATCATACATAACTATAATTTTATATTACAGAGCAAGTTGATGATTTGAATCTCACTTCTGGAGAAATTGTTTATCTTCTGGAGAAGATAGATACAGATTGGTACAGAGGGAACTGTAGAAACCAGATTGGCATATTTCCTGCCAACTATGTCAAAGTGATTGTAAGTGGGTTGTGTTTGTTTTAATTTGGTCATATACTCAGTGGGTTCTATGTGACTTGTAGGTTGGAAAAAATAACTAGAAACCCAGATTCTAGTTCTCTCTTTTTCATTGATTCATTTGGCATTTGGAAAATTCAAAAATAAAGATTTGGTCAACTAGGTGATGGTTAATTATTATATTATGGAGTGTTAGAACTTAATGCCTAAATGCTGTCTGAAATCCTAAAGTGAAAGACCACCACAGGTCAACTGGTGAATCAGCTGTTCTTGGAGAGTTGTTAAGCACTTAAGGATATATGGTAATTCTTTGAGACATTTAGTGAACATGAATTCAGTGATACTAGCTTATCCTGTAGAGATGTTCTCTGAGGTTATGGTACCACTTCTTTTCTTTGGAGTACATTTTGGTTTGAGTTTCTTTCATCTTTTCCATTCTTATTTATCTCTATCTTTTAAAAAAAACTTATTTGGGAATACAGAAGTATTTGTATTGGAGATAGTGGTTCATTAATGGTTGTACCCACAAAATAATTTCTAATCTGATTAGGAAAATTATATTAAAGCACCAGAATTTTTATACCCTCACGGCCTAACTTGTGAAAGCATTCCTGTGTGTGAGAGCTGTGTGTAAGCCCAGATGGCTGTGTGAAACATGGGGATAAAATCAGACTGCCCTCACACATTTGTATCAATTGGAATAGGATGACTCGGTCCATGATATAACTTACTGATACTGTGAAATATCAATAAATCTAGCTTAACAGCATTAACAGCTTATTTGGAAGGAAAAAGTAAATAAATTCCATTACATCAGAATATTAGAAAATAAGACTAACAGAAAATCTGAATTCTTCAAATAGAAATGAATCTGAGTCTCTTGGATTATGAAGGGTAGGCATTAAACATTGTCCAGTGTATCTATGCCTTGATTCTTTGGAGAAATTCAACCACATTCTGTAAATTAATATTAAGAATAATGTTTGTTTTAGCACTCTTCCTCATTTTTCTTCTGCCCAATGTAGCAGTACTTTAAAAAGCACAATTACCACACTGAAATCAATCACACAGAATCTGCCACATTATTGGTATAAGTGTTATTTCTAAGCCCACAAGTTTAAAAAATTGTTTTAAAACTTCAAACCTTTAAAATTAATCAAGAAGGCACTGATTTAATATAAACCTCAAGCTTTAAGTAGTTTTAAATTGCATGCATTACAGCCAAATATTTTATTGCAACCCAGCCCTCCTCTACTGAGCCTTGTAAATGAGATATTATATTAAGTGCTTGGCTGGGCACAGTGGCTCATGCCTGTAATCCCAACACTTTGGGAGGCTGAGGCGGTAGGTAGGATCACTTGAGCTCAGGAGTTCAAGACCAGCCTGGGCAACATAGTGAGACCCTGTCCCCACAAAAAATTGAAAAATTAACTTGGCATGGTGTCACGCGTTTGTAGTCCCAGCTACTTGGGAGGCTGAAGTGGGAGGATGGTGTGAGCATGGGAGGGCAAGGCTGCAGTGAGCCATGATCACGCCACTGCACTCCAGCCTGGGCAACAGAGTGAGACCCTGTCTCAAAAAATAAATAAATAAAATAAAACAAAGTGTTGCCACTTAGTTTGCTAAATACAGATTCCTTTCTTCCCTATTCATGTTGAAGGGGGAAAATATTTCAGTTATAAATGTGAAGAGAATCCACAAGTTGTTTTTGTTTTGTTTTGTTTTGTTTTGTTTTGTTTTGTTTTTGAGACAGTCTCGCTGTTGTCACCCGGGCCGGACTAGTCTCGAACTCCTGATCCTCCCAGAGTGCTGGGATTACAGGCGTGAGCCACTGTGCCCAGCCTGAGAATCCAAAGTTTTATTGAAATGTTTTATCTTGGGGTCAGAGAAGTATTGCAGGATTCTACCAACACTTGGAGTAGATGTGGCAGGGCTAATGCCTGATTTCTATGTTAAGTCCTTCTCAGCTGCAGTTTTCAACCTGGAAAATATGGGATAGAGCTGGCAGGGTGCGGCAGCTCACACCTATAATACCAGCACTTTGGGAGGCTAAGGCAGGCAGATCGCTTGAGTCCAAGAGTTCAAGACCAGCCCAGGCAACAATGGTGAAACCCTGTCTCTACTAAAAATACAAAAATTTGCCGGGTGTGGTGGGCACACCGGTAGTCCCAGCTACTTGTGGGGGCTAAAGCAAGAGGATCACTTGAGGCTGGGAGGTCGAGGCTGCAGTGAGTTCTGATTGTGCCGCTGCACTCCAGCCTGGGTGACAGAGTAAGACCCTGTCTCAAAAAAAAAAAAAAAAAAAAAATGGGATAGAGAAAATTCAGTCAGAATTAGAGTGATATTAATGTGGTTATTCAAGTAAATAAGAGAATTGATTGGCTACTCAAGAAAGGCTACTTCACAAGTGACACTTTTTTTTTAATCCAAATTCAGGATTTGTTTTACCATTTAGCACCCATAGTTCCTCTTAATCAGATTAACACCTAGCTAAACCGATCGATTTCAGTCATGTACTTTCTAATTACTTAACCTTAAATTTATCTTATGAAAATCTGAAAAAAATATAATTGTTGCCTTGATTTTATCTTTGCTAGATTGATATCCCAGAAGGAGGAAATGGGAAAAGAGAATGTGTTTCATCTCATTGTGTTAAGTAAGTTTTATTTGTGTTCTTTTACGCAAAATACAAAGGAGATAACCATCTATATCATGAAGAATTATCAAGCTTAAAACACTCCAAGGCCAGGCATGGTGGCTCAGACCTGTATCCCAGTACTTTGGGTGGCTGAGGTGGGAGGATTGCTTGATGCCAGGAGTTCAAGACTAACCTGGGCCACATAGCAAGAACCCATCTCTATTATTTATTTATTCTTTATTTTAAAAGAAAACACTTCACATGGTGATAATTCAGATTCTCATTGTGTCTTTTTAATTACAAAGAAAACTTGTTTAAAAGGTGACAATGGGTTACAATTCTGATGAAAATACATCATGAACCTGCTGATAGAAGCTTACCTAAGCAACTCTCCAACATCAGTGCAGGACATAAAGAAAGCAGCAAAGACAGTCTATGCCAATGCTTCCTGCAGCCTGGTCTCAGCATGAGCAGAGATAGTTTCATCATTTACTGCATTTTATTTTGGCCATCTGGTGTTCACCCAGTTTTTAGAAGGTTCAAGTATTTTTGTCATGAGAAATAATTAAATCCTATAGAAATATGAATCCTACAATAACTGCTAGACATTTTATATGTTTTTGTTTTTAAGAGGAACTAGAAGAAAGTGAAGGAAGAGTTAAGTTGAAGGGGTTTTCCTTTATCTCTGAGGACGTTTCCCTGAATTTATATACCCTTTTATGTGTCATTGTAACTCCTTTGTGATTTAAAGCACTGCCACAATGCAACTTTATATTCTAGTTAAATGAGCAAATTAATAGAATTCATTACCTGCTGAAGACTGTAAACCTGTCTATGAATAGGTCAGACATAAGCAGATGCTCCCAGAGGACTTTAGAAAACAAATGCAAAGGTTATCACAAATAAGAAAACTTCTGATCCACAATAGTTGAATTCTATTTCAGATTCAGTTTTTCTCTATTTTTAAGCAGCATATACTGTGTCTCAGCAGGTTGAATTTGAAGTGGGCTTTTACAGTCATTGACCCATTGATCTGACTTAAATCAGAATTCTATTAAAGCTAGAATCAACCTTTTCTTTTTAGGCAATTGCTTCTCCTTAGCCTGTTGCTATTGAAACTTCCTTTCTAAACCCTCAAATCTAGGGATTAGTATTAAAGCGCACCTTCTAGAGACACAATTTTATCTCTGCTTTTATCTTATTTTCAGTCAAAATTGCAGATCATGTAAGGATTGTTCCAAATGTCAGAAATGAAGCCCTTTTAAAGGAGATTTTAAAAAATCATTTTTAAAGGCAACAGAGTTAGTTCCAAGACTGTGTGTTATGATATGCCAAGTTTCTGTTTTCTTTAAACCTTCTCCTAGTTTTTAAGGCCAGCTCACTGATTAATTGAGCATCTATTGAACATCGACTTTGCCCAGCTGATGCCCATTGCATTCTGCCCTGATTAGTAGTCAGAAAATTTGATGAATTGCCCTGAGATTCTCAGGGTTAGCACTCCTCAACTCAGGGCATTTATGATTGAAAGGGTTCAGACTGGACCATGGATTGCTATGGCCCAAGGATACAAACATACAGAGACTGGGGAGTAAGATGATCAAAAGACACAGCAGGGTAAACTAACCACCCAGCTGCGTGCACTCCGCGACCTTGAGCTTCAGCCTTTCTGAGTGAATAGGTTCATATCTGTTACTTAAAAGTGTAACTTACTCTTTTTCATGGAATAATTTCAAATTAGCCTAGTATACCTTATTCCATGGTAAACCCAGAATAAATATTTATTGAAAGACTGAATGAAGGTTTTTAAGCATTTTAAAAGCACTCTCTAGTCTAATCCACAAAATGTGTTCTTCATTCAGAGGCTCAAGATGTGTTGCTCGGTTTGAATATATTGGAGAGCAGAAGGATGAGTTGAGTTTCTCAGAGGGAGAAATTATTATTCTTAAAGAGTATGTGAATGAGGAATGGGCCAGAGGAGAAGTTCGAGGCAGAACTGGGATTTTCCCCCTGAACTTTGTGGAGCCTGTTGAGGATTATCCCACCTCTGGTGCAAATGTTTTAAGTGAGTATAGAGAATTTTTTTTATTATGTTATGTCCTAATTCAAATAAACCAAATAATATCATTATACTTAAGCTGTATAATAATCCATATTGCCATATTTTTACGGTAGAAGGAAAACTGATTTTAAAATGGGAATTTGTGGGGGATAGACATTATTTGTGGGCATCTCTCAAAGAGCTGGTTTTGGTATTTTAGGTAATTAGCAATAGCTTCATATAAGAAATGGCAAAGAGGCTGGGTATGATGGCTCAGACCTGTAATTCCAAAACTTTGAGAGGCCACGGTGGGCGGATTGCCTGAGACCAGGAGTTCAAGGCTGCAGTGAGCTATGATTGTACCACTGCACTCCAGCCTGGGCAACAGAGCCAGACTCTGTATCTAACAAATAAATAGCAAAGACTTTTAAACAGAAATGAACTATAGACTGTTACTAATGTATATAGACTATAAATAGTTGTGTTTACAATTAACTAAACAAGCTCAGTGAAGTTAGTACAGGTTAACGCAACATAGGCAATACATGAAGAGACCAGAGTGGAATCCCAGACTCTTCACTCCCACCTCCCACCTCAACCATTTGTTTTTAATACTATGTGGCCTTCACATCTAATGTTCTGACTTCTTGTGTTTGTTTGTTTTTTTAATGTAGGCACAAAGGTACCACTGAAAACCAAAAAAGAAGATTCTGGCTCAAACTCTCAGGTAGGCTGCTTGAACAGATGACTATAGTGACAGCCAGGTTCAGACTCTGGGAGGAATATTAAAATCATAATTTTCAAGAGAATATAGTATGAATTAATTTTTCAACTCATACAACAAATGTTTGTAATAAATTCTTAGATGGTTAATATATTTTATATAGAGAGCTCATACAAAAACATGCAAACCCTGATAGAAAATGAAAACAGAGGCTGGGCACAGTGGCACATGCCTGTAATCCCAACACTTTGGGAAGCCAAGGCAGGTGGATTACCTGAGGTTAGGAGTTCGAGACCAGCCTGGCCAACATGGTGAAACCCTGTCTCTACTAAAAATACAAAAATTAACCAGGCGTGGTGGCGTGCACCTGTAGTCCCAGCTACTTGGAAGGCTGAAGCAGGAAAATAGCTTGAACCTGGCGGTGGAGGTTGCAGTGAGCCAAGATAGCACCGCTGCATTCCAGCCTGGGTGGCAGTGCGAGACTCTATCTCAAAAAAGAAAGAAAGAAAAAAAATGATAAAAGAGACATGATTAGAGAATTCATAAAAGAGGCTGTGTGCAGTGGCTCATGCCTGTAATCCCAGCACTTTGGGAGGCCGAGGCGGGCAGATCACGAGGTCAGGGGATCGAGACCACCCTGGCTAACACGGTGAAACCCCGTCTCTACTAAAAATACAAAAAAAATCAGCTGGGTGTGGTGACCAGCGCGCGTATTCCCAGCTACTCGGGAGGCTGAGGCAGGGGAATGGCGTGAACTCGGCGGGCAGAACGTGCAGTGAGCCAAGATTGCGCCACTGCACTCCAGCCTGGGAGACAGAGCAAGACTCTGCCTCAAAAAAAAAAGAAAAAAAAAAAAAGAATTCATAAAAGAGATACAATAAGTGTCTAATATTGAAAAAATATTTACCCTTTCTAATAATCAAGAAAATATATAATAAAGCAGCAATAAAATACCATTTAACCTATTCAGTTAACAAAGATTCAGTGCAGCTCAGCACTAAACAAGCAATTATAAGCATGTGAGTGTTAAAAAAAAAAAAGAAAGTACACATTATTATTTATCACCCTAAGAAAAGGACAAAAAATGAGATAGGGTTTTAGTCACAAAGATGAGCATAGTACTAATATAATAACAAAAAATTGGAAACAACCTAAATATGACCATTATTGGGAGAATATTCTAAAGCTATGAAAAACTAGATTTATCAAATAAAATAATGTTTTTAAATGTCATGAGAGGAAACATAGGGAAAGGGGATATAAAATTGAATATATAGCATAAAAAGACTGGAAGGAAAGTATTCAAGTTACTAGTATTAAATTGCATCTAGGTAGTAAGATTATATATACGGGTAGGTTTTTTCCCCACTTCTTTTTTTTTTTTTTCTTTTTTTTTGAGACGGAGTCTTACTCTGTCGCCCAGGCTGGAGTGCAGTGGCGCAGTCTTGGCTCACTGCAACCTCTGCTGCCGGGTTCAAGTGATTCTCCTGACTCAACCTCCCGAGTAGCTGGGTTTACAGGTGCCTGCCACTGTACTTCGCTAATTTTTGTAGTTTTAGCAGAAACGGGGTTTTACCGTCTTGGCCAGCTGGTCTTGAACTCCTGACCTCGTGATCCACCCACCTCGGCCTCCCTAAGTGCTGGGATTACTGGCATGAGCCACTGCGCCTGGCCTTCTCCATTTCTTTATACATTTCTCAACTTTCCAAATATTTAGGAACATTTGTTTCATTTGTATAATGAGAAAGAGAAAAATAGTGGGTTAAAATGTTTACACTGTTCAGCATGACCCCAGAAATGCTTAAAGGTACTAGGAATGTGGTGCCTTCTGTTGTTTTTAGTTTTTTGTTGTTTTTGGTTTTATTTTGGTTTTTCTGTTTTGTTTTTTTTGGTTTTTTTTTTTGAGACAGGATCTCACTCTGATGCCCAGGCTAAGTGCAGTGTCGAGGTCTCAGCTCACTGCAACCTCTGCTTCCCAGGCACAAGCAATCCACCTCAGCCTCCTAAGTAGCTGGGATGACAGGCACACACCACCATTCCCAGCTAATTTTTGTATTTTTTGTAGACAGGGTCTCATTTTGTTGCCCAGGCTGGTCTCAAAATCCTGGCCTCAAGCGCTCCACCTGCCTCAGCCTCCCGAGGTGCTAGGATTACAGGGGTGATCCACCACATCTGGCCTTCCATTGTTTTTTGTGACAAATTTAGAAGAGTTAAGCCTGATGGGATCATTGTGTTTGTGAAAATGTCACCTGTAATTGGCCTGTGTGTCCCTTAATTCTTTATCCCTACCCACTGATAAAGTGAAACAGGAAGGAAACTGACTACAGTTCTCCAAAAGGAAATGTTCACATGGTTGTTGCCTGCATTTTTGGAGAATGATAAGTTCCATCCTTTAGGGTTGGTTACTCAAGTGCAGGAGCAAGAGGGGGTTAGTGTTGTTTGCTTGCTTTTTGTTTTTGTTTTATAAGCCATCAGTTATTGAGCACTTAAGATGTGCCAGGCACTGGGCTAAACGTTAGACATGCATTGTCTCATTTAATCCTCTTAGTAACCCCAAGATGAAGCTGAGCCTCAGAGAAGAGAAGCGTCTTGCCCAGTGTCACGAAGTTAAGAAGTGGCAGAACTGGGTCTGGAAACCTTACCTTGCCTGTGTAGCTCCAAAGCCTTTGTCCCGGCCAGACGCTGAGGCTCTCTCCTATAATCCCAGCACCTTGGGAGGCCAAGGCAGGTGGATCGCTTCAGGCCAGGAGTTCGAGACCAGCCTGGCCAACATGGTGAAACCCCGTCTCTACTAAAAATACAAAAATTAGCTGGGTGTGGTGGTGCACACCTGTAGTCCTAGCTAATCGGGAGGCTGAGGCAGGAGAATTGCTTGAACCCGGGAGGCAGAGGTTGCATTGAGCCAAGATTGCGTCATTGCCCTTCAGCCTGGGCAACAGAGCGAGACTCCATCTTGAAAGAAAAAAGCCTTTTCATTATCCTCTACTGCCTTCTTGAGCCTCTTGAACATAGGGTTCCCATCTCAAATTGGCAGAGCTGCCTCTTCACAGAGCAAAACCTTTCTCTAATGTGCTTGGGATAAAAGTGTTCTTACACTAGCCCACCATATCTGGGTGTTATCCTGCCAATCTTAGAGTTAACTACAGCTCATAAAATTAAAAGTGTGAATTGGTGAAATTCTGTGCTATGGACTCTAATTGTCTCTGAATCAAGTAAAGACCTGGGAATTCATAGACCCACCCATTCTGATCCTTCCTAATTTAAATAAAGAAGAGCTTCACTGATAATTACATACTTTATCAGAATTTTTTCATAGTGTCAAATAATATGCATATTTTATGCTTTTACCTAATTCTTTAATATAACAATATAATAGGTCATATTAAGAAAAAAGTTTTTTGGCTGAGTGAGGTGGATCATGCCTGTAATCCCAGAACTTTGGGAGGGTGGGGGGATCACTTGAGCCAAGAGTTCAAGACCAGCCTGGGCAACATAGTGAGACCTCATTTCTGCAAAAATAAAATAAAATTAAATAGCCGAGTGTGGTGGCTGCACCTGTAGTCCCAGCTACTCGGGAGGCTGAGGAGGGAGGATTGCCTGAGCCCAGGAAGTCAAGGCTGCAGTGAGCTATGATTCTGCCACTGTACTCCATCCTGGGTTACTAAGTAAGAACTTGGCTCAGAAAAGAAAAGAAAGAAAGAAAGTAAAAAAGTGTTTGCTTAAGCTTTGTATATCCCTTAAAAGCAGAAAAGCCACAAATTCGATCACACTTGTCATTTAGAGTTATAATTTAAGAAAAAATTATTGGAAACTTTTATTTCTGAAACTTGATAGCAACATAAAGTATTAGATAATTTAAAGAAGCCTTCAGGCTTTGAAATCTTAAGACCCCTTAGTTTTTTTTTCCCCACTACTTTTTAAGCTTTGTAGAACTCAATTTCAAATAAAATCTTACACTTCTGACCACACTTCTAATTTGATAACAGGTTAACAGTCTTTCGGCAGAATGGTGTGAAGCTCTTCACAGTTTTACAGCAGAGACCAGTGATGACTTGTCGTTCAAGAGGGGAGACCGGATCCAGATTCTGGAACGTCTGGATTCTGACTGGTGGAGGGGCAGACTGCAGGACAGGGAGGGGATCTTCCCAGCAGTGTTTGTGAGACCCTGCCCAGGTATGACAACCGCAAGACATGAATGCGACTCCTCACGGGGAGCCTGAAACCTTCAAAACTATATACATTCCTTTCCCCTCTGGCCATGCTCAGTTTGTCTGTCTATATTTGAAAGAGCTGATACATGAAGTTATGCAAACTTCATTCATATGCTTTGTTAGAGTTATAGAAAAAAAAGATAATGTCTTCACTAAATAATGGCTAATTCCATCTAATAAATATAGTTTACGTAATTTTTCCCTGCTAAGAGAACATTGTTCATCTTTTTGAAAGTTAAGTAAGTTCAAAATTAATTGAACATGTTTTTAAAAATGTTTTTCTTTGCCTAATATCACTACCTCTGAAGAGAAGATACTGTGTTTTTAGAGCGATAAGCGTTTTTTTAAAACAATGTTAGATTTACGTTTTAGTCCACTGTGTTTCTATATATTTAAATTTTTTATGTCTTCACAGCTGAGGCAAAAAGTACGTTGGCCATAGTACCGAAGGGGAGGAAGGCCAAAGCCTTATATGATTTCCGAGGGGAGAATGAAGATGAACTTTCCTTCAAGGTCAGAATGTGTATCTCTTCATAACTGCATTAAGCACTATAATTTTTTTAATGTTTTCCATTGAAGGATGGAACATTTGGGTGGAATATTAATCATTACTCAAGAATGAAGAGATCTCAGGCCCTAATTCTAGGGGAAGACATTAGAGAAAGTGAACAGTGCAAATAGGCCTGTTAATTTACAGTATCAACCAGGCATTAATGTACTTAGAGAAAACCTTGGCTTTACACCCCCATACATCCCCAAAGTAATCCCTTGTTCCTTGGTCTTAGGTCATCAGATCTCAGTAATATTAGGGTTTTTATTAGTAGCCCTGGTAACAGATGACTGTCTACATGGCCCTGCAAGCCTGCCATTGATGTGTCTTTGAAATTGATGGAGAATCAGATAGCACCTGCTACAATTTGCACTAGTAGCATAGTAGCCTCATAAGACACTAAATTCCTTTGGGAGGCCGAGGTGGGGGGATCACGAGGTCAGGAGATCGAGACCATCCTGGCTAACACGGTGAAACCCCGTCTCTACTAAAAAATACAAAAAAATTAGCTGGGCGTGGTGGCAGGCGCCTGTAATCCCAGCTGCTGAGGAGGCTGAGGCAGGAGAATGGCATGAACCCGGGAGGCGGAGCTTGCAGTGAGCCGAGATTGGGCCACTGCACTCTTGTCCACAAAGGCAATGACCAGAGGTTTGGGGAAATAGTCCCAAAAGGTTGAGCTAGTTTGCAAAGGTTTTTTTTTTTTTTCACCGAAGAAATGCCTAATTTCTTCTTGAAGTAAAAGTAGATATTTTCTTTTCTTTTCTTTTTTGAGACAGAGTCTCGCTCTGTCGCCCAGGCTGGAGTGCAGTGGGGCGATCTCGGCTCACTGCAAGCTCCACCTCCCGGGTTCACGCCATTCTCCTGCCTCAGCCTCCCGAGTAGCTGGGACTACAGGTGTCCGCCACCATGCCCAGCTAATTTTTTTGTATTTTTTTTAGTAGAGACGAGGTTTCACCATGTTAGTGAGGATGGTCTTGATCTCCTGACCTGGTGATCCGCCCACCTCAGCCTCCAAAAGTGCTGGGATTACAGGCGTGAGCCACCGCGCCCGGCCAAAAGTAGATATTTTCATGATTCTATTTCCCTAATCCACAACTGGACCATAGTCAGAGGAAAGCACTTTGGGAACAGTGCTAGAAGAAGGAGGGTGGTTTTAGTAGTCACTGCTGTCAAAATAGCCTGTGTCAGGCAGTGGTAAATTCTCTATCATTGAAGATATTCAGTCAGAGGAAAGGATGCCATAGAAAGAATTAACATATCAAGGAATGATTGGACAAGGTGTGGTTTAAAACAGTGGACAACCAAACAGGGTTTTCACTTGTCTGCAACAAGATGAGAAAAAGGCCGAGCAACAGTGGCTCACACCTCTAATCCCAACACTTCTGGGAAGTCAAGGCAGGAGGATCGCTTGAGGCCAGGAGTTTAAGACCAGCCTGGTCAACATAGCAAGACCCCATCTCAACAAAGAAAAAGAGGAAAACAAGGCAATACCTGAATCAGATATGTGCAGCCTTTGTCGGGGTAAGCGGGGATGCCTTGACTGAAATATGTCACCATAAAGTTGCTAACTTCCTATTTTGTGATGGGGTTTTACTTTATTCTGAATAATAAAATGTTATTTCATCTTTTTGTATTAAATGTCATTTCTGTTATATTGTTAGCAAATAATAGATATTTCTTATTCTTCCTTCCTTTCTTTTTTTTTTTTTTTTTTTTTTTTTTTTGAGATGGAGTCTCGCTCTGTTGCCCAGGCTGGATTGCAGTGGCATGATCTCGGTCTGCCTCCTGGGTTCAAGCAATTATTCTGCCTCAGCCTCCCAAGTAGCTGGGACTACAGGCGCACGCCACCACACCTGACTAATTTTTGTATTTTTAGCAGAGATGGGGTTTCACCATACTGGCCAGGCTGGTCTCAAACTCCTGACCTCGTGATCTGCCTGCCTCAGCCTCCAAAAGTGCTGGGGTTACAGGTGTGAGCCACCATGCCTGGCCTCTCTCTCTTTCTTTCTTTCCTTTCTTTCCCTTCTTTCCTTTCCTTCCTTTCTTTCTTTCTTTTTTTTTGGTTTTGTTTTGTTTTGTTTTGTTTTGTTTCTGAGACAGGGTCTCACTGTGTTGCCCAGGCTGAAGTGCAGTGACACAATCTCAGCTCACTGTGCAGCCTCGGCTTCCTGGGCTCAAGCGATTCTCCAGCCCTCAGCTTCCTGAGTAGCTGGGACTACAGGTGTGAGCCACCAATGCCTGGCTAATTTTTGGTATTCTTTGTAGAGACTGGGTCTCGCCCAGGCTGATCTCAAACTCATGAGCTCAAGGCGATCCATCCGCCCCAACCTCCCAAAGAGCTGGGTTACAGGCATAAGTCACCACACCCAGCCATAAATGATAGGTATTTCTTATGCTGTAAGCTATGCAAAATTAAAAATTTGTAACCTTCTATCAGTTCCTTTTTTTTCCTTTAACATCTTGGTCTTTTAAACAAAATTTAAGAAAGAAAGAAAGAAAGAAAACTGTTGCCTTAGTCCTTGAGAGTCAGTGGCTCAAAATGTATCCCTTTTATCTTTACATAAACTTACTGCAAGTGAAGAATCTGAATTCAAACTTCTTGGATGTTATTTTGGTCTTCATTTAAACTATGTCAGTATAAATAACAGAATGCACAGTATCCTCCAGAAAACAGGTTATCTTCATTTCATTTTACAAATGGTTGTCCATAAGATAGTTCTAGAATTGTTAGAATTGTTGTTGTTATTGTTGTTGTTAAGGGATTCTGCACTGCTTTCAGTTTTATTAAATATCCACAGAATGTTAATAGATAAAACTGATTTTTTTTTTTTTTAGAGAAGGAGTCTCGTTCTACTGCCCAGGCTGGAGTGCAGTCAGCGGCGCGCTCTCGGCTCACTGCAACCTCCGCCTCCTGGATTCTAGCAATTCTCCTGCCTCAGCCTCCTGAGTAGCTGGGACTACAGGTGCATGCCACCATGCCCAGCTAATTTTTTGTATTTTAGTAGAGACAGGGTTTCACTGTGTTGCCGGGCTGGTCTTGAACTCCTGAGCTCAGACAATCCACCTGCCTTGGCCTCCCAAAGTGTTAGGATTACAGGTGTGAGCCACTGCACCCGGCCAAAACTAATTTTTGAAAATAGTCCTAGCCTGGCTGGGTGCAGTGGCTCACGGCTGTAATCCCAGCACTTTGGGAGGCCAAGGTGAGTGGATCACCTGAGGTCGGGAGTTCAAGACCAGCCTGACCAACATGGAGAAACCCCGTCTCTGCTAAAAAATACAAAATCAGCCAGGTGTGGTGGTGCGTACCTGTAGTCCCAGCTACTCAGGAGGCTGAGGCAGGAGAATCTCTTGAACCTGGGAGGCGGAGGTTGCAGTGAGCCGAGATCGTGCCATTGCACTCCAGCCTGGGCAACAAGAGCAAAACTCCATCTAAAAAAAAAAATAGTCCTAGCCCTCAGGAAACTGACATGGTATGTAGCTTTGGACCAGACCTAAATAAAATAGCTTCAGTTAACTATTAAATTATAACTTAGGAACCAGAAGGAACTTATTTATAACAAAAACTTTGAATTGCCAGAATTTTTACAGATTTTAGCAGAGCAGAGTAAATTAATAACATCTGATTGCATGTTTCCTTTTCATTTTCCATAAGGAAAAGCCTTAAATCAAGCCATTTTTTTTTTCCAGAGGGTAATGTACTAGGGCTACAAATAAATTCATTTAGCCCAATAAAGGTAGTCTTAACAGTAGCCAGAGTCATCTGGGACCATTGTAGCATCTTAAACACAGATTCTAAGAAATGTTTAGAAACTATAAAGAACAAAATAGTTATGTCTTCATCTGCTGAAGGAATTCTAATTTGCACATGAATAAGACACACTGCCCCTTTGACTAACCTGATGAAGATAAAACAGTGTCCTGAGTCAAGGTGAAGCTCTTTAAGATGGGAAAAAATGCAAATTTGATATTGAGGCCATGGCAGGAGAATCACTTGAACCTGGGAGGCAGAGGTTGCAGTGAGCCGAGATCGTGCCACTGCACTCCAGCCTGGGCCACAGAGCGAGACTTTGTCTCAAAAAAAAAGATACTGGGGCCATAGGAGGAATGTGATAAACCAAATGGTAGAGGAGAAATGCCATTATGTGCAGGAATAAATGTAAAGTGCAAAATACTCTGGGTGTTGATAAAAGGCAATTACAGTAAAAGCCTTTCTAAGTAAAAAGGTCCATTGTAAAATGTGGCGGCCACATAGCCTAGTGGTTAGGAATATAAGCCCAGGAATTGCACTAGATTTGAATCCTGGTTCTACCACTAACTAGACATGCAACACTGGCAAGTTATGTAGTCTATCTGAGTTTTGGTTTCTTTTTCACTAAAATAAGGAAATCTATAAAAATATATCTCAGCCAGGGGCAGTGGCTCATGCCTGTAACCCCAACACTTTGTGAGGCCAAGGTGGGCGGATCACAAGGTCAGGAGTTTGAGACCAGCCTGGCCAACATGGTGAAACCCTGTCTCTACTAAAAATACAAAAAATAGCTGGACGTGGTGGCGGGCACCTGTAACCCCAGCTGCTCGTGAGGCTAAGGCAGGAGAATTGTTTGAACCCGGGAGGCAGAGGTTGCAGTGAGCCGAGATCGCGCCATTGCACTCCAGCCTGGGTGACAGAGTGAGACTCCGTCTCAAAAAAAAAAAAAAAAAAAAAAAAATCTCTAAAATGAGGATAACATAGTACTCATCTCTAGGACTGTGGTGGTGTTTACATAAGAGTTAGTTCCTGTGAAGTACACAGAATAAGACAAGGCATACAGGAAGCACATGACTCACTTTCTCATCTCCAAATCTTTGCCTATATGACACCTTCAGTGAGGCCCTCCCTTGATGGCCCTAATGAGTTGGCAATCCCATGCTTTCTGTCCTCTTCTGCCAGTTTATTTGCCTTCCCGTTGTAGAATGAGGGAATATTAATTGTGCTCAGAACAGTGTCTGACACATAGTGGGTACTCAATAAATAATCGTGTGTGTGTGTGTGTGTGTGTGTGATAACTGGTATTATTTGTTCAAGAGGGATTTTAGATTAGGAGTGGTGAATTTGAGAGGCACAAAGTATAAGAGGGAAAATCAAAGTGCAGCAAGGGTGGCAGTGGCAAAGGAATGAGATTTAAGGGATAGAGGCTTACAAGCAAATGGCATCATTAGGTATAGATCATTGTTGTCATTTAATTCTCGGCAATCAAGATAAATGAGTTATACAGAGAAGATTATTCATGCTGCCCTAGGTAGGCCACTATTTACCATGCTTATTCTCAACAGAAACCAGTAATTCTAACTCCTTTTGTCTTACAGGCTGGAGATATAATAACAGAGCTGGAATCTGTAGATGATGACTGGATGAGTGGAGAACTTATGGGAAAATCTGGAATATTTCCCAAAAACTACATACAGTTTCTACAGATCAGCTAGAGGAGAAGCTTGACTGTGTTCCTTGGCACAAGAACTCACTTGAACTATCACCTTGACTATCAGATATGTTTTTGCACTATTTTTTTTAACTGAAAAAGAAAGATCTAAGCTGTACATGGTACACTAGAATTTTCTGAAAGCAGAAAACGTTCAGATTTTGTAGTTAATTTTCATTACAATAGAAACATGCACATGGAAACCCATGAGCTAGGATTCTACCGAGGAAAACATCTAGTGGGATTAGCAAGGTGAAGGGAAAGCATCTGGTGGCATGGCAGCATGGGGAGGCTCACACGCAGAAGTTGCACATGGACATCTGTTTTAATCAGCACAAGTGAATTAACCATGCTTCTTCATTTTTTTACTTTAGTTAAAAAAGAGGACATTTAATATTCTACATGCTGTAACTATCAGGACCTGGTTAGCAATCTAAATTTCATTTTTGATATTCAAATTAATTCTTACAGCTTGAGCATATCAGCCTTATTACCAGAGCAAATCCTTCCTTCAGATGGGATAGTTTACCGACTAGTTGGAGCATTTGTAAGCACATGGTGAAATCAGCCCCTGCCCATCAAAATAATCTTTATGTTACCAAGTGATTCCCATTTGTCTAAGGATTTGAAGGGGGTCTAAATTGGATGTATCTTACTTAGTCTAAAGAACCAAAACCATCCCTGAAATGCCTTGCTAATACAACTAATCCTTCCATATATGTGCCATACTTATTTTTTTCCTCAGTGTATACTTTATGTTAACAGGGTTATTACAAAGCACATTTTCTGAATCTGCAATCATTCCTTTGACAATTACTGGACCCAAAGGAAAATTCATTTTCTTTGCATTATTCCAGTAATATATAAAAACTGTGTCTTGTTATAGTAGTACATTATGAATCACATATAAAATCTTACAATACAGAACAGCTGTTAAGATGGAAAACAGTGCCAAACCTCCACAGCTCATTTCTTTGTAATATAATCAGAATGAAAAATAATTTAAGAGGACAGAAGACTGGTACTTTTTTGTTTTATTTTTTCTCTAGCTTATCCCTGCACAACTATTAGAGTGAATGAAAAACCACTTTCCTGCTTTCCATTGTTATAAATTCTAAGCTTAAGATAAAAGTGGTTCTTTACATGACTGAATCAATTACAATTTATGGGCTAGAGCCAAATAGGTTGAAGACAATCGTCCAAACAGATCAATGGAATAGAATTTCATTGGAAATGTAAAACACTTTCCCAACAATGGTCAGGACTTTCTTCTGTTTTTGAGAAGAGTTGCACATGCTGGACCACATTTTAGCTTTTATTGTTTTTTTTTCCCATTGTCCAAAAAGTTAGGCAACAAGTGGCCACACTTTTCCGTGACTACAACCTGGAGTTCTGCAAAGAAGGTAATATTTACTTGGTCTTTGACTAAAGTTATCTCCCCATTCTATGGTTACATTTTATTTTGGACTATGGGGACTTCTAATATGTTTTGGTAAAGAAGAGAGTATAAAGAAAATTCTTGTCAAATTTCACTCAAAAGTAATTTCATGAGAAATCAATGATTTAAAGCATTATCCAAATTAAATTATCATTTGCAGCAAACTGTACAACAGCAGGAAGGATATGGAATGGAACATGAGGTATATATATCTTTGCCTTTATAATTTTAACATCTTATATTGAAGATTCTGAAAACCTATCTTTATTAGAGGAAAATCTCAATCTTCAGTTTTGGCCTTCTGTCAGAATGATAAGTGCAATAGTTGTAAATCTACTTGACACTGTAATAAACTGAACTGAACTTTCAAAGTCCCTTTCTCATACTAGACTAAGTTTTTTGAGAATGGAGGTGGTATCTTTTTTTTTTTTTATTTGAGACAGGGTTTAATTCCCTTTGAGCAGGCTGGAGTGCAATGCAATGTTGGCTCACTGCAGCCTCTGCCTCCTGGGCTCAAGTGATTCTCCTGCCACAGCCTCCTGAGTAGCTGGGACTACAGGCACACACCACCGTGCCCAGCTAATTTCTGGTATTTTTTTTTTCTTTTTGTAGAGACAGGGTTTCGCCATGTTGCCCAGGCTGGTTTCAAACACCTGGGCTCAAGCAGTCTGCCTGCCTCAGCCTCCCAAAGTGCTGGTATTACTGCACCTGGCCTCTGGTACCTTATTTATCTTTGTATCTCTAGTCCTTTGCGCCATTCAGGCTCAATAAAGGTTGGTTGGTGGGTTGGGTGAGTTGGTTGGTTGGAATGGATGGATGGATGGATGAATGACTTTCACATACAGCAATACCATCTTGGATTCACTCAATATCTTTCCTCTTTAATTTTTGACATAAATCTATACTAAAAATTCACAGTTTTATGTCATTTCACTCTCATGTTCTATGTTGTGCTTGCCACTTATTACCTACTCAACTGACAGGAAGCAAAAAGGTAACATATGGGCTCTCATAGATACTTTCTTTTTTTTTTTTTTTTGAGATGGAGTCTCCCTCTATCGCCCAGGCTGGAGTGCGGAGGCACGATCTCGGCTCACTGCAAGCTCTGCCTCCAGGGTTCACGCCATTCTCCTGCCGCAGCCTCCTAAGTAGCTGGGACTACAGGCGCCCACCACCACGCCTGGCTAATTTTTTGTATTTTTAGTAGAGACGGGGCTTCATCGTGTTAGCCAGGATGGTCTCGATCTGCTGACCTCGTGATCCGCCCACCTCAGCCTCCCAAAGTGCTGGGATTACAGGCGTGAGCCACCGAGCCCGGCCTCATAGGTACTTTCTTATTCTCTATATTGATTGAATTCAAGGCAAGACTGACCATGTTTAAGGAGAAACATAATTTTTATACTCAGTGAATTTTATGGGAGAGAAATAGGAACACATTCTGTTTCCTTTCAGGAATTTTAGGTTAAAATCTGATCTTGTTCATCTAAACCTCCTCAAACTAGAATCTCTTAATCCTTTTTCTTTGATAAGTTAAACCTAGAGGGCTGGGCGCGGTGGCTCACGACTGTAATCCCAGCACTTTGGCAGGCCGAGGCAGGCGGATCACGAGGTCAGGAGATCGAGACCATCCTGGCTAACACCATGAAACCCCGTCTCTACTAAAAATACAAAAAATTAGCCAGGCGTGGTGGTGGGCACCTGTAGTCCCAGCTACTCGGGAGGCTGAGGGAAGAGAATGGCGTGAACCCAGGAGGCGGAGCTTGCAGTGAACTGAGATCGCGCCACTGCACTCCAGCCTAAGCAACAGAGTGAGACTCCGTCTCAAAAACAAAACAAAACAAACAAACAAAAAACCTAGAGAAGTCTTTCCAAGCAAGGCGACTCAGTTGAAAAAAAACCTAGAGAAGCCATTTAATATATTATTCTTATCCTTTGAACACTAAAAGCGTTTTTCTTTAAAAGATGCCCTTGTTTATATGGCTGGAAGGGTAATGGAATATATCTGTCATTGTGCTCATAGAAATCACAGGTCTTGAATTCAGTCTGTAATATTCAAAATGAAAGAAAGTGCGTTTATCAGAATTTATTAGAACTTGCATTTGAAAAAAAAATCATTTTTCTATAAGATTGTAGATCAATACTCCTAACATTCATTTCTTAGTTTTTACTCAGTTTCTTAAGCTTACCTAAATATACCTAGAGAAAATAATGATGACTATATGGACTAATTATAAGGCGATATGTTCACTTTGGTATAATCATTAATGGTTTATTTCTTTTAATTAATGTCAAATGCACATGAGCCATATGATTCATGATTCAATGTCATTTTGAATGCCATCGAATGAATTCTTCACAGTGAATTTATTATTTTATTGTATTTTATTGTATTTTAGAGACAGGGTCTCACTTTGTTGCCCAGGTTGGAGTGCAATGGCATGATCTTGGCTCACTGCAGCCTTAGACTCCTGGCCTCAAGTGTTCCTCCCACCTCAGCCTCCCGAGTAACTGGGACTACAGGCATGTGCCACCATATCTGGCTAATTTTTTATTTTTTTCATTTTATTTTTTGAGATGGAGTCTTGCTCTGTTGCCCAGGCTAGAGTGCAGTGGCACAATCTGGGCTCACTGCAGCCTCTGCCTCTCAGGTTCAAGTGATTCCCCTGCCTCAGCCTCCTGAGTAGCTGGGATTATGGGCAAGCACCACTGTGCCCCGCTAATTTTTTTGTATTTTTAGTAGAGACCAGGTTTCATCATGTTGGCCAGACTGGTCTTGAACTCCTGACCTCAAGTGATCCATCCGCCTCGGCCTCTGAAAGTGCTGGGATTACAGGCGTGAGCCCCCGCATCCAGCCTAATTTTTTATTTTTTGTAAAGACGGGGTTTCACCATGTTACCCAGGCTGGTGTTGAACTCCTGAGCTCAAGCAGTCTTCTCGCCTCGGCCTCTCAAAGTGGTGGGTTTGCAGGCGTGAGCCACCTTGTCCAGCCAACTGAATTTTTTTCAGAACTAACGTGAAGTCATTTTCTAACTTGTGCCTTTTTACTTCACTGTAATTAAAGAAGGAAAAAAAATAGAAAGCCTGACTCAGAACAACACTACCATCTAGGGGCCGCTCTCTTAATTGCGAGCTCATCCTGTTATACCACAGAAGAGAGCCCTTGGAGACCAGAGTTCAACTTGCAGAGGTTAAATGATTTGCCTAAGGTCACAGTTACTTGCAGAGCCTAAAGTAAAACCTATCTCTGCGGATTTCCAATCCAGTTCTTTTTCCGTTTATTATGGCAAAGTGATAACTTTTTTTTTAGCAGTTAAACAAGAAGAATTGATCCGTTTCATTGGCCTGTAATGGTTGTAGCCTCTAATACTTAAACGATTAGAAAGAATTACACAGTATGTATTAAAGCCTTGAAGTTTTATCCTTCAGGAAGAAAAGTCCTGTCAGCTTCTTGGTTTTATGTGGACAATTTATATTGATGTTACCTAGAAACTGAAACATGAATGGATCCACTAATGGGGATTCCTTTTTCGCTTTAATAGAAAATATTCAAAAATTTAGAACATCAGATCTTGTACAGCTGTATCTTGTAGGGCTGTGCCCTTGGCAACAGTAGAGCAATCATAAATCTAGATTTTCATTAAAATATAACACAAAACACTGTTATTAGTATTTTGGAGTATAATAGATTAACCAAAGCACTGTTAAGCTAATAGATTTATATTTCAGAGTCTGAGACATTCTGATTTTTTAAAGGAATTCTAATTATATGTATACCATGGATTATTTATCTTCAAGTACTGTAAATTAGGCAATAATTAAATGAAATATTTGGTTGTCTATGTTTCACAAAAATTAACTAACAATACCAAAATATTGGCCTCTGGCTGAGCACTATGACTCACGCCTGTAATCCCAGCACTTTGGGAGGCCAAGGCGGGTGGATAACCTGAGGTCAGGAGTTCAAAACCAGCCTGGCCAACATGGTGAAACCCTGTCTCTACTAAAAATACAAAAATTAGCCAGGCTATGGTGGCACGGGCCTGTAATCCCAGCTACTGGGTGAGGCAGGAGAATTGCGCAAACCAATGGAGGTTGCAGTGAGCTGAGATTATGCCACTGCACTGCAGTCTGGGCAACAGAGAGTGACACCGTCTCAAAAAAAAAAATGTGTGTATATGTGTGTGTGTGTGTATATATGTACATATATGTATATATGTGTATGTGTATATGTGTGTATACATGTATGTGTGTATGAATGTATACGCATATGTATGTGTGTACACGTGTGTATATATACATGTGTATATGAATAGTGTATACATACATGTGTATATATACATATGTATGTATATGCATAGTGTATACATACACGTGTGTATATACATATGTATGTATATGCATAGTGCATACATACACGTGTGTATATACATGTGTATGTATATGCATAGTGTATACATACATGTGTATATATACATATGTATGTATATGCATAGTGTATACATACATGTGTATATATACATATGTATGTATATGCATAGTGTATACATACATGTATACATATGTATGTGTATATGTATATACACGTATACATGTATACATGCATGCATTTATACATATGTATGCACATATATATACATATACACATATATGTATACACATACACACTTTTTAAATATATACATACATATACATATACACAAATGTATATGTGTGTATATATACACATATATACTTACATATACATGCACATATACACATATATATACATACACATATATACGTATATATACATATATGTATCAAAAAAATAATAGGGCCAGGATGGATGTTATACACTTCTAGGAGCTGACACCTGCAATAATTTTTCTACCTTGACTTCTTTTTTTTTTTTTTTTTTTCTGAGACGTAGTTTCGCCCTTGCTGCCCAGGCTGGAGTCCAATGGTGCGATCTTGGCTCACTGCAACCTCTGCCCCCAGGTTCCAGCAATTCTCGTGCCTCAGCCTCCGAAGTAGCTAGGATTAGAGGTGCCCGCCACCACGCTTGGCTAGTTTTTTGTATCTGTATTTTTATTTTTGAGATGGAGTTTCGCACGTCAACCCAGGCTGGAGTGCAATGGTGTGATTTTGGCTCACTGCAACCTCTGCCTCCTGGGTTCAAGCAATTCTCCTGCCTCAGCCTCCCAAGTAGCTGGGATTACAGGTGCCCACCACCATGCCCAGCTAATTTTTATATTTTTAGTAAAGACAGGATTTCACCATATTGGTCAGGCTGGTCTCAAACTCATGACCTCAGGTGATCCACCCACCTTGGCCTCCCAAAGTGCTGGGATTATAGGCATGAGCCACCGTGCCCAGCCAATTTTTTGTATTTTTAGTAGAGATGGAGTTTCACCACTTTGGCCAGGCTGGTCTTGAACTCCTGTCCTCAGGTGATCCACCCACCTCACCCTCCCAAAGTACTGGGATTACAGGTGTGAGCCACCGCACCCAGCCCTACTTTGACTTCTTAAATGATCTTAGCAAATGGAAACTCATTACCCTTCATAACTGTCACACTTGCATTGCCTATCACAGCGTTATGTCAGAGAATTAATGACTCATTAAATTGGTATGACTGGATATTTAAAGATACTAAAGATTATTACTGAAATTTGGAGCTGTGTTAATAGGATTTTGGTTACATTTCTTTTTAAGAAATCATTTCAGAGATACATGATGAAATATTTACATTTGATAAGTTAAATTTGCTTCAAATAATTGGGGAGGAGAAATTGTCAGGAACTGTGCAGTGTTTGACATTTTACCCAACTTGTAAGCTAAAAATTTAGCCTGGCATGGTTTCATGGATGTTAGCAGAAGACATGAGACTTTTGGGACAGGAGCAAAACACTTCATTATAGCAAAAGTGAGAACCAGAGTTTCATGTTCTTATGTGTCAGTTTCCCATACCCCACCAAATCCCGAGGAGGTGATGCAAAGGGCCCATTATACAGTGAGTTGTGTGACAGGAGAGGAACACTGAGATCTACCACTTTTATAGCAAGTGGAAGCAAGCTTGCTTTTTTTCCTGGGGGAGACGTTACCTCATCCTTCAAGGTTGCTCACAAGGGTGCAAACACAGCCCTGAGAAGTGCCCAGGGTAAAGAACAGTCAAGGGATTGTATTCTTGGCATACTCAGCAAGAATGTGCAGAGACACTTAGGGTCTACAGCACATTGCCTCTGTCACTATTCACTCCTCAGCCTGACACATTCTTGGCCAAACTTAAATTTTTACACAAGTGTGCTACTCTGACAACCACTTCGATTAAGCTAACCAACAGAAGCCAGAACCAAATCCACTCGGTTTGTCTCACATGACGTTTAATTAAGTCTTTATCAAGACTCAAAGCAGCAGATGAAGCCAACCTGCAGTATTGATCTCAATCTTACTCTCCAGGGTCCCAGACAGCTTATTGTGAATAATCTCAGGGAGTACCAGTAGGTCTGATTTTAGGCAGCCATGAGGTATTCTAGGGCCAGGGTATTTTATTCATTAAGACCTGTACAGAGTTTAAACTGATCTGTTAATCTCTGGTGTCATTGCAATAATTAGACAATTGATGGGCCAGAAAGCGACCTCTGTCCTTAATGGGGAGACATCTCATGACCCATTTTTCTCCTACCCATTTTTCCCCTATATACAAAAATATAACCCCAAAGGACACAAGTCACTTTGGTTCAGGACTCGTTGCTAAACCTGATTTGTATCATCACATTGGTTAAGTCACAGGGGCAGTGTCACCAAATAGCTGCAGCTTCGGTTGCCATATATGGTATTACCCAAGGCCACTCAGGCATCAAAAGCATATGATCAGTCAGATTGAATCAAGGTTGTGTTGGTCCTGATGTCTCTATACATTCGAATTTGGGTGCTGTTGTTGATGGTATCAGGCACAGCAGAACAGTGCAGGACTGACCATGTTTATGAGAGATTTTCGTTTTCATAGCACATTTCATAGTGGTCTGGACAAGCCCAGCAGCAGGTCAGACTGTTAGCTGCAGCTGCCACTTGATTCAGGTAGTGGTTTTGAATCAAGGGCAGTGGTTCCAGCTGGGGGCAGTTTTGCCCTCCAGGGGACTGTCTGAGCCATTTTTATTTGTCACAACTAGAGGGAAGGTGCTACTGGCATCTAGTGGGTAGAGGCCAGTGTAACTGCTAAACAACGAATTATCTGGCCTAAAATATTAATAGTGCCAAGGTTGAGAAACTGACCTAGGGAACAAATTGTGCATTAATTATTCCCCTTCCAGCTAGGCATGGTGGCTGACACCTGTAATCCCAGCACTTCTGGGAGGCTGAGGCAGAAGGATCCCTCGAGCCAGGAGTTTTAAGACCAGCCTGGGAAATATAGTGAGACCCTATCTCTACAACAAATAAAAAATTAGCCAGGCATAGTGGCACATGCCAGTAGTCCCAGCTACTTAGGAGGCTGAGGTGGGAGGGTCAGTTGAGCCTGGGAGGTCAAGCCTGCAGTGAGCTGTGATAGCAGCATGGCACTCCAGCCTGGGCGACAGAATGAGACCCTGTCTTTACTCCTTAGTGTGGTCTAAGCTGTTTTCTCCGCAGATGCCAGGTTGTTGCCTTCCCTCCACTGACAAAATTAATACCTATAACACATTTTTCTTCAATCATCCCTTCTTTCATCCAGATCTTTTCTTTCACCTTCTTCTTTCACCCAGACCTTTTGTCCTGATTACTACCCAGGAGACAGTGAAATGGAGATAATCCCTTTCTGGGATTCTAGGACTGTCATATTCTGTGACCCAAATACTGGATAGTCAGGTGTGTGGAACAGGAGGAGGTGAGGGTGATATACTCAGTAACCTCTTTAATGCTCAACAATGCCAGCCAGTTATCTGCAGATGGTAGGGAGTGTGAAATATTCATCAAATAATCTCACTTTTGGCTCACTGCTGAGTGGCCTTTGTGAGAAAGGGCTCCCCACTGTCAGACTGCAAATAGTTTGGAAGACTAAGAATATGACACATTAGTTTCAAGAGCTATAATTGTATGGTCAAAGTCAGTTGGTCAGACTGAAACAGCAACGTCGTAGCCTAAGAAGGTCTTAACAGCAGTCAGCCCCTCCACCATGAGTTGCCCTAACAGGAGGCCAAATGGCCAGTGTAGTCAGTCAGTTAGGAGCAAGCGGGCCCATGTCCTGTATAATATGGCCTTATTTACCTCCAGACAAATGGGATAACTTTAGCAGGGGTCACCAAGACTGGCATGCATGAGAAAGAGTTCTTTACTGGGTGCCTAGTCCACCATGGTGGATGTGTTGCCATTGTGAGGACAATCCAGGTGATGCTGGCTTCATCAGCAGCTTGATTCCACTAGGTGTTATCAGTCACAGGTGTTATCAGCCCTTAACTGTAGTCATCTACATGAATGACCCAGATGTTCTGGTTGGCAGCCACAATTTATTTTCATAGTTTATAGGCTTAAAAGAGATGTCTTTAGTCTGCCTTTCAAGTGGCACACCAGATGTCTAGGCCATTAGTAACAGCCCAAGTCAGCAAAAACTAGTGTGGTGGCTCACACCTGTAATCTCAACTTTGGGAGGCTGAGGCAGGAGAATCACTTGAGTACAAGAGTTCAAGACCAGCCTGGGCAACATAGCGAGACACCCATCTCTACAAAAATTTTAAAAAGCAGGTCATGGGGACACACACCTGTAGCCCCAGCTACTCAGGAGATTGAGGTAGGAGGATCCCTGAGTCCAGGAGGTTGAGACTGCAGTGAGCTGTGATCACACCACTGCACTCCAACCTGGGCAACAGCGCAAGACCCTAACTCTAAAAATAATAATTTTTAAAATAGGGCAAGGTTAATCAAAAGCAGTATTGGCTATGAGAACTGAGTTCCGCCCACTGAGCAGGGACTTCATTCACTTTAGTTGCATGGCTAGCACTGAGGTTGGATTGCAACAGCAACACAATGGATACTATCAGCTTTCCATTCTGCAGAGCCATCAGTGAATCAGGTCCAATCATTTAGGAGACTTAGGTGAACTAAGGACCCCATTGACCCAACAGGTGCAAGTACGCTTCACGCAGTGGAGTGCTAGATAAAGTTTTCCAGAGTTTCTACTACCACTTCATGAAAAACCAAGATGATCCTACGGCTGCTACATCCCAGAACACACTGTTTTTTTTTAGCAGCAAGGCTTGTTTAGTGAGGCATGCGGTCTCCAATATCCAAAGCCCTCCAATAAGCCTAGAAGCAGCGAAAGATTAAAGAGATAGCAGTTTGTCCTTGACTGCCAGAGGGATTAAGCACTGTGACTCCATCCACACAGTCCCAAGAAACTACTTGGTGAACAGGCTCCTGAATTGTTTTGGAGTTTTATCAAACACTCCTGTTGGTGGAGGTGTGATGAAACCACAGTCAAGGTATGAGATTGAGAATTCTGAGTTGTCAAACAACTGGACAGCATCCTCGCTCTCATGTGAAAACTGTGGCCATCAGAGTAGAAGCACTTGTGTTTAAATACTGACACACACACACACACACACATGGCAAATGGCAGAGGAGTTTGTTCCATTAACACTTTTCTAAATACAGCAGTGCCCTGAATGGGAGAACCTCCTCTGAATACATGAAGTGCACAAGCATATACACATCAGTCTCACATTTAGCAGTGGAAAATAGAACGCTGAATTGGCCCAGAGGGACTCACACACTTAAATATAAAAATATTTTTGCCTGGGCGTGGTGGCTCAAGCCTGTAATCCCAGCACTTTGGGAGGCCAAGGTGGGCGGGTCATCTGAGGTCAGGAGTTCAAGACCAGCCTGACCAACAATGGAGAAACCCTGTCTCTACTAAAAATACAAAATTAGCCAGGCGTGGTGGCACATGCCTATAATCCCAGCTACTGGGGAGGCTGAGAAAGGAGAATCACTTGAACCTGGGAGGCAGAGGTTGCGGTGAGCCGAGATCGTGCCATTGCACTCCAGCCTAGGCAACAAGAGTGAAACTCCCATCTCAAATATATATATATATATTTTATAAATTTAAAAAACCTTTTTCTCCACTGCCAGTTTTGCCCAAACCCTGTCAGCTGAATTTGGATGCTTTATTTCCTTATTTACAGTAGGCACTGGCAAACTTTTCTCTGTGAAAAGCCAGATAGTTTTGGCCTTGTGGGCCAAGAAGCAAAACTGGGATGTAGGCATATAACAAGAGGAAACAAATCTCCACAAAATTATTAATGAAGTTCAAACTATCATGATAATAATTGAGTACTTTTTTTGTAATACAGATCTACTAATGAGGAAAAAAATGGAATTTTTTTCTTTTGGGATGGGGAATAACATTTCATTAAATTAGAGCTTAGTGATTCCCATTATAAAAATGAGTTGCAAATTTTCATCTGTGAACAGTGACTTGTAATGAGATTTTATGTATTTCTTTTTTTTTTTTTTTTTTTTGAGATGGAGTCTCACTCTGTTGCCCAGGCTGGAGTGCAGTGGCGCAGTCTTGGCTCACTGTAACCTCCACCCACTGCAACCTCTGCCTCCCAGGTTCAAGCGATTCTCCTGCCTCAGCCTCCCAAGTAGCTGGGATTACAGGAGCATGCCATCACGCCTAATTTTTGTATTTTTAGTAGAGACGGGATTTCACCATGTTGGCCAGGCTGGTCTTGAACTTCTGACCTCAAGTGATCCACCTGCCTTGGCCTCCCAAAGTGGTGGGATTACAGGCATGAGCCACAGTGCCTGGCCTGTATTTCATTTTTGAAGATGTCTTTTCACAGGTAAAATGTGTGGCGCTCAAAATGAGCGTGCTATCGCTGCAGTTTGCAGTGTGCACCTCAGTGTGAAGTGATGAGTGCACCACCTCAGTGTGAACTGCACCTGCACCACTGCAGTTGTAGTGTAAAAAGCAGCAAGTGGGCCAGGGGCTGTGGCTCATGCCTGTAATTCAGCACTTTGGGAGGCTGGGGCAATAGGATCCTTTTGAGTCCAGGAGTTTAAGGCCAGCCTGGGCAACATAGTGAGACCCCATCTCTATTTAAAAACAGATTAAAAATTTTTTAAAGCAGAAACACAATATTTAAAGATAAATGAGTATGATCATGTTCCAATACGACTTGATTTGTGGATATTTATGTTTATTTTGAATTTCATATAATTTTCACACGTAGTAAAATATTTTTTCAAATCTATAAAAATAGAAAAAACATTCTCAGCTTGCAGACTATACAAAAATGGAAACTGGCCAGATTTACCATAGGCAGCAATTTGCCAACTCAGCCTGGACTAAGGATTGTATCACATGGATGGTTAGCAATTATAACTGCAGCTGCTTTTAAGATCAGAGGTGAAGAAGTCGCTGATACAGAAAATCAGAGCAAGGACACAGAATGCCAAAAACTGAAATTTAGGAAAACTTTACCTGCAAAAGATTTTTTTTTTTTTGAGACAGATTCTGGCTCTGTCTCCCAGGCTGGAGTGCAGTGGCACAATCTCGGCTCACTGCAAACTCCTCCTCCAGGGTTCAAGTGATTCTCCTGCCTCAGCCTCCCAAGTAGCTGGGATTACAGGCCCATGCCACCAAGCCCGGCTAATTTTTGTATTTTTAGTAGAGACAGGGTTTTGCCACGTTGACCAGGCTGGTCTGGAACTCCTGACCTCAAGTGATCTGCCCAGCTTGGCCTCCCAAAGTGCTGGGATTACCAGCCTGGCCAACATGGTGAAACCCCATCTCTACTAAAAAATAACAAAATTAGTTGGGCATGGCAGCACACGCCTGTAATGCCAGCCTCTCAGGAGGCTGGGGCAGGAGAATCGCTTGAACCTGGGAGGCAGAGGTTGCACTGGGCTGAGATCGCGCCATTGCGCTCCAGTCTAGGCGACAAGAGCGAAACTCCGTATCAAAAATTAAAAAAAGAATATACTGCCTACGTAACACTACTTAATCAGAAAAAAACCCTAGTAAGACATATTCAAGCAAAATTACTGGATTTTAAAGAAACAGAAGGCTAGGTGTGGTGGCTCACGCCTGTAATCCCAGCACTTTGGGAGGCCGAAGCAGGCGGATCACAAGGTCAGGAGATCGAGACCATCCTGGCTAACACGGTGAAACTCCGCTTCTACTAAAAATACAAAAAAATTAGCCAGGCATGGTGGTGGGTGCCTGTAGTCCCAGCTACTCGGGAGGCTGAGGCAGGAGAATGGCGTGAACCTGGGAGGCGGAGATTGCAGTGAGCTGAGATCGTGCCACTGCACTCCAGCCTGGGCGACAGAGTGAGACTCCATCTCAAAAAAAAAAAAAAAAGAGAAAAAATTGGGGGGCCTCTACCCAAAATCGAAGACTTTTAAAAGAAATTTAATTATCATACTTTTCACTGGCAATGCTTTAAGTTATTTTTTAAAAAATGGGAGTAGCATATTTAAGATGCTCAAAGAGTGAGCCAAGGAGCTAAGGATGCAGCAAAAGTGACTATGAGATATAAAGTACTCTGACAAATTATACTCTCCATGGAAGAATAAGAACTTCCTAAGGAACCTACCAAAGAACATGCTTCAGACAACCAAAATAACTAGAGAGCCATCAATCTAAAGACTGGTGGTGGGCATTAAACAGTTACTTGTGGCCAGGCGCGGTGGCTCATGCCTGTGATCTCAGCACTTACTTTGGGAGGCCAAGGCGGATGGATCCCCTAAGGTCAGGGGTTCGAGACCACCCTGGCCAACATGGTGAAACCCCGTCTCTACTAAAAATACAAAAAATTAGCCGGGCGTGGAGGCCGGCGCCTGTAATCCCAGCTACTTGGGAGGCTAAGGCAGGGGAATCTCTCGAACCCGGGAGGTGGAGGTTGCAGTGAGCCACGATCACGCCACTGCACTCCAGCCTGAGGGACAAGAGCGAGAGGTCATCTCAAAAAACAACAAAACAACAAAATATAGTTACTTGTAGCACTGAGACTAAATGAAGGCTAAGAGGGAGAGTAGACAAGTGATGGCTGTATACTCAAGCAGTTCTGACACAGTGCAACTATGAAAACTTCCTAGGGGAAACTGGGACAAGCACATGCCCACAAAAATTGTAACTGTTTTTAGTAATTACTTTGATCTCCCCTTCCACACTCTTCCACATTTAAGAACTAGTGTCATTACATTAGCCCCACCCAGGTAATTCAGGATATTCTCCCTAGCAGTTTTTCCCCCTTTTCACATTAGTATGCACTTTCATTAGTGATATTGCTCAGCTGTTCAAAGTAAAGAAGCAAAAGCCCACCACACCTTGCTAATTCACCATGTTGGCCAGGCTGGTCTTGAACTTCTGACCTCAAGCAATCCACCCACCTCAGCCTCCCAAAGTGCTGGGATTACTGGCATGAGCTACGCATGTGACCTCTAAAATATATTTTATATGTAAAAAAGTTTTAAAAATTAAAAAAAATTAAATGATACCAATATATAAAAAATTCCTTTGAACTTTGCTATAAAGGGACTTAGTAAGGTGCTCTGGGAGGGTATACTAGGATTTGTATGGTGATGGAAGGGACAGCGAGGAATTGATAAAGGTGTGAATTGCTGAAGCCATGAGGCTGATTAGGCAAAAACAAAAAGGCTGTCTTACGTCTTAGCACAATCCATCCAGTGGTATGACAGAAGGCAGTATGATTAACACATGCATAGGTGGCAGAGTATAGGTAACAGAAATTTGTGGGGTTCTTTTCTCTGCTTTACAACTTTTTTAGTGATTAAAGGAAGCAAGGTTATCAGCTAAGCAAGAAATGAGAAAACTGAAGGCTTGAGAAGAGGTAGAAACTGAATGAATGAGTGACTGTAGGTGGATAGCACTAAATGCCCACTTGGTAACAGCTTCTCCGTCCCATTTCAGCTTCACAGTAAAGGTGCATAGTAGTATGTTTATATCCAATTTGTCTGGGTCAGAAAAGTTTACCAGCTGTCAAATTTACTGTCTAATACACCAAGCTGTCAGATTATTTTAAAAAAAAAAGAATGTTCAGAAGCAAACCATCACAAATAGCACTTTTTATTTGCCACTTTGAAGTCTGAACTTTAAACAGATTCTTGGACTGGTGGTTCATATCCATCAGCTCGTTCAACTTTAGCACCTGTCTCGTCCCCAGTGGCTTTTCCAGAACTACTGCCTTCACCATGAAGCTCCATGAGCTTTCCCACTAAAAGGCAAAAAAAAAAAAACAAAAACAAAAACAAAAAACCTGTTAGTATATCTTGAAATAATGGTCATCACTACTATGCAAGCATGACAGGAAGAAAAAGAAGGCCATGATATGGCCCCACACTCCTCCTCCACCCAAAAACAATGTATTTGGCCCTACAGGAATCATGTGATTTCTCACTTACATTCAAACTTGGGCTTCTTCAGCATTTTTACTTTTCTAACGAAGACATCATGGAGAGGATAAATAGATTGGCAAGCCTTTTCTATGTCTTTTCCAATGCTGTCTGGAATCCTGCAAACCATAACAGTAAATTTTTTTCTAAAAGTCCTAGTTCTCAGATATAAGATAAGCCATTTCCTTTAACAGTAGAGAAGCCTTGGAATAAACCTACACATAACACCTACCTCATTTAACCTGCATAAATCCTCCTGTTAAGATAAGCCATTATTTACCTTTCACATGTAAAGGATAGATGATGTGAATTACATAGCTAGCTAGTGGCAAAGTTAGTAGAGTCTTCTGAGTCCAAGCCTTATGCTTTTTCCATTACACCCTCTTAGCTAACTGTATATTGCATGGGAACATCAGAAAAATGTTGTTATCACTGGCCATCATCTGGGACCGAAACTTTTTTCATCACTTATTCCCGTGCATCATTAATCATGAAAGGTTTTGTCTATTCAGTGTATTTTTTCTTTGTGTGTGTATATATATATACGTATATTTTTTATTTTTTGGGATGGGGTCTCCCTATATTGCCCAGGCTGGCCTCAAACTCCTGGGCTCAAACAATCCTACCACCTCAGCCTCCTGAGTAGCTGGGACTCCAGGCACATCCCACTCCACTCAACTTATTCAGTGTATTTTCCAAGTAGGGGAAAAACATTTCCTGTCCTTCAACTCCATCTACTGTGAGACAGCTTCGTTCAAAATAAATAAACACGAAAAAATTGTTATCATTTACAGAGTACTGGCAGATCACCTGAAGTCAGGAGTTCAAGACCAGCCTGGCCAACATGATGAAACCCCATCTCTACTAAAAATTTAAAAAAATTAGCTGGGCATGGTGGCAGTCCCCTGTATTCCGATACTCAGGAAGCTGAGGCTCGAGAACTGCTTGAACCCAGGAAGCAGTGGTTGCAGTGAGCCAAGGAGGATCACAACACTGCACTCGAGCCTGGGCAACAGAGCAAGACTCTGACTCAAATAATAATAGTAATAATAATAATATTTACTGAGTACTTAACACTCTTTCACTTAAAGAGATATAGCTAGAAGGATTCACAGACAGGATTTCAACAGACCTTTACCTTGTCTCATATGCTTTCTCTCATCTCAGGAATAATCCAATACTCAAGGTTGTGTTGTGTGAGGAAGTAAAGAAACACTTACAATTTATTGACCACTTCTTTCAAGTCATTTGTCTGCACCTCTCGGGTCATGATTTCCATCATCTTCTTCCGGATTTGGCGGACCTGTTGGTGCTGAGCATAAGAGGTCTTCCGTATCTGATTGTTGCGTTTTTTAGTAAAACCAACACAGAACAGACGAAGCAAGTAACCATCGGTAGTCTTGACATCAACGTGAGCTTCAATCATTGTCTGGAGAAAAAAGATACCGTCAGATTTAACAGGTTTTACGTTATCCATTTATCCCTCAAGTTCTAATTTTAAAAAGCTGGATTGTCAAACACTCATTATTAAAGTATCCTAATATAAGTAACATCTCTTAAGTTTACAGAATTAACTTCCTTGAACTTACCAAGTCACCCCCAAATTCTTACCCAATTAAATAACCAGGTCCTCTCAACTGCCCTCCCTCCTCCTTTCTACCCTCCATTAACACTACCACTATCTTGATGGCATCCAAACCCACATCCATTGCATATACATATACCCCTTTAAACAGCTCATACCCCCTCAAGTGTAAAACTACACCAGAGGAAAATAGGTCTGAGAGGATCCATGGTATTCTATGGTATGAACATCTACAGTGATTATGTCATTTTTCAAAAAACTGTGTTGTAAATAGGTGACTGCTATAACTCTAAATGCACACTTTGAAAGACGTCTTTTATGTTCCAAACTAAAGCCATGCTGATGATTAAATACCCAATTTCAGAGCTAAAATATAATTAAAAACCCCTAGTTAGTGGTCATATTATTGCCTAAATTGAAAAAACAAAAACCATCTTGGGTAGTGATGAAAACTGATTTATCTTGTTTGCATTTTGTAAATTTTATACCTTAGTATAAAAAAAACCTAATCAAATACAATTTACAACTAAAGGACCTTAAAATATTTCTAGAAATGTAAACCATAAAGCCTTAGAGGAATGTCAGGATAAATGTAACGGTATAATCAGTATGTATCATTTGGGACTGAAACATTTTGTCATCATTCATTCCCACATACAAAATATTCGAACTGTGCCAGGTGCAGTGGCTCACGCCTGTAATCCCAGCACTTTGAGAGGCTGAGGCGGGCAGATCACTTGAAGTCAGGAGTTCGAGACCAGCCTGGCCAATATGGTGAAACCCTGTCTCTACTAAAAATACAAAAATTAGCCGGGCGTGGTGGCGGGTGCCTGTAATCCCAGCTACTCGGGAGGCTGAGGCAAGAGAATCGCTTGAACCCAGGAGGAGGAGGTTGCAGTGAGCAGAGATGGCGCCACTGCACTCCAGCCCGGACGATAAGAGACTCAATCTCCCAAAAACAAAAAACTCCCACAAAATATTCCAACTGGATAGTTAGCCAGACACATCTGAAATATTTTCATTTCATCCTCACAATTCAATAAAATGACACTCTTATCTGCACTTTACAAATAAAGAAACCGAGGCTTAGAAAACAAGTTACTTTCCAACGAGAACACAATAGGGAAATGGAGCCCAGATTTTAACCTCACTCCAGAGGCTCTGCCACAATTATGCTCTATTGCCACAGTTAATCAACATTCACTCAATTCTGAGGTCAAAAAACATCCTTAAGACAGGCAAAACCGCCCACCTGCACCTAAACGTTCCTCAAAAAACCACTAATCTATGCAGCAAGAAAATCTGACTTTGATGATACACCACTATTAAATCTTAGATTTAAATAGTAAGTAAAATATGGTGTGGCAACCCCAGAGTTAGCACTCAACAACGGCAAGAAAACAAAAATTTAAAATCAACTTTGTGGACATTTCACTGGTCTCAATAAATAAATAAAATGAACTTGCTCCTTCCGGTCATCAAACCATGCTATCCTTGGTCAAACACCCATAGCACAACCACTCTAAGGAACTTTGGGTCTCACCTGCCATTTTTTGACCATGGAACACATTTTGTCACGGGTAAGATCCATGCCATGGAAGTTAGTCAGGCAGTTTTTACCCTGAACATCTTCAGTAATCAGCTTGAATTTTCTAAATGCAACTTCATCATTCTGCAAATCAGCAAGACTCACTTCAAACACACGACCCTTGAGACCATCAGATGCAATTTCTACAAAAGAAAAAAACAAGTATCTTAACATTTAGGAACCATATAAGCAAAGTCAAGCCTGTAAACTGAGGGTAGAAATTAAGTTAATGGTAAATTATAAAGACCTTAACCTTTGTTATCAAATCTATCCAGACACCAGTGACTTACTGACAGTACTTATTAGAAGCTCAGAACTACCCATGGCACATTTTCTTAATTCAAAAAGCACCATCTTGCTTCTCCAAGTGCTGTACTAAAAATGATCACCACAGGTGCCAAGGCTGCAACCAAGAGCTGACATTTCCTTAAAGTCTCCCACCACAGGACCAACAACAGACCAAGATGCCTGCTACAATATACAAGCGCCAACTTAAGGAAAATACAAACCAAGAATAAGCTACTTACTGGTTCCTTGGGTCCTGGTGACGAGCGTCTTTCCAATATTTCTTATATTGAACATAGCAGGTGCTTTCACATCATACCAATCTTTCTTAGAAAATGGATCAACCCTGGATTTTAAGAAGATGCTTAAGTTCCATTGCAGATCAATTCTTACTGTATTTTTCACTGTTAATGTTATTTCCCATTAATATTTTAAAAAGCTAACCGGCAATTTGATACCAAAGTATATCTCACAGTGAGGTGAGGGGAATAAACATAAATCTAGCTCTTCCCACTGTACGTTTCACTGCATGCATCAGACTTTGAAAGGTTATGTCCACTTCCCACCCTCATCGGTCCGTCCACTACACAGGCACTTAGAATAACATGCATCGGTCCTTCCACTACACAGGCACGAGTAACATGCAATCTCATTAACTTTGCTGGCACGTAATGGCATGTACTGGTAACTAAGAGCCTGCATGGCCTCAAAGCTTAGTAGCAGCTCGCAGATTCCAGCGGGACCAAGCAAAGGCGAGATTGACGGGTCCTGAATGGATAGAAGGGTGCTTTCCTCAACTCCTGCTGTCGCAGTGCCATCAAACACTCGCAGAATTGAGGCAGCTCGTGAGCCCACAAAACTAACATTCCAGCCGAGTCGCGGCGGCAAGCCGGCTCAAACGCGACGCGCGCAAGGACCAGAAGGCCTGGGAAAGGCAGCCGACCTGCCGCTACTCAACACCGACCCTCCAGGCCGCGTTCCTGGGTGCACCAACCCGCCACGGCCCGCACAATCCGACTGGAATCCTCGCCATCCGGCCTACGCCGCGATCTAGGACCAGCCCGCCGATTCCAGCAGACCCCCAAAAAGCAAAACGCCACGACAGTCGCCACTTACACTTTCTTCTTGGCTCCCTTTTTGCCGCCTTTCGTAAGGCGCTTGTTCTTACCAACCGCCATGGTGCTGGTCAGAGAGCCAAAAGGGCGGAAATGGGAGTCGCGCGAGAACTTAGGCGTACGGGGGCGGGGCACGCCGTCTACGTGACCTTTGCCCTGTTATTCTTCCGGCCTCAAGAATTCCGCGACAGTAGACAGCGCCACTCCTTCTATTGTGGTTGCGACAGCGCCATCGTGTGTGGGGAGGCCGCGCGGCATGCCGCGGGCTCAGTGGAGGCTGCGCTGTGTAGACCAAGGCGTCGGTGGCCTGACGTGCAGTCGTCTTGTTACCTGTGGTTTCTGCGGCTGTGACGTCGGGAAGTAAGTTTCTGTAAAACGAGACGGCCACTCAACATCGTTCAAAGCTGAACTCACCGTCTAACCCCCAAACCTGCTTTTTGAGAGCATTGGCTTTGGAGTCAGTCAGCGGATCTGATTCAAATGCCGGTTTCAACAGGGCTTTGCTTGAGACCGACCTCTCCACGCTTGTTTCCTCATGCGTAATATGGGGGTGATAAAACGGTCGGCTTCATGAGGTTTCATAGGGCTAAATGAGCATCACTCCAGAGACGCTAGCAACGTTCTGCTTGTTGATGTGGGTGCTGGTTCATCTCAGGTGTTGTTGCTTTGTGAACATTCACTAAGCTTTACGCTTATTTGTGTCCTTTTCTATATGTCTGTTATATATTGATTAAAAGGTTTTTTTAAAGTAGAGTGAGACCGAACTCGTTGGCTCACACCTGTAATCCCAGCACTTTAAGCGGCTGAGGCAGGGGAATCAATTGAAGCCAGGAATTGGAGACTACCCTGGGCCACACAGCCAGACCCCGTCTCTACAAGAAAATGATAAAATTAGGGCGTTGGCCGGGCGCGGTGGCTCACGCCTGTAATCCCAGCACTTTGGGAGGCTGAGGCGGGCGGATCGCCTGAACTCAGGAGTTCGAGACCAGCCTGGCCAACATAGTGAAACCCCATCTCTACTAAACATACAAAAAATTAGCCGGGTGGGTGCCTATAATCCTAGCTACTCGGGAGGCTGAGGCACGAGAATCTGAGCTCAGGAGGCGGAAGTTGCAGTGAGCCGAGATCGCGCCATTGCCTGGCCAACAAGAGTGAAACTGCGTCAAAAAAAAAAAAGTGAGATCTCCAAATGTTTCCATTTTTGCAACTAATCCAACCCCCCTCCCCCATTTTTTTTAACTGTAGGGGTTAACAGAGCACATCCTGGCAAGGTGTGGCTGGCTAGCTCAAGTGTGCAGCCCTCGGAAAGCATCTGGCCCATACAGGCTTGGTACTCAGCCAGTGGTGTGTTGAGTTCCCTTCTCTAACTTCCCCTCTGGCAGAAAACCCTGTGACCAAGACAAAAACCAACCCTTACTTACAAGGCCCCCTGCAAGCTTGTAAACTTACAATCCCTTCCAGTCCTGCTAGCCTCCATCCCCTACCTCCCACTACACCCACCCCTCAAGACAACCTTCCTAAACCTCTAGTAGGGTCCTGAAATATTTCAGTAATTCCATAAATCTCAGTTGCCTGGAGGATAAATTCAAAGTCTTAGTTTCATAATAGTATGAATGTACTTAACACTACTGAACTCTACACTTAAAAAAGGTTAAGGTAGCCCTGCCAGGTGTCTCAGGCCTGTAGTTCCAGGTATTCGGAAGGCAGAGGCAGGAGGATCACTTGAGGCTAGGAGTAGGACTCCAGCCTGGGCAACATAGTGAGACCCCATCTCTTTTTAAAAAGATGGTTAAGATGGTTAATTTGGCCAGGTGTGGTGGCTCATGCCTGTAATCTCAGCACTTTAAGAGGCCAAGGCTGGAGGTTTGCTTGAGCTCAGGAGTTTGATACCAGCCTGGGCAACATTACAAGATCTCATCTCAACTAAAAATAAAAAAAAATTAGCCCAGCATGATAGCTCATGCCTGTAGTCTCAACTACTCGGAAGGCTGAGGTAGGAGGATCCCCAGCACTTTGGGAGGCTGAAGCAGATGGATCACTTGAGGCCAGGAGTTCGAGACCAGCCTGAACAACATGGTGAAACCCCGTCTCTACTAAAAATACAAAAATTAGCTGGGCGTGGTGGTGCACACCTGTAGTCTCAGCTACTCGGGAGGCTGAGGCACGAGAATCGCTTGAACCTGGGAAGTGGAGGCTGCAGTGAGCTGAAATCACACCACTGCACTCCAGCCTGGGCTGGACAGAGTGAAACTCCAACTAAAAAAATATATATATATGTATGTATATGTATATATTATGGGCCCCAAGTCTGCCTACTCCAGCATAAAAACCAAACTTACCTTCTTCCTGGTCTGATTCCTCTTTCTGCCGAAGAGTGAAAGCCACAGGGAGAGACCTTAATGAAGTCAGCTGCATCTAATTTATTTTAGCAGCACCAGCACCTAAGGGATTTGTCAGAGGTCTGTATTTCAATCCTCAACTTTGTTTTGTAGTAAAAGCTTTAAAAATTTTCTATTAATATTTTTCTGACCCTTTACATTAAATGGTGCAATCAGCAGTTTTAATGTAATTGTGTTGAATAAAAGTTAGGGGGTGTGAAATTAGTTTATTGGGTCTCAACCATCATTTAATATTTTCAGATAGAATAAAATGGAACAGGCCAGGCATGGTGGTTCACGCCTCAGCATTTTGGGAGGCTGAGACGAGTGAATCTTTTGAGCTCAAGAGTTGGAGACCAGCCTGGACAACATGGCAAAAAACCCTGTCTCTACAAAAAATACAAAAATGAGTCAGGTATGGTGGTGACTTGTGGTCCCAGCTACTTAGGAGGCTAGGTGGGAGGATCGCCTGAGCCCGGGAGGTTGAGGCAGCAGTGAGCCATGATGGTACCACTAAGTGAGACCCTGTCTCTAAAAAAATAATAATAAAATGGAACAGAAAAATGTCTGAATACATCAAACCTAGTAAGGTGTCAATATTGTTTCATTGGCTGGGCGTGGTGGCTCATGCCTGTAATCCCAACACTTTGGGAGGCTGAGATGGGCAGATCAGCTGAGGTCAGGAGTTGGAGACCAGCCTGGCCAACATGGTGAAACCCCGTCTCTACTAACAATACAAAAATTATCCAGGCATGGCGATGGGCACCTGTAATCCCAGCTATTTGGGAGGCTGAGGCAGGAGAATCACTGGAACCTGGGAGGCGGAGGTTGCAGTGAGCCGAGATTGCGCCACTGCACTCCAGCCTGGGTGACAGAGCGAGATTCCATCTAAAAAAAAAAAAAAAAAAGTACAGTATTATAATCTGTACTGGGATACTGGTATTGACTGGAAGTCATTATGTGGCACATAATTGTAGTAGACATTCAGTAACTTTAACTTTCCTTTTCTCTGTTCCCCAAAATAAATATAAGATTTATTATCTAGCTTTCTCTCCACTGCCCACTGACATTTATATCAACATCTCCCTGTCCTCAACCTTGTGATAACTTTATGTCGAGTGTTGCTCTTGTTGGAGTCATTTCCCATCCCTGCCTCCCCTGCAGAGTTTGTCGTGATTGCCAGATAGGAAGAAAGAACTTGTTCCAGGATATAAAGCAAGAGGATTGAGAACAAAAGCTGAGATTAAATCTGTACATGGTGATATTAGTGTCATTATAAAAGTACAGAGGTACAACCAAACTGGATTCCTTCATACCATTGCTGTTCCTAAGCGCAGCACACGTCCAGGGCAGGGGCACTCCCTTTGCTTCACTATCCACACTGCCATCGTTGTTGCTGTTTTAACATGGGAATTGAAACCACTGCACTTCAGTGTGGGTGACAGAGAGACTCCTTCTCAGAAAAAACAAAAACAAAAACAAAAAAAACACTGCTCGTACTCTAAAAGCACAAGTGCTGGAACTTTCCTTCTAGTCAGCAACATTTCACAAAGTGAAAATCTAGGGCTAGAATCTAGTACAATCACTATTTGGTATCATGTAGGTCTAGGTTCAATCCCACCTTATCACATAGTTTTTTTTGTTGTCATTTTTGTTTTTAAACATTTACTTTAGGTTCAGGGGTACATGGGCAGGTTTGTTATATTGGTAAACTCATGTCATGGGGGTTTGTTGTATAGATTGTTTTATGTAAGGTACTAAGCCTAGTACCCACTAGTTATTTTTTCTGATCCTCTCCTTCCTTCCACCCTCCACCCTCCATTCTCAAGCAGGCCCCAGTGTCTGTGTTCTCCTCTTTGTGCCCATGTGTTCTCATTATTTAGCTCCCACTTATACACTTATAAGTGAGAACGTAGTATTTGATTTTCTGTTCCTGTGTTAGTTTGCTATGGATAATGGCCTCAAGCTCCATTCTTGTTCCTGCAAAAGACATGATCTTGTTCTTTTTTTATGGCTGCGTAGTAGTCCATGGTGTGTATATACTACATTTTCCTTATCCAGTCTGCCATTGATGGGCATTTAGGTTGATTCCATGTCTTTGCTATTATCACGTAGCAGTTTGACTTCACAAAAATTTTTAATCTTTCTGAACTTGTTTTCTCATTACCATATTAGTTCAGTTCAAGGCTGCCATGTTGGACAATTCCAGGAGAGCCACTCACATAGATTGCACAGGGAGTTACACAACAACTTGGTTCAGAAGCTGTAACAGAGACTTAAATAACAGTGGCATAAACAAAGTAGAAGTTGGCCAGGTGCAGTGGCTCACGCCTGTAATCCCAGCACTTTGGGAGGCCGAGGAGGGCGGATCATGAGGTCAGGAATTTGAGACCAGCCTGGCCAACATGGTGAAACCCCATCTCTACTAAAAATACAAAAATTGCCTGGGCGTGGTGGCAGGCACCTGTAGTCCCAGCTACTCAGGAGGCTGAGGCAAGAGAATCGCTTGAACCCAGGAGGCGGAGGTTGCAGTGAGCTGAGATCGTGCTGTTGCACTCCAGCCTGGATGACAGGGCGAGACTCTGTCTCAGAAAGAAAAAAACAAGGTAGAAGTTATTTCTCACTTATGTGACAGTCCAAGTGGATGCAGTCCAGGGCTGATGATGTGTATGCCCCATAGTGTTGGTTACCTAGGTGTCAGTGATTTCATCAGTCTTATTACTCTGCTATCCATACTGTGCTGTCATCCATGTGGTCTGGAATGAAAAGTCAACATTTACGCTGGGCGTGCAGTGGCTCATATCTGTAATTCTAGCACTTTGGGAGGCCAAGGCAGGAGGATTGCTTGAGCCCCAGAGTTCAAGGCTGGAGGGAGCTGTGATTGTACCACTGCACTCCAGCCTTGTTGACTTGTCTCTAAAAAATAGAAAGAAAAATCAACATTTAGTCCAGCAGAGAGGGAGAAGCAAAGAGGAGGGCACATTCCTTTCCTTACACAATACCATCCACAAGTTACACACATCCATTCTGCTCATGTCACTTTCCTGTGTCCCTAGCTATGAGATTGGCTGAGAAATGTAATAATACAACTTAGCAAAAAAGCCATGTGCCCACCAAATATTCTGTTACTTTCCAAGAAGGGAAGAACAGATATTTAGGAACAATTATTATCTGTCTCCCTTACTTATAAGGTTTTTGTGAAAACTAAATGCATAGCAAAATATCTGGCATAAAGTAGATGCTCAAAAAAAGTTGCTTCCCTTCATTTTTTTCCCATTCTTCTTACCCTTACCCTTTTACCAAAAAAGACAACTTATTTCCAACATTTGTTGATTAACAATCCATTTACAACAGATCAATAACAATTGTATAGAGTGAATTTTTTTTCTTTTTCTTTTTTATTTTATTTTATTGAGACAGTGTCTCGCTCTGTTGCCCAGGGTGGAGTGCAGTGCTTACTGCAAACTCTGCCTACTGCAGCCTCCCACCTGGGTTTAAGTGATTCTCATTCCTCAGGCTCCCAAGTATCTAGGACTACAGGCATGTGCCACCGTGCCCAGATCAGTTTTTTGTATTTTTAGTAGAGACAGAGTTTCACCATGTTGGCCAGGCTGGTCTTGAACTCCTGAGCTCAGGTGATCCACCCATCCCAGCCTCCCAAAGTGCTGGGATTACAGGTGTGAGCCACCATGCCCGACCAATTTTTTTTTCTTAACTGGCTAATCGCAAAGTTCATACATCTGTAAAACTGTGGAATACAATGCGTGAAAGATTCTGAATATAAACCAAAAATAAAATTCTAAGCCCCCAAACAACTGAACGGACTCTTCCTGTCGGCTAAGAGCATTCCAAAGTAAACCTAAAACACTAGTTCAGGCCATGATGGGTCAGACATACCTCATTATACCCTCCTCCCCTTGGAATTCAGAGACTTAAGACTGACAAAGCAAACTCTTGTGGCAAGAAGATACCAACATGACAGATAGTGGGCCCTGAAAGAAATAAAATATTCTATCCCAAAATATATATTTTGGGAGATATGCTGGGGATTGGGAGGGGAGACAGGGTCCCACTCTATTGCCCAGGCTGGGGTGCAGTGACGTGATCTCGGCTCACGGCAGCCTCAATCGTCCTGGCTGAAGCAATCTTCCTACCTCAGCTTCTTAAGTAGCTGGGACTACAGGCATATGCCATCATGCCTGGCTAATTTTTTCATATTTTTTCTAGAGACAGGGTTTTGCCATGTTGCCCAGGCTGGTCTTGAATTCCTGGGCTCAAGCAATTTGTCAGCCTCGGCCTCCCAAAGTTCTTGGGATTACTGACATGAGCCACTGCGCCTGACCCCAAAATATATTTCTTTGACATATTTTTAAATGACCTTGCAAAACTGTCTCTTGTGGAGAAAAATCTACATTCTGTAGAGAATCCCCTTCCCTTTCCAGGTCTTTTTCCTCATCCAGGAGCGAATTAAGTCTGGCACCTTTTCATGTCTCATAAGAAACATTTACAATCTATTCTCTCTAAGCCTGCTACCTGGAGGCTTCATCTGCATAGTAAGAACTTTGGTCTCCACAGCTCCTTAACACAGACACTCCGTTCTATAAACTCATTCAACCTACTGCCAATCTGAAAATCTCTGAATCCATCTATGACCTGGAAGCCCCTCCACCAGACCTGACTTCAAATTGTCCTGTCTTTCCTGACCAATGTACATCTTTGTGTATTTTTGCTTTTTGTTTTTTGTGTTTTTTTTGAGATGGAGTTTCGCTCTTGTACCCCAGGCTGGAGTGCAATGGCGCGATCTCAGCTCACCGCTGCAGCCTCAATCGTCCTGACTGAAGCAATCTTCCTACCTCAGCTTGGGTTCAAGGTGAGTTCAAGTGATTTTCCTGCCTCAGACTCCCGAGTTACTGGAATTACAGGCACCCACCACCACCACCTGGCTAATTTTTGCATTTTTAGTAGAGACGGGGTTTCACCATATTGGCCAGGCTGGTCTACAACTCCTGACCTCAGGTGATCCACCTGCCTTGGCCTCCCAAAGTGCTGGGATTACAGGCGTGAGCCACCGCGCCTGGGCTGTACATCTTACATGTATTGATTGATGTCCTGTGTCCCACTAAAACATATAAAACCAAGCTGTAGCCTGACCACATTGGGCACAGGTTCTCGGGATCTCCAGGGCTGTGTCATGGCCCATGGCCACTCATATTTGGCTCAGAGTAAATCTCTTTAAATATCTTGCAGAGTTTGACTCTTTTCATTGACATGCAGAAATTAAAGGCTTGGAAAATAGAATAAGCAGTAAGAACCTTGAATGTGCTGATTTCGATCAGAAGCTTGGGTTATAAAAACTAAGTAAGATAAATTCCAGCACTTTGGGAGGCCTAGGTGGGCAGATCACGAGGTCGGGAGACCGAGACCAGCCTGGCCAACATGGTGAAACCCCATCTCTACTAAAAATACAAAAATTAGCTGGGTGTGGTGGCACACGCCTGTAGTCCCAGCTACTCCGGAGGCTGAGGCACGAGAATCTCTTGAAACGAGGTGGCACAGGTTGCAGTGAGCCAAGATTATGCCACTGCACTCCAGCCTGGCGACAGAGCAAGACTCTGTCTCAAAAAAAAAAAAAAAAAAACACACAAAAGTCTGAGTAAGATAATGGAAATGGTAATAAGCAAATATATGTGAGCAGTCCAGAAGACCCCAACATAGTCAGGGGCCAAATGACTGTGAGAGTCACCTTGATCTGTCATTTATCTTCCCCTAGATTAAAGGGAAGAAAGGATCTTGTTTCTGGAGGGAATTCAGTCTGGTCCTGGAGTGGAAATATTTTTGACTGAGGACAGAATAGTGACCCCAAGGGTCAGAAGTAGAGAAAGGTGCTTTTGACAAGATGAGTCGGAGAAGGATAATTTTAAAGAAAATGAATTCATTCACTCACTCATTTATGTATTCATTCATTAGTGCTGGGTACTGTGATGTGGGGTGTGAGAGGGAACAGCCTCTATCCTCAGGGATCTTGTGGTCTGGAATCTAAGGATATTGAGTAATGTGGGTCTCTGTTTACTTACACACTCCCATATCCATATATGGATTGTATTCAGCGATACCTTCACATGGTATACTAAAACAGCAATGTCCTGTACATACTACCATGAAGTCCATGTCAAGTCAAATTACAAAGCTTTCTTTTTTTTTTTTTTTCTTTTTGAGATGGAGTTTCACTCTTGTTGCCCAGGCTGGAGTGCAATGGCATGATCTCGGCTCACAGTAACCTCTGCCTCCCAGGTCAAGCGATTCTCCTGCCTCAGCCTCCCGAGTAGCTGGGATTACAGGCATGCGCCACCATGCCTGGCTAATTTTGCATTTTTAATAGAGACGGCGGTTTCTGCGTGTTAGTCAGGCTGGTCTCGAACTCCTGACCTCAGGTGATCCACCCGCCTTGGCCTCCCAAAGTGCTGGGATAACAGGCATGAGCCACCACACCTGGCAAATTACAAAGCTTTCAAAAGATTCACTCATTTTGTTTAAACTTTTTATTTTGTTTTATTTTTTTTGAGACAGGGTCTTGGTCTGTCGCCCAGGCTGGAGTGCAGTGGTGCCATCACGGCTCACTGCAGTCTCGACCTCCTGGGCTCACAGGTGATCATCACAGTAACCTCTGCCTCCCGGGTTCAAGTGATCCTCCTTCCTCAGCATCCTGGGTAGCTGGGACTACAGGCATGCACCACCATATGCCTGGCTAATTTTTTGTATTTTTTTGGAGAGACCAGCTTTCACCATGTTGCCCAGGCTGCTAAATTTTGATCAGAATAAATATCCATACATATGCTTCCTACCCTCTGTTCCCAAAATCTGTATTGGAAATAGGGAGCTCCTCTTAAATAGCATGGAGATCCTCTTTGCTTCCTTTCCTATGGAAATAGCATTCATTGCGTATATGCAATGGTATTCACTGTAATAAGATTTTTACTGGCTGGAAGTGGGACTCACACCTGTAATCCCAGCAGTTTGGGAGGCCAAGGTAGGTGGATGACTTGAGGTCGGGAGTTTAAGACCAGCCTCACCAACATAGTGAAAACCCGAGTCTACTAAAAAAAAAAAAAAAAAAAATACAAAAAATACAAAAATTAGCCAGGTGTGGTGGCAAGTGCCTATATATAGTCCCAGCTACTCAGGAGGCTAAGGCACGAGAATTCCTTGAACCTGGGAGGTAGAGGTTGCAGTGAGCGGAGATCACGTCACTGCACACCAGCCTGGGCAATAGAGGAAGACTCCATCTCAACAATAAAACATTTTTATTTATAAATCGATATTTATTTATTCAATAGTATTATTAACCATTAACTATTGAATAAATAAATATCGGATTTATAAGTGCATAGTGACCCTTATCCTCTCAGTATTACCTTTGTTTTGAGATATTCTCAAAAGCTCTGAGACTATGTAATTTGTAATTAATTGACATGACTTCAATTCCAGCTTCCTCATCAAATAGTTTTGTAATCACAGGCAAGTCACTTAATCCCTCTGTGTTTTAGGTCCCTGTAAAATGGAGGTAGTAATGCCTGTCTTACCCACCTCAAAGGATTATTGGCATTCTCTCAGTAAAATAAAAAATACATAGAATGGTGATTTTTTTCAGTTATTTTTATTTTTATTATTATTATTTTTGAGACAGAGTCTCGCTCTGTTGCTTAGGCTGGAGTGCAGTGGTGCAGTCTCAGCTCACTGCAGACTCCACCTCCCAGGCTCAAGTGATTCTCCTGCCTCAGCTTCCCCAGTAGCTGGGACTACAGGTGCACGTCACCACGCCCAGCCAATTTTTTTTTTTTTTTTAAGATGGAGTCTCACTCTGTCGCCAGGCTGGAGTGCAGTGGCATGATCTCAGCTCACTGCAACCTCTGACTCCCTGGTTCAAGGGTTCTTCTGCCTCAGCCTCCCAAGTAGCTGGGATTACAGGCACGTGCCACCACACCCAGCTAATTTTTTATATTTTTAGTAGAGACAGGGTTTCACCATGTTGGCCAGGATGGTCTTGATCTCCTAACCTCGTGATCTGCCCGCCTCGACCTCCCAAAGTGCTGGGATTACAGGCATGAGCTACTGCACCCGGCCTTTTTGTATTTTTATTAGAGACAGGGTTTCATCATGATGGCCAGGCTGGTCTCGAACTCCTGACCTCAGGTGATCTGCCTGCCTCGGCCCCCCAAAGGGCTGGTATTACAGGCGTGAGCCACCACGCCCAGCCTTTTCAGTGATTTTTTTAAAAAGTGCTATCATTGCAGGCTTTGAGCATACACCAGCATTCAGGGTGGTATGTCAAATAATTTTTCTGAGTACCTTGAAAAATGATCTCATACTGAATTTCTCTTTTTCTTGGAAATACCATGCAACCTCATTTTTCTATTCCTATTCCTGTTTGTGCATTTTTCCTTCCCAATAATTGCTAAAATGAGTAGTTTAAGTAATTTAAGCCTCTGGTAGTTACAATAAAATAATGAGAAAACAGGTAGAAGCTTTCGTTATATTATGGTGTGATACGAAAATAAAATAAATCTTGGGACCCCAAAATCACTAAGTCAAAGGGAAAAGTCAAGCTGGGAACTACTTGAAAACCTGATTTTCTTTCTTTTCATTTTCATTTTTTTAAATTTTTGACAGTCTTGCTCTGTCGCCCAGGCTGGAGTACAGTGGTGCAATCTCTGCTCATTGCAACCTCCGCCTCCTGGGTTCAAGGGATCCTCCTGCCTCAACCTCCCAAGTAGCTGGGACTACAGGCACATTCCACCACGCCTAGTTAATTTTTGTATCTTTAGTAGGACGAGGTTTCTCCGTGTTGGCCAGGCTGGTCTTGAACTCCTGACCTCAGGTGATCCACTGGCCTCAGCCTCCCAAAGTGTTAGAATTACAGGCATGAGCCACCCCACTCAGCCCCTGCCTTTCATTCTATTCCTTAAAAAAAAAAAAAAAAAAATAGCTACTAAGATTAAAAAGCTACATACCACCCTCACAGGGAATTTCCTTGTGGACAAAGGACAGACAGAACTCAAGACTTTGAGTTCTTGCTCACTGAGATAAATGCATATCTGATTGCCTCCTTTGGAAAGGCTAATCAGAAACTCAAAAGAATGCAACCATTTGTCTCTTAACATCTATGACCTGGAAGCATCCTGCCCACTTCGAATTGTCCCACCTTTCCAGAGGGAATCAATGTCTATCTTACACATATTGATTGATGTCTCATGTCTCCCTAAAATGTATAAAACCAAGCTGTGCCCCAACCACCTTGGGCACATGTCGTCAGGACTTTCTGAGGCTGTGTCAAGGACGCGCGTCCTTAACTTGGACAAAATAAACTTCCTAAATTGACTGAGACCTGCCTCAGATATTTGGGGTTCACAATGGCAATGGGAAAGAAAATATCGTGGAAATCCTGACCTAGTAGTGTAACTGCCCGATGGCTTTCACCTTGACCACTGTCGAGATCTGGATTCATCAAGACAGGAGAATTGCAATAGAGAAAAAGTAATTCACGCAGAGCCGGCTGTGCGGGAGACTGGGGTTTTATTATTACTCAAATAGTGTCCCCGAGCATCCGAGCATTCAAGCATTCAGGAAGCAGAGTCTTTAAGGACAACTTGGTGGGTAGGGGGAATCCAGTGAGCCGGGAGTTCTGATTGGTCAGAGGTGAAATCATAGGGAGTCGAAGCTGTCTTCTGTTCCTGGGTGGAGGCCACAAGATCAGATGAGCCAGTTTATCCATCTGGGTAGTGTCAGCTGATCCATCAAGAGCAGGGTCTTCAAAATATCTCAAGCACTGATTTTAGGAGCAGTTTAGGGAGGGTCAGAATCTTGTAGTCTCCGGCTGCATGAATCCTAAATTGTATTTTCTAATCTTGTGGCTAATGTTAGTCCTACAAAGGCAATCCAGGCAAGAAGGAGAAGTGCTTTGGGAAAGGGCCATTACTGTCTTTGTTTGTTTTGTTTTGTTTTGTCTCGCTCTGTCGCCCAGGCTGGTTGGAGTGCAGTGGCACTATCTCAGTTTACCGCAACTTCTGACTCCCTGGTTCAAGCAATTCTCCTGCCCCAGCCTACTGAGTAGCTGGGATTACAGGCACCCGTCACCATGCCCAGCTAATTTTTTATTTTTAGTAGAGACCGGGCTTCACCGTGTTGGCCAGGATGGTCTGGATCTACTGACCTCGTAATCCGCCCACCTCAGCCTCCAAAAGTGCTGGGATTACAGGGGTGAGCCGCCATGCCCAGCCTCTGTCTTTGTTTTAAACTGTAAACTAAGTTTCTCCCAAAGTTAGTTCAGCCTACGCCCAGGAATGAACAAAGATAACTTGGAGGTTAGAAGCAAGATGGAGTCAGTTAAGTTAGATCTCTTTCACTGTCTCAGTCATAATTTTGCAAAGGTGGTTTCAGTAGTAGAATTATTTACATGATCTCATTGAATCTCTTTTAGTCCTCACGACATTGCTGCGGGGTAGGATTAGTGTGGAGCTAGAATTCAAACCCAAATTTGACCTCAAAGATTAACTTTTTTTTTTTTGAGATGGAATCTCACTTTGTTGCCCAGGCTGGAGTGCAATGGTGCGATCTCGGCTCGCTGCAACCTCCTCCTGGTTTCAAGTGATTCTCCTGCCTCAACCTCCTGAGTAGCTGGGATTACAGGCAACCACCACCATGCTCAGCTAATTTTTGTATTTTTAGTAGAGACCAGGGTTTCGCCATGTTGGCCAGGATGGTCTTGAACTCCTGACCTCAGGTGATCTGCCCGCCTTGGCCTCCCAAAGTGCTGGGATTACAGGAGTCAGCCACCGTGCCTGACCAAAGATGAACCTTTTCATCTGACAAATTCTCAGGTGGTACCTATGCTGCTAATCTGGGGTCCCCATTATGTGAACCACTGGGCAAAAACTCTGCAGTATTTATCCTCTAGTACCTGTGTTCCGTGTTATTTTATGTGATTATGAGTCAGGTGTGGCCACAAGAGGAGATAAAGGAGATGCACAGGAAAATAGATAATTATACTTACAGGTCCTGAAGAGGGGGTCACTGCATACCATGCAGGGTCACAGGGGAAGCACCAGGTTTGGGTCAGGTGGCAGAAGCTAGAATTGGGTTTGAATTCTAGCTTGGGAAACCAAGGCTAGAGCCTTTATTGGGATTTTGTAGAATGGCAGGGCAGGGTAAATGGTTAAGGCCTGGTGCATGGGTATAGATAGAGGCCATGGGGCTCTGGATTGGTTAGTTTGCATACAGAAAGCATGCTCTCAGCTGAGTTCCTTGCTATCTTTAACTGGCACCAGCCTGGGCAACATGGCAAAACACCGTCTCTACAAAACCATAAAAATTGCCTGAGCTTGGTGTCTCATGCCTGTAATCCTAGCACATTGGGAGGCTGAGGCAAGCGAATCACCTAAGGTTAAGAGTTCGAGACCAAATTGGCCAATATGGCAAAACCCCCTCTCTACTAAAAATGCAAAAATTAGCCAGGTGTGGTGGTGCATACCTGTAATTCCAGCTACTCAGGAGTCTGAGGCAGGAGAATCTCCTGAACCCCTGGGGGCAGAGGTCTCAGTGAGCTGAGATAGTGCCACTGCACTGTAGCATGGGCGACAGAGTGAAACTCCGTCTCAAAGATTTAAAAAAAAAAAAAGTTAGCCTTGGTGATGTGCACCTGTAGTTCCTGCTACTTGGGAGGCTGAGGTGGGAGGATAGCTTGAGCCTGGGAGTTTGAGGCTGCAGTGAGCCACGATCACACAACTGCACTCCAGCCTGGGTGACTTGGTGAGCTTGTCTCAAAAAAGTAAAATAAAATAAATAATTGGGATTGAACACAGTAGCGCATGCCTATAATCCCAGCACTTTGGGAGGCTGAGGTAGGCAGATCACTTGAAGTCAGGAGTTTGAGACCAGCCTAGCCAACATGGTGAGACCCTGACTCTACTGAAAATACAAAAATTAGCCAGTCCCGGTCCCATGCACCAGTAATCCCAGCTACTCGGGAGGATGAAGCACGAGAATCAATTGAATCTGGGAGGTGGTGGTTACAGGTGGGAGCCAAGATGGCACCATTGCACTCCAGCCTGGGCCACAGTGAGACTTTGTCTTTAAAAAAAAAAAAAAAAAAAAGCCGGGCACAGTGGTGGCTCACGCCTGTAATCCCAGCACTTTGGGAGGCTAAGGAAGGTGGATCACCTGACATCAGGAGTTCAAGACCAGCCTGGCCAAGATGGTGAAACCCCATCTCTACTAAAAATACAAAAAATTAGCCGGGCGTGGTGGTGGGCGCCTGTAATCCCAGCTACTCAGGAGGCTGAGGCAGGAAAATCCCTTTAAAAACTCGGAAGGCGGAGGTTGCAGTGAGCCTAGATTGTGCCATTGTACTCTAGCCTGGGCAACAAGAGTGAAACGCTGTCTCAAAAAAAAAAAAGAATTGGCTAGCCCTGGCAAGGGCAATCACCCTAGACAGAAAAGTTTTTTCAGATTTCAAAACATCATTATATACAGAAAATAAAAAATGGCCAGGCGCGGGGCCGCACACCTGTAATCCTAGCACTTTGTGAGGCCAAGATGGGCAGATCACCTGAGGTCAGGAGTTCAAGACCAGCCTGGCCAACTGGTGAAACCCTGTCTCTACAAAAATACAAAAATTAGCTGGGCAAGATGGTGCGTGCCTGTAATCCCAGCTACTCAGGAGGCTGAGGACGGAGAATCGCTTGAACCCAGGAGGTGGAGGTTGCAGTGAGCTGAGATGTGCCATTGCACTCCAGCCTGGGCAACAGAGCAAGACTCCGTCTTGAAAAAAAAGTAAAAATAAAAAATATATACTATATTGTCTATAATAGTGGGCCGGAGGCAGTGGCTCACACCTGTAATCTCAGCACTTTGGGAGGCCAAGGTGGGCGGATCACCTGAGGTCAGGAGTTCGAGACCAGCCTGGACAACACAATGAAACCCCGTCTCTACTAAAAATACAGAAATTAGCTGGGTGTGGTGGTGGGCACCTGTAATACCAGCTACTCGGGAGGCTGAGGCAGGTGAATCGCTTAAACCCGGGAGGCGGAGGTTGCAGTGAGCTGAGATTGTGCCACTGCACTCCAGCCTGGGCAACAGAGGTAGACTCTGTCTCAAAAAAAAGTAAGAGCACTGAAAAGTAAGAGTTACAGACCAAGACCCTGACAATACCAGAAAAAAAAATTTTTTTTGCCAGGCCTAGTGGTGCATGACTATAGTCCCAGCTACTAGGGAGGCTGAGGTAGAAAGATTATTTGAACCCAGTTCAAGGCTAGCATGGGCAACACAGCAATACCCCTTCTCTTTAAAATAAATATATAGGCCAGTCGTGGTGGCTAACGCCTGTAATCCCAGCACTTTGGAAGGCCGAGGTGAGCGTCGCCTGAGGTCAGGAGTTCGAGACCAGCCAGCCTGGCCAATGTGGCAAAACCCAGTCTCTACTAAAAATACAAAAATTAGCCAGGCGTGGTGGTGCGTGCCTGTAATCCCAGCTACCTGGGAGGCTGAGACAGGAGAGCCAAGATTTCACCGCTTGCACTGTAGTCTGGGCAACAGGGCAATACTCCATCTCAAATAAATAAATATAAATTAATTAATTAAATAAAATAAATAAGAGAAACAGAAAACACATGAGACATAATAGAAAACAAAACTGTATAATGGCAGATGTAAATCTAATCCAATAACACTGAGTGTGAATAAATTAACCAATCCAATTAAAAGGCAGAGATTGGCCAGGCATGGTGGTTCACAACTATAATCCCAGCACTGTGGGAGGCCGAGGTGGGCGGATCGATCGATCCCAGGAGTTCAAGACCAGCCTGGGCAACATGGCAAAACACTGCCTCTACCAAAAATACAAAAAAATTAGGTGGATGTAGTGACACATGCCTGTGGTCCCAGCTACTCAGGAGGCTGAAGTGGGAGGATTGCTTGAGCCCAGGAGATGGAGGTTGCAGTGAGCCAAAATTGTGCCAATGCACTCCATCCTGGGTAACAGAGTGAGACCCCATCTCAAAAAACAAAGAAACAAACAAACAAACAAAAAAATTGCAACTATGACTGAGTTGGATCTATCCTAAGAATATGAAGTTGGTTTAATGTCTGAAAATCAGTAAGTGTAATACATCATATCAAATGCATTGACAAAACTCAACATTCTTTCATATAAAAACCCCTAAACTGGGAATAGAAGAGAACTTCCCTAATCTAATAAAAAGCATCTATGAAAAACCCACACCTAACAGTATACTTCATGGTAAAAAATGGGATGACTTTTCCCTAAGATCAGAAAAAGGGAAATGGGGAGAAGTTAGTCAAAGAGTACAAAATTTCTTTCTTTCTTTCTTTTTTTTTTTGATACAGAGTTTCACTCTTGTTGCTCATGCTGGAGTACAGTGGTACAGTCTCAGCTCACTGCAACCACCACCTCCCAGATTCAAGCAATTCTCCTGCCTCAGTCTCCTGAGTAGCTAGATTATAGGCACCCACCACCATGCCCAGCTACATTTTTGTATTTTTAGTAGAGATGGAGTTTCACCAGGTTGGCAAGGCTGGTCTTGAACTCCTGACCTAGGTGATCCACCCCCCCTGCCCCACAGCCTCCCAAAGTGCTGGGATTACAGGCGTGAGCCACCATGCCCAGCCGAGTACAAACTTTCAATTAGAAAAATAAATAAATTCCGGGGAGCTAATATACAGCATGGTAACTATAGTTAATACTGTATTGTATACTTGAAATTTGCTACCAGAGGAAATTTTTTTCTTTTTTAGACTGAGTGTCACACTGTCACCCAGGCTGGAGTGCAGTGGCACAATCTTGGCTCACTGCAACCTCTGCTTCCCAGGTTCAAGCGATTCTCCTGCCTCAGCCTCCCAAGTAGCTGGGATTACAGGTGCCCACCACGATGCCCAGCTAATTTTTTGTATTTTTAATAGAGACGGGGTTTCACTATGTTGGCCAGGCTGGTCTCAAATTCCTGACCTTGTGACCCACCCCCCTTGGCCTCCCAAAGTGCTGGGATTACAGGCATGAGCCACCATGAGCCACCATGCCCGGCCGTATATCTTTTTTTATTTTCTATTTTTTAGTCCTGATCATGGCAAGGACAAGGACAAGAGAGTAAATCTTTTTTTTTTTTTTTTTGAGACAGAGTCTCGCTCCGTCACCAGGCTGGAGTGCAGTGGCGTGATAGCTCACTGCAACCTCCGCTTCCCAGGTTCAAGCAATTCTCCTGCCTCAGCCTCCTGAGTAGCTGGGATTACAGGCGCATGCCACCACGCCCAGCTAATGTTTCTGTTTTTTTTAGTAGAGATGGGGTTTCACCATGTTGGTCAGGCTGGTCTCAATCTCGTGACCTCGTGATCCACCCGCCTCAGCCTCCCAAAGTGCTGGGATTACAGGCGTGAGCCACCGCGCCCGGCCAAGAGAGTAAATCTTAAGTGTCCTCACCGCCCCCCAACCCCGCAACACATAGAGCTATGTAAGGTGATGGATGGATGTGTTTATTAACTTGATTGTGGCAATTGTTTAACATATATGTATACTTAAATGATCATATTGTACACCTTGACAATATATACAATTTTTATTTGTCAATTATACTTCCAACAAGACGATGATGTCTACTCTCACTACTTCCTCAACATTATATAGGAGGCTCTAGCCAGGGAAATAAGGCAAAAAAAAAAAAGGATCCAGATTGGAAATGAAGAAGTACAACTACCTTTATTCACCGTTGACATGATTTTATATACAGAAAGTCAGATCGAGCTCAGTGGCTCATGCCTGTAATGCCAGCACTTTGGGAGGCTAAGGTGGGAGGATCACTTAAGGTCAGGAGTTGGAGACCAGTCTGGCCAACATGGTGAAACCACAACGCTACTAAAAATACAAAAAATTAGCTGGGCGTGGTGGTGTGCGCCTGTAATCCCAGCTACTCAGGAGGCCGAGGCATGAGAATTGCTTGAACCTGGGGAAGCGGAGGTTGCAGTGAGCCGAGATCACACCACTGCACTCCAGCCTGGGTGACAGAGGCTGAGTGATCCTGTCTCCAAAAAAAAAAAAAAAAAAAGGAAAGAAAATCAAAAATACACAATAAAAACTATTAGAGTTCATAAACCACCACAGCAAGCTTGCAGGACACAAAATCAATATACAAAAATCAACTATTTCTATATACTAGCAATGAACAATCAGAAAATAAAATTAAGAAATAATGGCTGGGCGCGGTGGCTCACGCTTCTAATCCCAGCACTTTAGGAGGCCGAGATGGGTGGATCACGAGGTCAGGAGATCGAGACCATCCTGGCTAACACAGTGAAACCCCATCTCTACTAAAAATACAAAAAATTAGCCGGGTGTGGTGATGGGCACCTGCAGTCCCAGCTACTCGGGAGGCTGAGGCAGGAGAATGGCGTAAACCCGGGAGGCGAAGCTTGCAGTGAGCTGAGATCACACCACTGCACTCCAGCCTAGGCGACAGAGTGAGACTCCGTCTCAAAAAAAAAAAAAAGAAAGAAAGAATTCTATTTACAATAGCATAAAAAAGAATAAGATACTTAGGGATAAGTTTAATAAATGAAGTGCAAAATATGTAGATAAACAGAAATAAACCCATGTGTATGTGATCAACTGATTTTTTTTTTTTTTTTTTTGAGATGGAGTCTCCCTGTGTCGCCCAGGCTGGAGTGCAGTGGTGCAATCTCGGCTCACTGCAACCTCTACCTCCCAGGTTCAAGCGATTCTCCTGCCTCAGCCTCCTGAGTAGCTGGGATTACAGGTGCGTGCCACCATGCCCGGCTAATTTTTTGTGTTTTTAGTAGAGATGGGTTTTCACCAAGTTGGTCAGGCTGGTCTCGAACTCCTGACCTCATGATCTGCCCTCCTCGACCTCCCAAAGTGTAGGGATTACAGGCGTGAGCCACTGCACCTGGCCAACTGATTTTTGACAAAGGTGCCACAACAATCTAATGGGGAAAGAATAGCCTTTTCAGCAAATGGTGCTGGGACAAATTGATAGCCACCTGCAGAAGAATGAATTTGGACCCTTACTTCACACCATATACAAAATTAACTCAAAATAGATCAAAGACTTTTTTTTTTTCAGGCGGAGTTTTGCTCTTGTTGTCTAGGCTGGAGTGCAGTGAATGGTGGATCTCAGCTCACTGCAACCTCCGCCTCCCAGGTTCAAGTGATTCTCCTGCTTCAGTCTCCCAAGTAGCTGGGATTACAGGCGACCACCATCACACCCGGCGTATTTTTGTATTTTTGTATTTTTGGTTTTTTTTTTTGAGACGGAGTTTTGCTCTTATTGCCCAGGCTGGAGTGCAATGGCGAGATCTCAGCTCACCACAACCTCCACCTCCTGGGTTCAAGCAATTCTCCTGTCTCAGCCTCCCAAGTATCTGGGATTACAGGCGCATGCCACCACACCCGGCTAATTTTTGTTTTTTTCAGTAGAGACGGGGTTTCACCATGTCGGCCAGGCTGGTCTCGAACTCCTAACCTCAGGTGATCCACCCACCTTGGCCTCCCAAAGTGCTAGGATTATAGGCGTGAGCCACCGCCCCTGGCCCAATTTTTGTATTTTTAATAGAGATGAGATTTCACCACGTTGGCCAGGCTTGTCTCAAACTCCTGACCTCAGGTGATCCACCCCCCTTGGCCCCCTAAAGTGCTGGGATTACAGGCATGAGGCAGCGCACCCGGCCGGATCAAAGACTTAAGTGTAAGAGCTAAAATTATAAAACACTTTAGAAAAAAAAAGGTAGCCGGGCACAGTGGCTCATGCTTGTAATCCCAGCACTTTGGGAGGCTGAGGTGGGTAGATCACCTGAGGTCAGGAGTTTGAGATCAGCCTGGCCAATATGGTGAAACCCCATCTCTACTAAAAATACAAAAATTAGCTGGGCGTGGTGGTGGGTGCCTGTAATCCCAAGTACTAGGGAGGCTGAGGCAGGAGAATCACTTTAACCTGGGAGGCGGAGGTTGCAGTGAGCTGAAATTGTACCATGGCACTCCAGCCTGGGCAACAAGTGCAAAACTCCATCAAAAAAAAAAAAAAAGAGAGAGAAAGAAGAAAGGAAGGAAGGAAGGAAGGATGGAAGGAAGGACGGAAGGAAGGAAGGAGGGAAGAAAATATTCTTGTTCTCAAAATGTGGTAATAGGGCCGGGTGCGGCGGCTCACACCTGTAATCCCAGCACTTTGGGGAAGCTGAGGCTGGTGGATCACTTGAAGCCAGGAGTTCGACACCAGCCTGGCCAACAGGGCAAAACCTTGTCTCTACCAAAAAATACAAAAATTAGCTGGGTGTGGTGGCAGGCACCTGTAGTACCAGCTGCCTGAGGCAGGAGAATTGCTTGAACCAGGGAGGTGGAGATTGCAGTGAGCCAAGATTGCGCCGCAGCACTCCAGCCTCGGTGACAGAGGGAGACTCCGTTTCCACAAAAAAAAAAAAAAAAAAGAAAAGAAAAAAAATGACAATAGATTCTTTCTTAGATGTGATGTCAAATGCAAAAACAACAAAAGAGAAAAATAGGTAAATTAGACTTCTTCATAATTAAAAGTTTTTCTGCTTCAAATTATACTATGAACAAAGGGAAAAGACAACCCACAGGATGGGAGAAAATATTTGCAATAATATATCTGATAAGGGACTTATATCTAGAATACATTAAAAAACTCTATCAACTCAATAATAAAAGAGAGAAAATCCAATTTTAAAATGGGCAAAGGCTCTGAGTAGACATTTCTCCAAACAAGATATACAAATGGGACTGGGCACGGTAGCTCATGCCTGTAATCCCAGCAATTTGGGAGGCGAAGGTAGGAGTATCACTAAATCCCAGGAGTTAGGTACCAGCAAGGCAACATAGGGAGACCCTGTCTCTATGAAAAATGCAAAAATTAGCCAGGTATAATGGCTCGTGCCTGTAGTCCCAGCTACTTGGGGAAGGCTGAGGTGGGAGGATTGCTTGAGCCTGGGAGGTTGAGGCTGAGTGAGCCATGATCACACCACTGCACTGCAGCCTGGGTGACAGAGCCAGACCATGTCTCAAAAAAATAAAAATAAAAAAAGGTATATAAATGATGAATATGCAGAGGTAAAACTAAGCCCTGATAGTCATCAGGGAAATGCAAATCACATTTCACCCATGTTACGTTTTATCCACTAGAATGGCTGTAACAAAAAAGTCAGATAATAAATGCTGGTGAGAATATGGAGAAATCAGAACACTTATACACTGCTGTTGGGAATGTAAAATGGTGCAGCCACTTTGTTTATTTTAATTAATTTATTTTTATTATAGAGGCAGGGTTTCACCATGTTGACAAGGCTGGTCTCAAACTCCTGACCTCAAGTGATCCACCCGCCTCAGCCCATGGTGTAGCCACTTTGCAAAACAGACTGATGGTTTCCCAAAATGTTAAACATAAAATTTCCATATGACCTAGCAATTCCACTCCTGGATATATGTACCCTAAAGAACTGAAAAAAAGGCCAGGTGCAGTGGCTCATGCCTGTAATCTCAGCACATTGGGAGGCCAAGGCAGAGGGATCACTTGAGCCCAGGAGTTCAAGACCAGCCTGGGCAGCATGGTGAAATCGTGTCTCTACAAAAAGTACAAAAATTATCTGGGCATGGTGGCACATGCCTGTAGTCCCAGCTACTTGGGAGGTTGAGGTGGGAGGATCACCTGAGTCAGGGGAAGTCAAGGCTACAGTGAGCTATGATCTCACCACCGCACTCCAGCCTGGGCAACACAATGAGTAAGAGCCTGTCTCAAAGAAAAAAAAGAAAGAAAAATGAAAAAAAGAAAATAAGCATTAATACAAAAACTTGTTCACATATATTCATAGCAGCACTATGTGAAATAGGCAAAAGATGAAAATAACTAAAATGTCCATCTTGGTATGAATATTATTCAAGTATATAAAGAATGCAATGCTGATATATGCTACAACATAGATGAAACTTGTGAACATTTTGCTAAGTGAAAGAATTCAGACAGGCTGGGCATGGTGGCTCACGCCTGTAATCCCAGCACTTTGGGAGGCCGAGGGGGGCAGATCACTTGAGGTCAGGAGTTCAAGACCAGCCTGGTCATCACAGAAAACCCCACCTCTACTAGAAATACAAAAATTACTCCAGTGTGGAGGTGCACACCTATAATCCCAACTACTCAGGAGGCTGAGGCATGAGAATCGCTTGAACCCGGGAGGCAGAGGTTGCAGTGAGCCGAGATGGTGCCACTGCACTCCAGCCTGGGCAACACATCGAGACTCTGTCTCAAAAAAATAAAATCAAGAAAGAATCCACACAAAAGGCCACATATTATATGATTCTGCTTATTGAAATATCCAGAGTTGGCAAATCCTTAAATACAGAAAGCAGATTAGTTCCCTGAGGCTAGAGATGAAGGAGAAATGGGGAGTGACAGTTTAATGGGTACGGGGTCCTTTTGGGGTGATGAAAATATTCAAGAAGTAGACAGTGATGTTTGTGCAATATTGTAAATACACTAAATGTCAGTAATGGTGAATTTTATGTTATGTGTCTTACCACAATGTAAAATACAAACAAACGATGTACCTACCATTCAGTTTAAGAAAAAACACTTTCTGCAGCCATAAAAAGAATGAGTTCATGTCCTTTACAGGGACGTGGATGAAGCTGGTTTGAAAGCATCCCCCTCAGCAAACTAACACAGGAACAGAAAACCAAACACCGCATATTCTCAGTCATAAGTGGGAGCTGAACAATGAGAACACATGGACCCAGGGAGGGGAACATCACACACCGGGGCCTGTCAGTGGGTGGGAGGAAAGGGGAGGGAGAGCATTAGGACAAATACCTAATGCATGCGAGGCTTAAAACCTAGATGACAGCTTGATAGGTGCAGCAAACGGCTATGGCACATGTATACCTATGTAACAAACCTGCACGTTCAGCATATGTATCCCAGAACTTAAAGTAAAATACATTTAAAAAAAAAAAAGAGATAAAAAGGGCCGGGCACGGTGGCTCACGCCTGTAATCCCAGCACTTTGGGAGGCCGAGATGGGCGAATCACGAGGTCAGGAGATTAAGACCATCCTGGCTAACATGGTGAAACCCCATCTCTACTAACAATATAAAAAAAAATTAGCCAGGTGTGGTGGCGGGCACCTGTAGTCCCAGCTACTCAGGAGGCTGAGGCAGGATAATGGTGTGAACCCAGGAGGCGGAGCTTGCAGTGAGCCAAGATCGTGCCACTGCACTCCAACCTTGGCGACAGAGCGAGACTCCGTCTCAAAAAAAAAAAAAGATAAAAAGAAATAACACTTTTCAAATACAGAATAAAGGTAAACTCTCTTCAGCAATAAAAATGGGCTGGGTACAGTGGCTCACACCTGTAATCCCAGCACTTTGGGAGGTTGAGGCAGGCGGATCTCCTGAGATCCGGAGTTTGAGACCAGCCTGGCCAACATGGGGAAACCTTGTCTCTACTAAAAACACAAAAATTAGCCAGGCATGGTGATGGGTGCCTCTAAACCTAGCTACTCCGGAGGCTGGGGCAGAAAATCGCTTGAACCCTGGAGGCAGAGGTTGCAGTGAGCCGAGATTGCGCCACTGCACTCCAGCCTGGGTGACAGAGCAAGACTCCGTCTAGAAAAAAGATAAAAATAATTAAAATAAAGAAGCACGTGGGAGCCTTTTACTGCATATGGTACATCAAATGCCAAAATATATAGTTCAGATTTCCTTTGTAGGCTGTGAGGAGTCTTCCTAGTTTATTGAGAAGTGAAGTGACAGATTCCAAACTGTGCTTTAGGAAAACCAACTGGCATCACAGGCTTGATTGGTGGGAGATGGACTGGAGTTTGCCCTTTTGTCTTCATTGATGCCCATTTCTCCTATAATCAGGTTTTCATTGTAACTGGAGTTAGCCGACCACAAGATCTGTAGCAGTGCTGGGCATAGTGGCTCATGACTGTAATCCCAGAATTTTGGATGGCTGAGAAGGGAGGATCACTTGACCTCAGGAGTTTGAAACCAGCCTGGGCAACATAGTGAGATCCCATCTCTATTTTAAAAAAAAATCTGTAGCACTGTCCTTCCGGATACAGGTATATCTAGAGCTTCCCCATAGGGAGATACCAGACCAGACTGAGTGCAGTGGCTTACACTTCAAATCTCAACACTTTGGCATTTGGCAGCCTGAGGTAGGAGGATTGCTTGAGCCCATGAATTCGAGACCAGACAGGGCAGCATAGGGACACCAAGTCTCTATAAAAAAAAAAATTTTTTTTTTTTGAGACGGAGTCTTGCTCTGTCGCCCAGGCTGGAGTGCAGTGGCACGATCTCGGCTCACTGCAAGCTCCGCCTCCCGGGTTCACGCCATTCTCCTGCCTCAGCCACCCGAGTAGCTGGGACTACAGGCGCCCACCAACAGGCCCGGCTAATTTTTTGTATTTTTAGTAGAGACGGGGTTTCACCGTGTTAGCCAGGATGGTCTCGATCTCCTGACCTCTTGTTCCGCCCGTCTCAGCCTCCCAAAGTGCTGGGATTACAGGCGTGAGCCACTGCGCCTGGCCAAAAAATTTTTTTTGTATTAGCTGGATGGACTATAGGCCCATGCCTATAGTCCCAGCTACTCAGGAGGCTGAGGCAGGAAGATCACTTCAGTCTAAGAGGCTGCAATGAGCTATGATCACGCCACTGCACTCCAGCCTGGGAAAAAGAACCAGACCCTGTTTCCAAAAAAAAAAGATATCAGACCAGGAAATATTGGGTAGTCTAAAACTTTTTTTTTTTTTTTTTTTTTTTTTGGTTTGAGACAGGCTGGAGTGCAGTGGCACAATCAGGGCCCACTGCAGCCTTAACCTCCCTGGGCTCAAGTGATCCTCCCATCTCAGCCTTCCAAGCAGCTGGGACTACAGGTGTGCACCACTACACCCAGATAATTTTTGTGTTTCTTGTAGAGACAGGAGTCTCATTATGGTGCCCAGGCTTGCCTTGAACTCCTGGGCTCAAGTGATCTACCTGCCTCAGCCTCCCAAAGTGCTAGTATTACAGGTGTGAGCCACCATGGCCAGCCTTAAAACATTTTTTTGTTAAGGAAGGCATTTACAATGTTTGCTTTCTTAGCATGTGTTCATCTGACCTAAGATAAACAGCAGCTGTCATTTATTGATCATTTGCTAAGTGAATTATATATACTATATATAGCTCACAATCATTTTTACAACCCTGTAAAGCATTGCTTCTGTCCATCTTACAGATGAGTAAGCTGAGGTTCAGAACAATTAAGAACTTGCTCTTAAGCTTAAGGGGAGTTGAACTTTGTACCTGACTCCAAAGCTTGTGTGCTCTTAAGAAGAAAATAGAAAAGAAAGTTGGAATTGAGAAGTATGGTGTTTTTGCTGCTCTAATCATACCTCTAAGCCATCTGAACTTATCATGGTCTTCTTTGTGATAATCTGAACCTACCTTAAAGTTTAAAAGTAAAACACAGGACACCAAAGATAGGGGTTAAGCAGCTCAGTCACTTCTCATGATTGCCCATATAGACAATCTCCTTCCCTCCTCTTCCTGCTATGGAAAAGCAGGATTTGTATTAATGGAGCCAGGCATTTGGCAGGCTCCATTTAACGTAGAATAATGTTTTTCAAATTGCAAGTCAGACCTATTAGTGGGTCATGAAATCAAGTTAGTGGATGTGAATCAGTACTTATTTTTTGCTTGTTTGTTTTTGAGACAGAGTCTTGCCAGGCTGAATTGTAGTAGCTATTCACAAGCACCATTATAGCTTATAGTACACTGTGGCCTCGAGCTTCTGGCCTCAGGTGATCCTCCCATCTTAGCCTCCCAAGTAGCTGGCACTACAAGCATGCATCACTCAGCTAGCACTTGTTTTTAAATCAAATAAAATTGAAAACTATTGCATCCTTGGAAAGTGCAATTGTGTGTGTGTGCCTGTGTGCGTGTGTGTGTGTGTTAGGTCACCATGTAAAATGTATTTCTTATTGTGGTTTATGATCAGAGAGGTTTGGAAACCATTGCTACAGGTATATATCGAATGAAATCAATTAGCTAAAGTCACACTTATCAAGGGAAAAAAATTGGGTCCTCATATTTTATTTATTTATTTATTTATTTATTTATTTATTTATTTATTTATTTATTGAGATAGAGTTTTGCTCTTGTTGCCCAGGCTGGAGTGCAATGGTGCTATCTTGGCTCACTGCAACGTCTGCCTCCTGGGTTCAAGTGATTCTCCTGCCCCAGCTTCCCAAGTAGCTGGGACTACAGGTGCGTGCCAACACACCCAGCTAATTTTGTATTTTTAGTAGAGACGGGATTTCTCCATGTTGGTCAGGCTGGTCTCAAACTTCTGACCTCAGGTGATCTGCCCGCCTCGGCCTCCCAAAGTGTTGAGATTACAGGCATGAGCCACCACGCCTGGCCAGGTCTTTATATTTCATTTTATTTTATTTTTTCAGAGACACAGTCTTGCTCTGTCACCCAGACTAGAGTGCAGTGGCGTGACCTTGGCTCACTGCAACCTCCACCTCCAAGGTTCAAGCAATTCTTCTGCCTCAGTCTCCTGAGTAGCTGGGACTATAGGCGTGCGCCACCACACCTGGCTAATTTTTGTATTTTTAGTAGAGACAGGGTTTCACCATGTTAGCCAGGCTGATCTTGAACTCCTGACCTCAGGCAATCAGCCTGCCTTGGCCTCCTAAAGGGCTGGGATTACAGGCGCAAGTCACCGTGCCCAGTGAGTCCTTATATTTTATTGTTTCTTTCACTTTAGAATTTGTACTCAGGGTTTGTGAAAAAATAAACTCCCTTACACAATTATTTTTGGTGCTTTCATTCAGGAATTTTGCACCGTTTAATAGTTCATAGCTCTGTCAACACTTTAGCGTGGCCTTTGGCTTGGCCTGCCCAAGTAAAGACACAAATCCGCTAGTGAGTTTAGGTGCCTGGAAATAGTGATCTCTTGTGGGACTCAAACATCTTTAACCTCTTGACTTCCTTCCAGAGTGATAGGCATGCCAATGGATGGACACTGTGACTTCATCCAAAAGATACCATTTGTAATCTCTCAATGAATGACTACTCATCACCCCTTAATTTCTTGGTTCTGTACTCTTTTTATTATTTTATATATATATATATTTTTTGAGATGGAGTCTCACTCTATCGCCCAAGCTGGAGTGCAATGGTGCGATCTTGGCTCACTGCAACATCCGCCTCCCAGGTTCAATAGATTCTCCTGCCTCAGCCTCCCGAGTAGCTGGGATTACAGGCACTTGCCACCACGCCCAGCTAACTTTTGTATTTTTAGTAGAGACAGGGTTTCACCCTGTTGGTAGGCTGGTCTCGAACTCCTGACCTCAGGTGATCTACCCTCCTCAGCCTCCCAAAGTGCTGGGACTATAGGCGTGAGCCACCATGCTGGGCTGGTCCTGTTTGTAGTCTTTATTATAAATTCAAATGTCATAATTTAACTACAACTTTAAAAGATTAACTTTGAAAATTTAACAGTGTAAATTTTTTTTACAAATTTAACTTTGTCACAATGCCCCCTCTGACACCCTCTGCCCCTTGAGTACAAGTATTTAAATAATTAAATAATTAATTAATTCTGAATCTTAATCATACCAAATTACATGTGACTTTCATCTGTGTATGCCATAGTTCATGTTCATTCATTTATCTCCCAGATAGTTTTTATCACTTTATAAATTTGGTTTACAAGCCAAGGACTCAGAAATCCATTTCCTTCTAGGTTATAGACAGTAGCATCTTAGGACTTCAGAGCTTGGAGAGGAAAAAAATAGACGTTTTTTTAGAGACAGGTCTCACTCTGTTGCCCAGACTGGAGTGCAGTGGAGGGAACACATCTCACTGCAACCTTGACTTCCTGGGCTCAAGTGATTCCTCCTACCTTAGCCTCCTGAGCAGCTTGGACTACAAGCACACGCCACCATGCTCAGCTAATTTTATTTTTCTTTTTTTGGTAGAGGAGGAGTCTCATCATGTTGCCTAGGCCAGTCTCAAACTCCTGGGCTCACTTGATCCTTCCGCTTTGGCCTCCCAAAGTGTGGGATTGTAGGCGTGAGCCACCATGCCTGGCCAAGAGTAGAGTTCTTTACCAAGACAGATGAGCAAAGAATATTGACTGACATCTCTAGTAATATCAGTCAATAATTAATAAGTTACAGACAATTTAAGGGAAATTTAAGGAAACCCCAACAGAAGTAAAATTCAATTTTTTTTTTTTTGAGATGGAGTCTTGCTTTGTCACCCAGGTTGGAGTGCAATGGCGTGATCTTGGCTCACTGCAACCTCCATCTCCTGGGTTCATGCAGTTCTCCTGTCTCAGCCTCCCGAGTAGCTGGGATTACAGGCATGTGCCACCATGCCCGGCTAATTTTTGTATTTTTAGTAGAGACAGGGTTTCACCATATTGGTCAGTATGGTCTTAAACTCCTGACCTCAAGTGATGCACCCACCTCAGCCTCCCAAAGTGCTGGGATTACAGGCATGAGCCATCACACCCGGCCGATTTTATTGAGTATAAGTAGTTGACTCCCTGTCATTTATTCCACCTCAGATAACTAGTCTAATCCAATTCTGGTTATTCTATCATCTCCTTGGCAGTAATTGGTTTTAGAGTAGGAGTGTGGCCAACTGTGCAGGGTTCTTAGAAATACTTTCTTGTGGTCGGGTGCGGTGGCTCATACGTGTAATCCCAGCACTTTAGGAGGCTGAGGCGGGTGGATCACTTGAGGTCAGGAGTTTGAGACCAGCCTGACCAACATGGAGAAACCGCGTCTCTACTAAAAATACAAAATTAGCCGGGCATGGTGGCACATGCCTGTAATTCCAGCTACTTGGGAGGCTGAGGCAGGAGAATTGCTTGAACCCAGGAGATGGAGGTTACGGTGAGCCAAGATTGTGCCATTGCACTCCAGCCTGGGCAACAAGAAGAAAACTCTGTCTCAAAAAAAAAAAAAAGAAAAAAGAAGAAATACTTTCTCACTCCTAAGAGTGCTCTTCTTCCTCTGCATATTGGCATGGCTGAGTTAAAAGAATTTCTGCAGTTATCTTGCTACTGCCTGAGGATAAAGCTGTTACCAAGAATGGGATAGGGTAAAGGGATGGATGAACCCTGGATCCTTCATGACATTGTAATACAACTGCATCAATCAACCCTGTCCTATCTCTGAGCTTCCTTGTTGTATGACATAGTAATTTCCTCGTTTGATTATTATTCATAGTGTGAGTGGGTTTTATTAATTATTTACAACCAAACCATTCTAACTGATCTGCTGAACGTTAGTACCACTTGGTAACACTGATTTTCCCTAGATTCCGGTAAAATGCTTTCTTCAATTCATCCTGTATTTTCCAGTATAGTTAGAGAACCCTCTGAAGAATACACATGGCTCCAAAATTTTAGAAACTCTACCAGGTACCCAGTCCTCAACATCTTGTCAGGATTAGTTTACATCAGAAGCTGCGACTCTCTTCCTTTCAGCCAGATACTCCACTGACCTCCATGGTAAACTCAGGCCAGGTTGGAGAATTCAGCTCTTTCCTTAAGCATGTAAAAATTCCCAGGTGTGAAGATCCTGCTTACTGCTGGTGCCTTATATCTTTTACTTAACTCTGCTTGAATTCCAAATGCTTTTGGCTAGACTTCTTAAATAGGTTCCTCACCCACATATTGCCCTTCTTGCCTGTGCTGCTGACCCAAGCTGATGAGACTGCTTCCAAACTTACCTTCAAGAGCTCCCCTGTTGTTTCAACCTCACCTGCCTACCAGAATTCCTGATCCATTCCTTCTCCAACTTTCAGTATCTTCATGTTTATTTAAAGCACAGTAGAACGTATTTACAGGAAGGAAATAAATAGCCCAAAGTACACTGGAGAAATATTTTAGCAGGAGTAACCACAATAGTGGTTCATGTTTTTTTATGTCTGTTTTCTTTCTTAAGGTAAGGAGAATTTATAAGCTGTTAACTTTGTATGCTCTGCATGAACTGTTGTGAAAGTTTCAGATGCAATTGAATGTAGTTTTTTTAACTACTAAAGATTCCAAAGAGAGAGGATAAATTAATAAAAAAGTTTTATCTCAAGAGCAATTTTTATTAATTAAAATATAACTAGCAGAGTTCATTATATAAAGTTCATAACTTCTTTAATATAGCCATTTGTCATTTATAGACATCAACCCCTTAACTTGAGTAATCAACTCTGGTTTCCTTTCAGTCCCATTTAGTCAGGTTTAGGGGTAAGTATGGATTTTTCTCTGGCTTTTGTTTTGTGTAATAACCTCTTGCAATCTGCTTTATGTGCATTTACACACATGAAAAAAGTCCAAATACATTACCAAGCCTTTATTCTTATATATTAACTATGTGAAATTTAATTTCCTACCCATTAAAATATTTTTCCTTTCAATTAATTATCAATTAGTTCCTCTTGTTGTTCTTGTAATACACTCCTGAATTACTTTCCTACTTGCTATAAAATTCTGTGAAACTATTCAGTATGTGTTAGCAACACCCTATCCTCTATCCAGATTTCCAAAGGTATTTTTAAAAAGCAATTTATCATCAAAATTTTAAAAACTTTTTTTTTTTTTTTTGAGACAGAGTCTCGCTACGATGCCCAGGCTGGAGTGCTATGGTGTGATCTTAGCTCACTGCAACCTCCGCATCCCGGGTTCCAGTGATTCTCCTGCCTCAGCCTCTTTAGTAGCTAGAACTACAGGTGTGCGCCACCACGCCTGGCTAATTTTTTTTTGTATTTTTAGTAGAGACGGGGTTTCACCGTGTTAGCCATGATGGTCTCGATCTGCTGGCCTCTTGATCTGCCCGCCTTGGCCTCCCAAAGTGCTGGGATTACAGGATTGAGCCACCATGCCTGGCCCTCACAGTGGCTCAAGCCTGTAATCCCAGCACTTTGGGAGGCCAAGGCGGGCAGATCAAGAGGCCAGCAGATCGAGACCATCCTGGCTAACACGGTGAAACCCCGTCTCTACTAAAAATACAAAAAAATTAGCCAGGTGTGGTGGCGGGCACCTGTGGTCCCAGCTACTCAGGAGGCTGAGGCGGGAGAATGGCGTGAACCCAGTAGGCGGAGCTTTCAGTGAGCAGAGATCGCGCCACTGCACTCCAGCCTGGGCAACAGAGCGAGACTCAGTCTCAAAAAACAAACAACCAATCAAAAAACTTTTATGCTTCCAATCATACTGTCAAGAAAATGAAAGGCTGGGCATGGTGGCTCATGCCTATAATCCCTGAACTTTGGCAGGTCAAGGCAGGTAAATCACTTGAGGTCAGGAGTTTGAGACCAGCCTGGCCAACATGGTGAAAGCCCATCTCCATTGAAAAATACAAAAATTAGCCAGGCCTGGTGGCGCACGCCTGTAATCCCAGCTACTCAGGAGGCTGAGGCATGAGAATTGCTTGAACTCAGAAGGCAGAGGTTGCAGCGAGCAGAGATCGCACAACTGCACTCCAGCCTGGGCAACAGAGTGAGACTGTCTCAAAAAAACCCAAAAAACAAAAAACAAAACACCAGAAAACCAATGTACATCTATTAGGTATCAATTTAAAAAAAAAACCAAAACAACCCAATTTAAAATTGAGCCAAGGAACTGAATAGACATTTCTCCAAAGAAGATATACAAATGTCCAATAAGGACATGAAAAGATGCTCAATATTATTAGTAACTGGGAAATGAAAATCAAAACCACAGTGAGATACCACTTCACACTCACTAGAATGGATGGTGATAATTAAAAAAGACAGGCAATAACAATTATCGAGAATTTGGAGAAATTGGAACCCTCATACATTGCTGGTGAGATTGTGAAGTTATGCAGCCACTGGGGAAATCAGGCTGGCAGTTCCTCAAGTGATTAAGTAAAGAGTTATTATATAACTTAGCAGTTCTACTCCTGGGTATACATCCAAGAGAACTGAAAATATATGTCCACATAAAAACTTGTACACAGATGTTCATAGCAGCATTATTCACAAAAGCCAAAAAGTAGAAACAACCAAATATCTGTCAACTGATGAATGGATAAATACAAGTGGTATATAATACACAAACAGTGGAATACTTTTCTGTCATATAAAGGAATGAAGTGCTGATATATGCTATACGTGGATGAAACTTGAAAGCATGCTAAGTGAAAAAAGGCAGACACAAAAGGCTACATATTGTATGATTCCATTTATATGAAATGTCCAGAACTGGCAAATCTATAGTTTGAAAATAGATTAGTGTTGCCAGGAGTTTAGGGGGAGAAGGAGGCATGATGAGTGACGTAATGGGTATAGGATTATTTTTAGGGTGATGAAAATGTTCTAAAACTAGATAACAGTGATGGTTATCTGAATAACTAAATGGTTAACTCTGAATATGTTAAAAACCAGTGAACTATATACCTTAAAATTATAAATTAACCAGGGATGGCGGCACATGCCTATAGTCCCAGCTACTTGGGAGGCTAGGGCTGGAGGGTCGCTTGAGCCCAGCAATTCAAGGCTGCAGTGTGCAATGATTGTTCCTGTGAATAGCCACAGCACTCCAGCCTGGGCAACATAATGAGATCCCATCTCTTTAAAAAAAAAAAAAAAAGCTTAAATTAAATTTATATCTATTCAGCTTCTGTTTTATGTCTATTTGGGTTCTGTTACAGTAACAAAACTTTAATTCTAGAAATATATTCAGAATTGAGATAAGAAGTATATGGAAAAAAAAGTCAACAACAATGAATCATGTACAAATTCACATTTTACTCTCTCAAGTGTTTTCCCCATGATTGATACTCACATGTGTTTTCCCTGAAGTACTTACTGTTCTCTGCATTGAAATAACAAGGTAACTATCCCTGGAGATCTCTCTAAATGTTCTAGAGGAGATAAAGGGTACAATTAGAGTAATAGACCATTTATTGCCACTGACTAAGGGTGAAGTCAAAATTAACACTCATCTTTATCTGCTCCATCCAATTTGTTTCCAAACCTTTAGAGATTTTTAAAAGGTGTCTCTAGGTTATCTACAGAATGCAATATTTTTCTCTTTTAAGAAGTACAGCTTTTAAAAAGAAACATTTTAGGAACTTTAGAGTCAAATTAAATTTGCCATTTATTACATTTGCCACCATTCCTTAATAAATATAATGAGAATCCCATAGATGATGAATACTCATAGGAGTATAAGTGAATCTCTGAAAAGACGCTAAATTTCACTGAAAATTAAGGAAGTGCACCTTAATATGCCTTTTTTCTTTTTTTTCTTATATTTCTTTTTTTTCTTTTCTTTTTTCTTTTAGAGACAGGGTCTTGCTCTCTCATCAAGGTTGGAGTGCAACAGTGCAATCATAGCTCACTGAAACCATGAACTCCTAGGCTCAAGTGATCCTTCTACCACAGCCTGCTGAGTAGCTAGGACTATAGGCACGAGTCACCATGTCCAGCTGTGCACATTAATATAATAACTGTAAATTACTTTACCCCTCTCAGATTAGCAAAGATTTAAAAGATTGCTAATATTCAGTGTGGAAGAGAGTGTTTGGAATAAGCACTCTCACTTTACTGGTGATGGGAGAATAAAAATATACCATCATTTTGGGTGGTAATTTGCAATGTTATAATTTTAAATATGTACACTCTTTGACTCAGCGTTTCCATTTCAAAAAATGTGTTTTAGAAAAACATATATAGATTTTGACAGGGTCTTGCTCTGACACCCAGGCTGGAGTGCAGCAGCATGATCTCAGCTCACTGCAACCTCGGCCTTCCAGACTCAAGCAATTGTCCCACCTCAGCCTCCCAAGTAGCTGGGACTACAGATGTGCACCACTATGCCAGGCTAATTTTTGTATTTTTTATAGAGACAGGGTTTCATCATGTTGCCCAGGTTGTGAATTTTATTTATTTATTTATTTATCGAGACCAAGTCTCACTCTGTCACCCAGGCTGGAGTGCAGTGGCATGATCTCCGCTCACCGCAAACTCCGCCTCCCGAGTTCACGCCATTCTCCTGCCTCAGCCTCCTGAGTAGCTGGGACTACAGGCGCCCGCCACGATGCCTGGCTAATTTTTTTTGTATTTTTAGTGGAGACGGGGTTTCACCATGTTAGCCAGGATGGTCTTGATCTCCTGACCTCGTGATCCACCCGTCTCGACCTCCCAAAGTGCTGGGATTACAGGCGTGATCCTAACATTAATTTTATTTCAACTGTTTTAGGAAAGTAAGGTTATTTTGTGTCACAAATAAACAGTGATTTTAAGTAATCCAAAGAAATTTAATTAACTACTATTCAGTTCCTACAAAGCTTGAGTACTCAGAAATTGAAAGGGCCCTTAGAGACCAACAGAGATATAATAGTGTACAGTCATCTTCTATTAATTTAATAAAGGATGTTTATTTAGGTTTTGTTTTTTTTTTTTTTTTTTTTGAGACGGAGTTTCGTTCTATTGCCCAGGCTGGAGTGCAGTGGCGCAGTCTTGGCTCACTGCAAGCTCCGCCTCCCAGGTTCACGCCATTCTCCTGCCTCAGCCTCCTGAGTAGCTGGGACTACAGGTGCCCGCCACCATGCCTGGCTAATTTTTTGTATTTTTAGTAGAGATGGGGTTTCACTGTGTTAGCCAGGATGGTCTCGATCTCCTGACCTTGTGATCCATCCACCTCAGCCTCCCAAAGTGCTGGGATTACAGGTGTGAGCCACTGCACCCGGCCTGTTTATCTAGTTTTATAAGAGACTTTGAAGGCTTAATAAGAATTGCATTTATTCATGATACTACTTTAAACCCCCAACTCTCAGGAAGTATTACGGAAGTTACTGAAAGCAGCCAGGCGTGGTGGCTCACACCTGTAATCCCAGCACTTTGGGAGGCTGAGGTGGGCAGATCACTTGGGCGGGCCAGGAGTCTGAGACCAGCCTGGCCAACATGGTGAAACCTCATCTCTACTAAAAATACAAAAATTAGCTGGGTGTGGTGGTGCGCGTCTGTAATCCCAGCTACTCAGAGGCCAAGGCAGGCGAATCGCTTGAACCTGGGAGGCGGAGATTACAGTGAGCCAAGATCACGCCACTTCATTCCAGCCTGGGCAATAGAGAAAGACTTTGTCTCAAAAAAAAAAAAAAAAAAAAAATTAGAGACAAATTAAGTAAAATGTATTAGAGATAATATCCTGCATTAAGCTTAAAAGGATTAATTGCCAAATCAATGGCTCTTTAAAAAACAAGTTAGAAGGCCAGACTGGATGGTACATGTCTGTAATCTCAGCACTTTGGGAGGCAAGGTGGGCAGATTGCTTGAGCCCAGGAGTTCGAGACCAGCCTGGGCAATAAGAGGAAACCCTATTTCTACAAAAAAATATAAAAATTGTCTGGGCATGGTGGTGCATGTCTGTAATCCCAGCTACTTGAGAGGCTGAGGTGAAAGGATCGCTTGAGACCAGGAGGTCGAGGCTACAGTGAGCCGTGATCACACCACTGTACTGGGTGACAGCGTAAGATTCTGTTTCAACATAAATACATAAATAAAACAAGTAGAAACTTTTTGTCTTTTAGTTGACTAGAAGCTCAATATAAACCATTGGCACAAAAATCATTCTGCAATCTTAGGCTGCATGCATAGAAGATGGTATTCAGGACCGAAGCAGGCAGCATCTAAGATGGGTCATTGCCTATATGTAATCCTTTGGACTGGACCTAGTGGCTATTCTAACAAATAGAATATGGCAGATGTGAAGGGATGGGATACTCCTTCTAAGATTATATTATAAGACTGTGATTTCTTTCTCAGATGTCTCTCTCTCATTTTTCCTCCTTCCCTCCCTCTGGGATCCCTTGATCTAGAATTAGCAAGCTGCCATGATGCATGACGGAGAGGCCTATATGGTGTGGTGAGTAACTGAGGCCCTCAATTTAATAGCCCGTGAGAAAGTTAAATCTGACAACAACCCATGAGTGAGCTTAAAAGAGGATCCTCAGCCCCAATTGAGTTTTTGTTTTTGTTTTTCTTGAGACAGAGTCCTGCTCTATTGCCCAGGCTGAGAGTGCAGTGGTGCTATCTCAGCTCACTGCAACTTTCCTCTCTCGGGTTCAAGCAATTCTCGTGCCTACACAGTTACCCAGCTCATTTTCTTTTCTTTCTTTCTTTTTTTTTTTTTTTTGAGACGGAGTCTCACTCTGTTGCCCAAGCTGGAGTGCAGTGGTGCTATCTCAGCTCACTGCAATCTCTGCCTCCTGGGTTCAAGCTATTTTCCTGCCTCAGCCTCCCAAGTAGCAGGGGTTACAGGTATGTGCCACCATGCCCAGCTACTTTTTGTATTTTTGGTAGAGACAGGGTTTCGCCATGTTGCCCAGGCTGGTCTTGAATTCCTGGGCTCAAGTGATCTGCCCGCCTTAGCCTCCCAAAGTGCTGAGATTACAGGCATGAGGCCTGGCCCCTAGTTGGGTTTTGAGATGACTACAGCCCTGGCTGATGACTTCAGTGCAACCTCATGAGAAACCTTGAGCTGCTATGCTTCTCCTGAATTCCTGACCCACAGACTTCTGAGAAATAAATGTTTTGTTGTTGTCTTAAATTGTTAATTTTTAAGGTAATTTGTTACTCAGGAATAGATAATGAATGCAAGGATAATGAAGTACAGTCATGCCCAGTATCTGACAGGGATTGGTTCCAGGACTCCCACAGATACCAAAACCTAGGGATGCTCAAGTCCCACAGCTGGCCATGTGGAACCCGTGGATATGGTGGACCAGCTGTACTAGTAACATGGAACTCAGTAGGGAGATCACATCTAGAACATGTATTTATTTTATTTAGTTTTGAGTGCTATCTTTAAGCATGTTGACAATTTGGAGAGTATTTTTGGAGGGGGGCAGTAAGGATTGAGAGGAAGGTAGAAATCACATCACAAAAGGAACCTTTGGCACTAGGGTGGGGAAAAAGTATACCTGGGGGGAACACAATCACTACTTTCTGATATCATAAGATCCTGTTGAAGGGCTATTAGATACGTGGAATTTAAGAGCTAGAAGAGGGATCCAATGGTCCAAACCCCTTCATCTTACAGACCAGAAAAGTGAGACTCAGCATGATTATAGTTCTGACCTAATGTCACACAGTTAGTTACCAGCTAACCTGGGAATCGAATTTTGGATGTCTGATAGAAGCAATAGAAAAGCAATAGAAAGGCCAACTTTAGTTGTGAGAAGGAACTTTCTAGCAATTATATCTCTTTAAAAATGAGATGAATGAGGCTGGGCGCTGTGGCTCATGCCTGTAATCACAGCACTTTGGGAGACCGAGGAGGGCAGATCATGAGGTCAAGAGATCAAGACCAGCCTGGCGAAAATGGTGAAACCCCGTCTCTACTAAAAATACAAAAAACCCGTCTCTACTAAAAACACAAAAATTAGCAGGGTGTGGTGGTACGCTCCTGTAGTCCCAGCTACTGGGGAGGCTGAGGCAGGAGAATCACTTGAACCCAGGAAGCGGAAGTTGCAGTGAGCCGAGATCGCACCACTGCACTCCAGCCTGGCGACAGAGCGAGACTCCGTCTCAAAAAAAAAAAAAAAAAAAAAAAGAATGGACTGCCATATGGTATAGAGGGCTCCCTAATACTGGCTATGGTTTAAAAAATGAGCTGGGGACAGGCGCAGTGGCTCACATCTGTAATCCCAGCACTTTGGGAGGCCAAGGCATGAGTATCACCTGAGATCAAGAGTTTGAGACTAGTCTTGCCAACATGGCGAAACCCCATCTTTACTAAAAATACAAAAATAAGCTGGGCATGGTGGCACACACCTGTAATCCCCGCTACTCGTGAGGCTGAGGCAGGAGAATTGCTTGAACCTGGGAGGCAGAGATTGCAGTGAGCTGCACTCCAGCTTAGGCAAGAGAGTGAGACTCTGTCTAAAAAAAAAAAAAAGAAAAGAAAAGAAAATGAGCTGGGAAACTGTGTAATTAGACATTAAATTCAATCAGATTATTTTCAAGCTTCTCATCAGTTCTAACACGTGATTCCATATTAATTTTAAGGTTGAAAAGAATGTAAAACAGATAAATATTTTTCATGGCATTGAAAACAAAATTCTAGGCGGGTGCGGTGGCTCATGCCTGTAATCCCAGCACTTTGGGAGGCCAAGGTGGATGGACGACTTGAGATCAGGAGTTTGAGACCAGCCTGAACAACATAGAGAAACCCTCTCTCTACTAAGTATACAAAATTAACAGGGTGTGGTGGTGCATGCCTGTAATCCCAGCTACTCGGGAGGCTGAGGCAGGAGAATCACTTGAACCTGGGAGGCGGAGGTTGCAGTGAGCTGAGATCACGCCATTGCTCTCCAGCTGGGGCAACTGGAGCGAAACTCCATCTCAAAAAAAAACCAAAACAAACAAACAAACAAAAAACTTGGCATGGTGACACATGCCTATAGTCCCAGCTACTCGGGAGGCTGAGGCAGGAGGATCACTTGAGCCCAGGAGTTCAAGGCTGCAGTAAGCCATGATCACACCACTGTACTCCAGCCTGGGTGGCCAAGATCCTGTTGCATTTAAAAAAAAAAAAAAAAAAAAAAAGTAAATCTCTGAAAGCACAGAGTTTTCTTTTTCTCTTTCTTTCTTTCTCTTTTTTTTTTTGAGATGGAGTCTCACTCTGTCGCCCAGGCTGGAGTGCAGTAGCATGATCTCAGCTCACCGCAAACTCTGCCTTCTGGGTTCAAGAGACTCTTCTGCCTCAGCCTTCCAAGTAGCTGGGATTACAGATGTGCACCACCACGCCTAACTAATTTTTGTATTTTTAGTAGAGACGGGGTTTCACCATGCTGGCCAGGCTGGTCTCAAACTCCTGACCTCAAGTGATCTGCCCACCTTGGCCTCTGAAAATGCTGGGATTACAGGTGTGAGCCACCGCACCCGGCTGTGGCTTAATCCTAGCACTTTGGGAGGCCGAGGGGGCAGATTGCCTGAGGTCAGGAGTTCGAGACCAGTTTGGCTAACATGGTGAAACCCAATCTCTACTAAAAATAAAAAAATTAGGCCAGGCGCGGTGGCTAATGTGTGTAATCCCAGCTACTTTGGAGGCTGAGAATTGCTTGAACCTAGGAGGCAGAGGTTGTGGTGAGATGACATTGCGCCACCGCACTCCAGCCCGGGAGACAGAGGGAGACTCCGTCTCAAAAAAAAAAAAACAAATACAATTATTAGCCGGGTGTAGTAGTGCATGCCTGTAGTCTCAGCTACTCAGGAGGTTGAGGCAGGAGAATCGCCTGAACCCAGGAGGTGGAGGTTGCAGTGAGCCGAGATCACACCACCGTACTCCAGTCTGGGCGACAGAGCAAGACTCTGTCTCCGAAAAAATAAAAAAAAAAATAAAAAAGTAAGAAATGAAAAGAGATTAGATCTGATTGGTGGTCTTAAAAGAAAAAAAAGGAAATGAAAAGGGAAGAGAAGAATATATATTTTTAGATTTAGATTATTTGTAGAAATAGAAAGGGATCCTATAGTGAAATATGCCCTTCTGAAATTATCAATAGAGAACATATTCTTGCCCTATTTACATCACAATGAACAAGTTTAAGAATTACCAGTATAGAACAGTGGGTAGTCACTGTAGAAATTCTATGTATAATTCTCTTTAAAGATAATTTAAAGGCTGGGCTCACACCTGTAATCCCAGCACTTTGGGAGGCCGAGGCGGGCAGATCACCTGAGGTCAGGAGTTGGAGACCAGCCTGGCCAACATGGTGAAACTGCGTCTCTACTAAAAATACAAAAATTAGCCTGGTGTGGTGGTGGGCATCCATAATCCCAGCTACTTGGGAGGCCGAGGCTGGAGAATTGCTTGAACCCAGGAGGTGGAGGTGCCAGCCAGTGACTGGAGATTGCACAATTGCCCTCCAGCCTGGGTAACAAGAGCGAAACTCCGTCGCAAAAAAAAAAAAAAAAAAAGAAAGAAAGAAAAAAAAAGATAATTTAAAAATCAGAAAATGGGCCAAGAGATAATTCCTGCAATTAAAGTGCTATACTGACAGTACCAGCATGTGTCACCCCTACTTTATCACCCACAATACAATAAGTCAACAAGGATTTGAGCAGCTCAACTAGAACAAAGATTGCAAATTATACTTAACAATTATATTACAAGTGTTTTTTTAGAAGAATGACTGTGAATGTTTTCTCATCAGATCCTCAGGAATAAAAAAAGTCACATTCTGATTTAAGTTGCATTGTAGTTAGAAATAATTATCTCTCACTGTAAAGTACTTTGCTCAGTAATGAAACGTTATTTAGAAATAAATTACAACATTTGTAAACCTGGAGGCTCATATTCATTACAGGATGTGCCCTTCCCCATCTTAGTAATGGCAACTGAATTCTTCCAGTTGATCAGGCATAAAACTTTAGAATTTTTCTCGACTTTTATCTTTTCCGTACCTAAAACCCATCTTCAAAATATATTCAGAATCTGAACGCTACTCACCACTTCCACTGCTACAACCTTGGTCAAGGCCATAATCATTTCTCTCTCTTGTTTTTTTTTTTAAAGAGTCTCGCTCTGTCGCCCAGGCTGTGGAGTGCAGGGGTACGATCTCTGCTCACTGCAAGCTCTGCCTCCCGGGTTCACGCCATTCTCCTGCCTCAGCCTCCCTAGTAGCTGGGACTACAGGCGCCTGCCACCACCCCCGGCTAATTTTTTTGTATTTTTAGTAGAGACAGGGTTTCACCGTGTTAGCCAGGATGGTCTCTATCTCCTGACCTCGTGATCTGCCCACCTTGGCCTCCCAAAGTGCTGGGATTACAGTTGTGAGCCACCGTGCCCAGCCTATTTTTATTTATTTTTTGAGATGGAGTCTGTCACCTCCGCTTCCCAGGTTCAAGCGATTCTCCGTCCTCAGCCTCCTGAGTAACTGGGACTACAGGTGCACACCACCATGCCCGGATAATTTTTGTATTTTTAGTAGAGATGGGGTTTCATTATGTTGGCCATGCTGGTCTCTAAATCCTGACCTCAGGTGACCCACCTGCCTCAGTCTTCCGAAGTGCTGGGATTACAGGCGTGAGGCACTGTACCCAGAGTTTTCTGTTTTCTATATAGCAGCAATATTATATCAATTCCCTTTTGAATGGAATGGTCCAGATATAGGGGTTTTATAAAAACTGAATTTCTTTTTTTTTTTATTTTCTTTTCCTTTTTTTTTTTTTTTCTGAGACAGGGACTCACTCTGTCGCCCAGGCTGGAGTGCAGTGGTGCAATCACGGCTCACTGCAGCCTCGACCTCCCACACTCAGGTGATCCTCCCACCTCATCCTCCTGAGTAGCTAGGACTACAGGCATGCACCACAATGCGTAAGTAATTTTTGGTATTTTTTGTAGAAACGGTTTTCCATCATATTGCCGACCAGTTGCTTGATGGTCTCAAACTCTAGGACTAAAGCAATCTGCCCACCTCATCCTCCCAAAAGTACTGGGATTACAGGCGTGAGCCACCATCCCAGCCGTGAATTTCTTTTTCTTTTCTTTTCTTTTTTCTTTCTTTCTTTTTTTTTTTTTTTTTTGAGACAGAATTTCGCTCTTGTGCCCCAGGCTGGAGTGCAATGGCGCGCTCTTGGCTTACTGCAATTTCTCCCTCCCGGATTCAAGAGATTCTCCTGCCTCAGTCCCCCAAGTAGCTGGGATTACAGGCGCCTGCCACCATGCCTAGCTAAAAGTGCTGGGATTACAGGCGTGAGCCACCCCTCTTCCCGGCTCTGAATTTCTTTTTCTTTTTCTTTCTTTCTTTTTTTTTTTCTTTTTTGAGATGGAGTCTCACCCTGTCGCCCAGTCTGGAGTACAGTGGTGCGATCTCAGCTCACTGCAACCTCCGCCTCCCGGGTTCAAGTGATACTCGTGACTCGGTCTCCCGAGCAGTTGGGATTACAGGCATGCGCCACCATGCCTGGCTAATTTTGTAGTAGAGACGGGGTTTCACCATGTTGGCCAGGCTGATCTCCAACTCCTGAGCTCAAGTGATCTGCCCGCCTCGGCCTCCCGAAGTGCTGGGATTACAGGCATGAGCCACCGACCGACCCCCGGCCCTGAATTTCTTTAAGATCTGAAATCAGGCCGGGGGCGGTGGCTCACGCCTGTAACCCCAGCACCTTGGGAGGCCAAGGCAGGCAGATCACCTAGAGGTCGGGAGTTCAAGACCTGCCTGACCAACATGGAGAAACCCCGTCTCTACTAAAAATGCAAAATTAGCCAGGCGTGGTGGCGCATGCCTGTAATCCCAGCTGCTTGGGAGGCTGAGGCAGAAGAATCGCTCGAACCCAGGAGGCTGAGACTGAGATGAGCCGAGATCGTGCTATTGCACTCTAGCCTGGGAAATGAGCAAAACTGCATCTCGAAAAAAGAAAGAAAAAGATCTGAAATCAAAGTTGGTAATGAAACAGAAGCATCTTTTAATAAAACGCTGTTAAATAATTTTAATAAAATGCCTATTTAAATTCTTTTTTTTTTTTTTTTTTTGAGACAGAGTTTCATTCTTGTTGTCCCAACTGGAGTGCAATGGTGTCATCTTGGCTCACGGCAACCTCCGCCTCCCAGGTTCAAGCGATTCTCCTGTCTCAGCCTCCCGAGTAGCTGGGAATACAGGCATGCGCCACCACGACTGGCTAATTTTTGTATGTTTAGTAGAGATGGGGTTTCTCCATGTTGGTCAGGCTGATCTTGAATTCCCGACCTCAGGTGATCCGCCTGCCTTGGTCTCCCAAAGTGCTGGGATTACAGGCATGAGCCACTGCGCCTGGCCAAGATGTTTCATTCTGAAATGCATCATATATATGGAACAGAGTGTTAAATGTATACAAATAGTTTAAATAATCATGATAAATCTATGTAACCATCACCTGGGTGAAGAAGTAGCATTAACAGTCTGGGCGCAGTGGCTCAAGCCTGTAATCCCAGCACTTTGGGAGCCAAGGCAGGAGGATCACAAGGTCAGGAGTTCGAGACCAGCCTGGCCAATTTGGTGAAACCCCGTCTTTACTAAAACATACAAAAGTTAGCTGGGCCTGGTGGCTCACGCCTGTTGTCCCAACTACTCAGGAAGCTGAGGCAGGAGAATCGTTTGAACTTGAACTTTGGAGATGGAGATTGCAGTGAGCCAGAATCACACCACTGCACTCCAGCCTGGGCGACAGAGCAAGACTCTGTCTAAAAAAAAGAAAGAAAAGATACACAGGAAAACATTTTTGAGACCTTGAATGTCGGAAAATATCTTTGTTCAATGCCCATCCTCTTTTTAAAATATTATATTAAATTTATTACAAATCAGCAAACAACATCATGCCTGATGATAAAACACTGAGAGCATACTATGGGCACATAATTGCACGTTGATTTAACCGTACTGACTGTCTACAGCTGATATCTGGGTTTTTTTTAGAGACAGAGTCTTGCTCTATCGCCCAGGCTGGAGTGCAATGGCTTGATCTCAGCTCACTGCAACCTTTGCTGCCTGGGATCAAGTTATCCTCCCACGTCAGCCTCCTGAGTAGCTGGGACTACAGGCGCGGGCCACCATGCTCGGCTAATTTTTATATTTTTTATAGAGATGATGTCTCACTATATTGCCCAGGCTGGTCTTGAACTCCTGCGCTCAAGTGATCCTCCTGCTTCAGCCTCCCAAAGTGCTGGGATTACAGGTGTGGGCCACTGTTCCTGGCCCTGATATCTGTTGTGACTGGTGCCTCTATTCTGACTGGTCAGGGCCCTTTTCTAGTTTTTACATATTTTTAAAATGCCATCCCTGAAAACTATTAATATCAAGAGCAAGACAAAGTGGGTAGCTTTCACCATTTTGTAAATAATAGCCAATTTATTAGACAAGGAAATGAAATAAGAGATATAAATATTAGGAAGAAATCATCATTACTTACAGATGATTTGACTTTCTATCATCTGCTCAGAATTTTTCCATTTCTCTGTGGCTCCAGGAACTATCTCATCCTCATGCTTGACCTCTGAGTTGCTGCTGGTGAAAATCTCAGTGCTGTGTATTTGTTTTTGGTTTTCTGTTCGGGGGAGGAGTGAGTGAGTGAAGCCAGTTTGCCTCTATGCTGCCACTTTGGAACTGGAAGTCTTCAATCTCCATTCTTGCTTGATAATTTCTAAGGACAAAATTCTAGGTTGGAGATCATTTTCAGGATTTTGAAGGCATTTCTCTTGCTTCTTGAAAGCCTGTCTTCTTGTTTCCAGTCCTGCTGTTGGGAAGTCCAGAGCTGTTGTGTTTCTTCATTCTTTGTGTATAACCAAACTGTTTCCTTTTTCTTCCCCCGGAAGTTATTCGAATTTCTTTGTCCAGTTGTTGTGAAGTTTCACAATGGGTGACTTGTTATGAATCTATCTTCATCTGTTTTCCTCAGCACTTGGTGGGTCCTTTTAATCTGAACCCTCAAGTTCTTAAACTCTGGTGATTTTTCTTAAATTATTTTGATTATTTGCTTTGTTCTACTTTTTCTGTTCCTTTGGTTTTGTTATCTTTTTTCTCCTATTTCCATCTCTGTTTTGTCTTGTTCCACTTTTAGTAATACTTCATCTTCTCCTCTATTAAGAGTTGTCTTTTTGTTTCTGTCATGTCTTTAATTCCCAACAACTCTTTTGTTCTCTGAGAACTCCTGTTCTATAGCATCCTATTCTTGTTTTGTAGATGCTGTATATATTTTTTAATAACTCTAAGGATATTAATGACCCTTTGTTTTTCTTTCTAAAGTTTTATTTTCCCTGAATAGTCTTTAATTCCTCCTGATTGCTTTTTTCTTTCTTTCTTTTCTTTTCTTTTCTTTTTTTTTTAATAGAGATGAAGTCTTTTATGTTGCCCAGGCTGGTCTGGAACTCTTGGCCTCAAGTGATCCTCTTGCTTCGGCCTCCCTAAGTGCTGGGATTACAGACATGAACCACTGCACCTGGCCTAGATTGCTTCTTTCTGTTTGTATTTACCTGTATCTTTCATATTAGAAGACTTTCTCAATGACTTGTAAACCTTTATTATTTTTTTTAGACGGAGTCTCCCTCTGTCGCCCAGGCTGGAGTGCAGTGGCACGATCTCGGCTCACAGCAACCTCCACCTCCCAGGTTCAAGCAATTCTCCTGCCTCAGCCTCCTGAGTAGCTGGGACTACAGGCATGGGTCATCACACCTGGCTAATTTTTGTATTTTTACTAGAGACAAGGTTTCACCATGTTGGCCAGGCTAGTCTTGAACTCCTGACCTCAGGTGATCTGCTCACCTCAGTCTCCCAAAGTGCTGGGATTACAGGGTGTGCTACCATGCCCAGCCGGTAATCCTTGATCACATAATCATATGATTAAAGCATGGCAACTTATCCCCATGATTAAGCGTGAGAGAGTAAAAACTCAATGGAAGTGCAAAATATGGGGCTTTTTTTTTTTTTTTTTTTAAAGAGACAGAGTGTTGCTGTGTTGCCCAAGCTGGCCTCTAGGCCTCTAATTCTTGGGCTCAAGCAATCCTCCCACCTCAGCCTCTAGAATAGTTGAGACTACAGGCTTGTGCCACTGGGCGTGGCTTGCATATGGGGCTTGTTGACTTTACAATTCATTATAGAGTGCCTGGAGTAGGCAAGTTCACCAGGAAGAAACTTCCGATTTCCTGCTAGGTGGACAAATGCCTAGTTGCTAGCATTCTGGATGATAAGTGAGGGGAGAGGGGTGGGGAGGTCTGTGCAATAAACATTCAACATACATAAGCACTACGTCCCCGTTTGGGATATAAGACCTATAACTCAACTGTGCAGGAAACTTTCATAGTCTGAAGACCTTTGGTTTTACTTTCATCAGAGAATAAATGGCTGGTCTTATCACTTAGACAGATATGTTTGCAAGGTTTGACATTGCTTGCTATATTTCTTTACCTATTTATTTTATTTTAATGATGGAGCCTCGCTCTGTCGCCCAGGCAGGAGTGCAGTGGTGCGATCTCAGCTCACTGCAAGCTCTGCCTCCCGGGTTCACGCCATTCTCCTGCCTCAGCCTCCTGAGTAGCTGGGACTACAGGCTCCAGCCACCACGCCTGGCTAATTTTTTGTATTTTTAGTAGAGACGGAGTTTCACCATGTTAGCCAGGATGGTCTCGATCTCCTGATCTCGTGATCCACCCGCTTTGTCCTCCCAAAGTGCTGGGATTACAGGCATGAGCCACCGCGCCCGGCTACCTGTTTCTTTTTTTTTTTTTTTTAGACGGAGTCTCCCTTGGTCTCCCAGGCTGGAGTGCAATGGTGCGATCTCAGCTCACTGCATCCTCTGCCTCCCAGGTTCAAGCGATTCTCCTGCCTCAGCCTCCCGAGTAGCTGGGATTACAGGTGCTCACCACCACGCCTGGGTAATTTTTGTATTTTTAGTAGACACAGGGTTTTACCATGTTGGACCAGGCTGGTCTAGAACTTCTGGCCTCAGGTGATCCGCCCTCCCTGGCCTCCCAAAGTGCTGGGATTACAGGTGTAAGCCACCATGCCCCTCCTCTTTACCTGTTTCTTAATTCGAAGTCACTTATTCTTGAGATCAGAACTAGCGGTAGAGAAGGATGGTGAAGCATTCATTCCTATGCTAAGGGCTCTGCTGGGTCCCTCCTTTGGTACATCAAGATGTGGGCCATTGTCTCTAGCGAACTTTTTCTTTATAAAAACTTACCTGTTATATGTGCCATTTCTTTGGGACCGTGGTGACATGATTAGTAACAATTTAAATTCATAGGTAAAATTATCAAGAGTGACTTAACACAGCTAAAGTGTTTGTATGCTAAGAAAGCCTTTAATGATTAATCCCATTATTGACTTTTAAGGTGTGGTAGAACACTGATGGGGATATGATTTTTGTCCCATTTTATCATACCACTTATACGTAGGTTCAGTAGAATAAGATTCAATAAAATGTTGAGATGTGTCAAAGTACCCCCAAATTTCACACACACACACACAAAGCTGAAACTATTTTTCTTTTATTATAGTTTATCCTATATAATCTAAAAATCATTAGTAAATGTATTTTTTAATCACAAAACATATAAAGAAATAGTTCCAAATGTCTTTGTCATCCCTCAAGACATGAACACTCATTATTTTTAAAAAATGAAAGTGGTCAATTTCACAAAGCTGGGCTTTTGTGATATGTAAGAAATAGTAACTGAAAGGTTTACTGAAACTACACTCAGAGGCAAAGACAAATGCCTCTGCAAGGTGGCTTCTAAATATACATGGGACACATAGTTATTAGTGACTATCTGACTCAGTTCAGCTGAAGCTAATGAGGGAAATGGGCGAGGAGCTGTTAAGTGGAAATTTGTACCTTTCACTTTTGGGTTTTATGTGTCTATTTCTGGATCCACCAGGAAGAGAAGCATTTTGAGATAGGATACTGTTTATACTTAACACATTCTAGACATGGAAAAAGATAACTCCCTTCTTTTTTTTCTTTTTTTTTTGAGACAGAATTTCGCTCTTGTTGCCCAGGCTGGAGTACAATGGCACGATCTTGGCTCACCACAACCTCCGCCTCCCAGGTTCAAGCGATTCTCCTGCCTCAGCCTCCTGAGTAGCTGGGATTACAGGCATATGCCACCACGCCAGGCTAATCTTGTATTTTTAGTAGAGACGGGGTTTCTTCATGTTGGTCAGGCTGGTCTCAAACTCCCAACCTCAGATAATCCGCCCGCCTCTGCCTCCCAAAGTGCTGGGATTATAGGCATGAGCCACCGCGCCCGGCCCACCCTTCTTTCTTTGACTTAGTACTTAGTACTTTCTTTGACTTAGTACCATCAAATTTCATCCCCCTCAGAAACAATTTTTTTTCAGTTTTAAAATAGTTTTCTTTTGCCTGAAGAAACAATTTAGGCTGGTTGCGGTGGCTCACGCCTGTAATCCTAGCACTTTGGTAGGCCAAGGCAGGCGGATCACTTCAGGTCAGGAGTTCAAGACCAGCCTGGCCAACATGGTGAAACCCAGTCTCTACTAAAAATACAGAACATTAGCCGGGTGTGGCACGCCTGTAGTCCCAGCTACTCAGGAGGCTGAGGCTGGAGAATCGCTTGAGCCAGAAGGCAGAGGTTGTAGTGAGCCGAGATCCTGCCACTGCACTCCAGCCTGGGCGACAGAGCCAAAACCTGTCTAAAAAAAAAAAAAAAGGCCGGGCGCGGTGGCTCACACCTGTAATCCCAGCACTTTGGGAGGCCAAGGTGGGTGGATCACGAGGTCAGGAGTTCAAGACAAGCCTGGCCAAGATGGTGAAACCCCATCTCTACTAAAAATACAAAAAATTAGCTGGGCATGGTGGCACGCGCCTGTAATCCCAGGTACTCCGGAGGCTGAGGCAGAGAATTGCTTAAACCTGGGGAGCGGAAGTTGCAGAGCCGAGATCACGCCACTGCACTCCAGCCTGGGCGACAGAGTGAGACTCCGTCTCAAAAAAAAAAAAAAGCCAAATGCGGTGTCTCACGCCTGTAATCCCAGCACTTTGGGAGGCAGAGGCGGGAGGAGTTTGAGACAAGCCTGACCAACATGGTGAAACCCTGTCTCTACTAAAAATACAAAAATTAGCCAGGCATGGTGGCACGTGCCTGTAACCCTAGCTACTTGGGAGGCTGAGGCAAGAGAATGGCTTGAACCCTGGAGGCAGAGGTTGCAGTGAGCTGAGATCGCGCCACTGCACTCCAGCCTGAGTAACACAGTGAGACTGTCTCAAAAAAAAAAAAGAACAAACAAACAAACAAAAAACCCCTACAGTTTAATAAAGATTTCCACTAAGAGTTTCCCCTAATTATATTTATTTTTGCCACAGTATTTTTTTGAGACAGGGTCTCTGTCACCCATGCTGGAATGCAGTGGTGCAGTCTCTCACTGCAGTCTCACTACAGCCTCGACCTGTGTCAGCTTCTGAGTAGCTGGGACTAACAGACTGGTGCCACCATGCCCGGCTAAGTTTTGTATTTTTTGCAGAGATGGGTTTTTGCCATGTTGCCCAGGCTGGTCTCGAACTCCTGAGCTCAAGCGATCCAGCTGCCTTGGCCTCCCAAAGTGTTGGGATTACAGGCATGGACCACCGCAGCCAAACCTCAGTTTTTTAATTTTTTTTTCCCCGAGACAGAGTCTTGCTCTGTCGCCATGGCTGAAGTGCAATGGCATGATCTTGGCTCACTGCAGTTATTTCAATGAATATAAAAGTTGAAAGCTGAAAAGAACTGCTGATTATCTGTTAAATTAGGCATATTTAATATTTTTGTACATTATTTTGCTATTCAAAGACATTTATATGGTCAGGTGTGGTGGCTTATGCCTGTAATCCTAGCACTTTGGGAGGCCAAGGTGGGCAGAGTGCTTGAGGCCAGGAGTTCAAGACCAGCCTGGGCAATACGGTGAGACCCCATTTCAATTATTTAAAAAAAAAAATTAAAAGAAATATATTTAGAAAAAAAAAAAGAAAGAAATATATTCAGGCCGGGCACGGTGGCTCATGCCTGTAATCCCAGCACTGGGACGCCAAGGCGGGAGGATCACCTGAAGTCAGGATTTGGAGACCAGCCTGGCCAACATGGTGAAACTCCTTCTCTATTAAAAATACAAAAATTAGCCGGGCATGGTGGTGCACGCCTGTAACCCCAGCTACTCAGGAGGCTGAGGCAGGAGAGTCGCTTGAATCCGGAGGCGGAGGTTGCAGTGAGCCGAGATCGTGCCATTGCACTCCAGCCTGGGCAACAAGAGCGTAACTCTCTCTCTCAAAAAAAAAAAAAGAAATATATTCAAAGATATTTATAGAAAACCCTCAATGAAAGAAAATGTGTATCAGATAAACACAAATTAGACTTAGACAAGCAATCAATGAATAAATTGAGAGTACTTTTTATCAGCCAGGCACTATTCTAGGAGCTAGGAATTCAGTAAGATCAAGATGGAGGCCATGACCTCCAGGAGATTCCCTGTGGGTAAGAGAAGGCAAGATTCTTGGGATTCCTCCTTTCCTTAACCAGGAAACCATTTATTGAGCACCTATTGTTAGGCCCCATATGGCCCCTGGGGGTGGCATTGATACGGAAGAGGGGCAGGGAAGTGCTGGGTAGAGAAGGGAGGGGTCCCTGGCTAGGGCTCCACCCCCAGGCCTGTGCCCACGAACCTAGGTGAGGACACGCATTTTTGTTTTCTTGCCTAAATGTTGCATTTCTCAAGACCACTTTGGTCCGCCACGCCCCCATCCTGTGCCTATAAAAGCACCCGAGACCCTAGCAAGCCGGCAGGAGCGGCTCCACTTGGAGAGGAACACACAGGCGTAGGAACACACAGTGGCTGGGCGCTGGCGGAAGAACACACCTAAAGACTGCGGCAGGCCATCCTCCGGCGAGCCATCCTCCAGTGGGCCATCCTCCAGTAGGACCACGGTGAGTTTGGCCAGGGCGGTTGGAGGAGAGCCCAGGCCGCTGAGCAGCCCCACTCCAGGAGAAAACCGCCTTCCCACTCCATCTCCCTTCTGGCTCTCCTATCTGCTGAGAGCTACTTCCACTCAGTAAAACCTTGCACTCATTCTCCAATCCAGCCTGTCCTTGATTCTTCCGCTACACCATGGCAAGAAACCCCGGGACACAGAAAGCCCTCTGTCCTTGCAATAAGGCAGGGGTCTAAGTGAGCTAGCACAAGCCGCCTGCGGATGGCTAAACTGAGGATGGCTAAACTGAAACAGCACACGGTAACACACGCCCACTGGGGCCTCAGGAGCTGTAACTCCATCCCGGCGGTAGCAATTCGACATCATGCCTTAGTGGACTGGCAAATTACTGCATTTCCTGGAGTTTCAGGGCGACTTGTGATATTTAAAAGCTCAAATGTTAAATTGTGGGGTGCTGGATCTCTCTGGCAAGCACTATGTTTGGGGTAAAAACAGGCTGTCATGAGAGCACATAGGAAGGACAACCTCCTGGGGGAGGGTTGGGTGCAGAGGCTCCCCAAGCGAGGTCTGAAGGAGTTGGTCTGAGGGTGAAGAAAATAACTGGCATTTAAAGCTTTTAGAACGGGAAGAGCTTCCTCCTCTCCTCACCAAAAATAATAATAAACAAAATAAAGCAGAAGAGGATGGGCGCGGTGGCTCAGGCCTGTAATCCCAGCAATTTGGGAGGCCAAGGCGGGTGGATCACCTGAGGTCAGGAGTTCGAGACCAGCCCGGCCAACATGGCGAATCCCCGTCTCTACTAAAAATACAAAAATTAGCTGGGCGTCCTGGTGAGCGCATGTAATCCCAGCTACCAGGGAGGCTGAGGCAGGAGAATCGCTTGAACCCAGGAGGTGGAGGTTGCAGTGAGCCAAGATCGCACCACTGAACTCCAGCCTGGGCAACAGAGTGAGACTCACCTCAAAACAAACAAACAAAACACCACCACCACCAACAAAAAAAACAAAGCCGAAGAGATTGGGCAAGTAGGGGAAGGTTAGAGAGGGAAGCTTGCTTCTTTAGAGGAGCCACAGGTATTTCAGTAGAACTAGAGCCTGAGAAGGGACTTTGAGCCTTTTGGTGTCAGTCTACTTTGTCCATCTGGTAAAGCCTACGCACTTGTCCCAGAATAATGGCTTTTTTTTTTTTTTTTTTAAATACAACATCCTTTTATACCTAAAAACAAGCTTGAACTAGTATTTTACAATGGGAATGATTTTATGCAAATATATAGTATATTACCTTTTTCTTATGTAGTTTCCCAGATGACTAATTACAGGAGTTCTCAAGATAGCAAAGAGAGTATGTGAATGAAATAAGCTAAAACACTTGAACCATCTAGTCCAGCACCTTCACGGGGTAGGAACTGAATAAATGTTAGGCCCCTTTCCTTTGCTTCTCTTTCCTACCTTCCCTATTACCAGATATTATATTTAGTCAGTATGTGTTGAAAAAAAGAAACGAACACAGGAACCCAAGGCATGACAAGGCTTCTTCCCAAATGTCTCCCAAGCCCATGCCCTCCCCTCCCCATCCTATTACTTCCTCGGTTAAGATTTTTGTTTATTTTTATTTTTATTTTATTTTATTTTTTTTATTGATCATTCTTGGGTGTTTCTCGCAGAGGGGGATTTGGCAGGGTCATAGGACAGTAGTGGAGGGAAGGTCAGCAGACAAACAAGTGAACAAAGGTCTCTGGTTTTCCTAGGCAGAGTGTTTGTGTCCCTGGGTACTTGAGATTAGGGAGTGGTGATGACTCTTAACGAGCATGCTGCCTTCAAGCATCTGTTTCACAAAGCACGTCTTGCACCGCCCTTAATCCATTTAACCCTGAGTGGACACAGCACATGTTTCAGAGAGCACAGGGTTGGGGGTAAGGTCATAGATCAACAGGATCCCAAGGCAGAATAATTTTTCTTAGTACAGAACAAAATGAAAAGTCTCCCATATCTACTTCTTTCTACACAGACACAGAAACCTTCCGATTTCTCAATCTTTTCCCCACCTTGCCCCCTTTTCTATTCCACAAAACCGCCATTGTCATCATGGCCCGTTCTCAATGAGCTGTTGGGTACACCTCCTAGACGGGGTGGTGGCCGGGCAGAGGCGCCCCTCACCTCCCGGACGGGGCGGCTGGCCGGGCCGGGGGCTGACCCCCCCACCTCCCTCCCAGACGGGGCGGCTGGCCGGGCGGGGGGCTGACCCCCCACCTCCCTCCCGGATGGGGTGGCTGGCCGGGCAGAGGGGCTCCTCACTTCCCAGTAGGGGCGGCCGGGCAGAGGTGCCCCTCACCTCCCAGACGGGGCGGCTGGCCGGGCGGGGGGCTGACCCCCCCCACCTCCCTCCCGGGCGGGGCGGCTGGCCGGGCAGGGGGCTGACCCCCCCACCTCCCTCCTGGATGGGGCGGCTGGCCGGGCGGGGGGCTGACCCCCCCACCTCCCTCCCGGATGCGGCGGCTGGCCGGGCAGAGGGGCTCCTCACTTCCCAGTAGGGGCGGCCGGGCAGAGGTGCCCCTCACCTCCCGGACGGGGCGGCTGGCCGGGCGTGGGGCTGACCCCCCCACCTCCCTCCCGGATGGGGCGGCTGGCCGGGCGGGGGGCTGACCCCCCCACCTCCCTCCCGGATGGGGCGGCTTGGCCGGGCGGGGGGCTGACCCCCCACCTCCCTCCTGGATGGGGCGGCTGGCCTGGCGGGGGCTGACCCCCACCTCCCTCCCAGATGGGGTGGCTGCCGGGTGGAGACGCTCCTCACTTCCCAGACGGGGTGGCAGCCGGGCGGACGGGCTCCTCACTTCTCAGACGGGGCGGTTGCCAGGCGGAGGGTCTCCTCACTTCTCAGACGGGGCGGGTAGCCAGAGACGCTCTTCACCTCCCAGACGGGGTCGCGGCCGGGCCGAGGCGCTCCTCATTTCTCAGACGGGGCGGCCGGGCAGAGACGCTCTTCACCTCCCAGACGGGGTCGCAGCCGGGCAGAGGCGCTCCCCACATCTCAGACGATGGGCGGCCGGGCAGAGACGCTCCTCACTTCCTAGATGGGATGGCGGCCGGGAAGAGGCACTCCTCACTTCCCAGGTGGGATGGCGGCCGGGCAGAGACGCTCCTCACTTTCCAGACTGGGCAGCCAGGCAGAGGGGCTCCTCACATCCCAGACGATGGGCGGCCAGGCAGAGACGCTCCTCACTTCCCAGACGGGGTGGCAGCCGGGCAGAGGCTGCAATCTCCGCACTTTGGGGGGCCAAGGCAGGCGGCTGGGAGGTGGAGGTTGTAGCGAGCCGAGATCACGCCACTGCACTCCAGCCTGGGCGCCATTGAGCACTGAGTTAACGAGACTCCGTCTGCAATCCCGGCACCTTGGGAGGCCGAGGCTGGCGGATCACTCGCGGTTAGGAGCTGGAGACCAGCCCGGCCGACACAGCGAAACTCCGTCTCCACCAAAAAAATTCGAAAACCAGTCAGGCGTGGCGGTGCGCGCCTGCAATCCCAGGCACTCGGCAGGCTGAGGCAGGAGAATCAGGCAGGGAGGTTGCAGTGAACTGCGATGGCAGCAGCACAGTCCAGCTTTGGCTCGGCATGAGAGGGAGACCGTGGAAAGGGGAGAGGGAGAGGGAGCCTGTGGAATGGAGAGGGAGCCTGTGGAATGGGGAGGGAGAGGGAGAGGGAGAGGGAATAATGTCTTTAAATGTATAAAGTAGGAAACTATTATATTGCAGTGCAGTTACCAGAATATTTAAAACACAGGTGAAATATATGTATGTATTTGTCAACCCATTAATAACAAGGTCTAGCAATGGGTATAACTACTATAATTTCACAGTAGCAATGAAGATAAATAATGTTTTAAGATATTTGCAGTAACCAGGTGTGATGGAGTGTACATGTAGTCCCAGATACTCAGGCTGAGGCAGGAGGATTTGCACCCAGGAGCTTGTGGCTGTAATGTGCTATGATTATGCCTGTGAAAAGCCACTGCACGGCCGGGTGCGGTGGCTCACGCCTGTCATCCCAGCACTTTGGGAGGCCGAGGCGGGCGAATCACTTGAGGTGGGGAGTTGAGACTAGCCTGACCAACATGTAGAAACCCCGTCTCTACTAAAAATACAAAATCAGCCGGGCACGGTGGCGCATGCCTATAATCCCAGCTGCTCAGGAGGCTGAGGCAGGAGAATTGCTTGAACCTGGGAGGCGGAGGTTGCAGTGAGCCTAGATTGTGCCATTGCACTCCAGCCTGGGCAACAAGAGCGAAACTCTATTTCAAAAAAAAAAAAAAAAAAAAAAAAGTCACTGTACTCCAGCCTGGACAACCTTGTGAGACCCTGTCTCTAAAAATTAAAAAAATTTTTTTAAAATATATCTTTGGCCAGGCACAGTGGCTCATGCCTGTAATCCCAGCACTTTGAGAGGCTGAGGCGGGTGGATCACCTAGGCTGGGAGTTCGAGACCAGCTTGACCAACATGGTGAAACGCCATCTCTACTAAAAATACAAAATTAGCCAGGTGCGGTGGCGTGTGCCTATAATCCCATCTACTCGGGAGGCTGAGGTGGGAAAATTGCTTGAACCTGGGAGGGGGACGTTGCGGTGAGCCGAGATCGTGCCATTGCACACCAGCCTGGGCAACAAGAGTGAAACTCTATCTCAAAAAAAAAAAAAAAAAAAAAGTCTTCAAGAACTGGGATGTCTTGTGAAAATGTCTGACTTCTTCTGTTGGTTGTAGAGTCACAGCTGTTGTTAATAATACTAGGATTTATTGCCTATATTCATAATAGGAGGAAATCTTAAATTTCGATTAGAGATTGGTAAAAGAAGATTTATTTTATTTTTTATTTTTTTTTGCATTCAAGTTCAATCTACCATAGGTCCCAGGTTATGACCCCCTGGTTTTAGGCTATAGTTTCTAAACAGGGCTTCCTGCCTTCAGTCAGAGGTACCTCTATTCCAGTTGTCTAGTTTGGGAATGCACAAATCTGATCAAGCCATTCTCCTCTTTAAAGCTCTTTACTGATTCCCCTGGCCTTTAGGATTAAGTCTAAATTCTTCGTTGTGATTTACACATCCCTCCAGTATAAGTCTCTTTCCACTCCCTTACTCCTGCTCTTTTTCCCAGACAAACAGAACTTGTCAAATACAATCCTGTTTTGCCTTCCCACTCGCTGCTTTTTTCTGATTGGAAACCTCTTTGACTCTATCCCTTCTCTGCTGGGTAAACGCCTCAGTCATCACCTGCTTCAGAAATCTGTTCATGGCCTGGCGCAGTGGCCTGTACACCTGTACACACATGTTACATGTGGCCTCACGTCTGTAATCCCAGCACTTTGGGAGGCCAAGGTGGGGGGATCACTTGAGGTCAGGAGTTTGAGACCAGCCTGGCTAATATGGTGAAACCCCATCTCTACTAAAAATACAAAAATTAGCCAGGCGTGGTGGCAGGTTACTCCGGAGGCTGAGGCACAAGAATTGCTTGAACCTGGGAGGTGGAGGTTGCAGTGAGCCAAGATTGTGCCACTGCACTCCAGCCTGGGTGACAGAGTGAGACTCAAAAGAAAAGAAAAGAAATCTGACTTAACATCTACCTGGTTCCTGGCCTCACACTGGGAGAGACAGATAATTTAACATGCCTTTATAACACAATGTGAGAACTGCTTTATCCATTGTTTTATTTCCAGAGCTTGCACCGTGCCTGAACAGTACCTGCTTAGTGCTTAAATGTTACACAACTCCAGAGGGCGCATTCACACTGTATTCTATGTCAATGGGCCCTACACCCCGACCCTCCCCCAGAGTTCTGTAACTATTAGCCCTGGCCTGACAGTATTTTATTGATGAATAAACAAATGAATAAGTGGCCTCAACTGGGTGTGGAAAAACCCTGCAGGTACCAAATTTGGGCAGGAATCATTCTTGGATTATGTATACAGTCCTGTGTTCTTAATGACCAGGATATGTTCTGAGAAAGGCGTCATTAGGTGATTTTGATGTTGTGGGAACATCACAGAGTGCACTCAAACGAACTTAGATGGTACAGCCTACTGCACACCTAGGCTACATGGTAGAGCCTGTTGCACCTAGGCTATACACCTATACAGCTTGTTACTGTACTGAATACTGTCGACAACTGTACCACATACAAATATGATATAATCTTTAAAATTTTTAATTTAAAAATTTTAAATAAATAAAGATGAGGTCTCACTATGCCACCCAGGCTCGTCTAGAACTGCTTGGTTCAGGCGATCCTCCTGCCTCTGCCTCCTTAAATGCTGAGATTACAGATTTGAGCCACCTCACCTGGCCTGGTATTATAATCTTATAGGACCACCACGGTATATGTGGTCCATCATTGAACAGTTATTATACAGCACATGACTGTACTCAGTTTCTTAAGTTAATCATTGTAATCTTTTTTGTGTGTCTGCATATTATAATTTAGAAGAGTTGAGTATTTCAAGGGCTTAAAAAAAGCCACTTGTTTTTCTGAATATAGAAGTATTATGGGCTGGGCACAGTGGCTCATGCCTGTAATCCCAGCACTTTGGGAGGCCGAGATAGGCAGATTGCTTGAGCCCAGGAGTTCAAGACCAGCCTGGGCAACATAGCAAGACCCCATCTGTACTAAAAATAAAAACTTAACCCAGCATGGTACATACCTTTTGTCCCAGCTACTCAGGAGGCTGAGGTGGGAGGATCACCCAGGAGGCTGAGGCTGCAGTGAGCCACGATTTTGTGATTATGACACTACACTCCAGCCTGGGTGACAGAGTAAGACTCTGTGTGGGGGGGGGGGGGGGGAAAGCATTACAAGTGCATTTGTAGGAAACTTGAAAAATATGGTAAAATATACAAAACTAAAATCAGAAGTCACCCCAAAACAATCTTATGACTGAACAGAACTGTCTTGGGGTATTTGATACCAATGACATTTAATTAAAATTATAAACCAGATTGAATATATATTTGCACAGTTTTTTTGTGTGTGGTTTTTAAATTTTTTTTTTTTGAGACAGAATCTTGCTCTGTTGCCTAGGCTGGAGTGCAGTGGCATAAAAACGGCTCACTGCAGCCTTGACCTCCTGGGCTCAAGTGATTCTCCTGCCACAGCCTCCCAAGTAGCTGGGACTACAGGCACATGCCACAACACCTGGCCAATTTTTGTATTTTTTTTGTAGATACAGGGTCTCACTATGTCGCCCAGGCTGGTCTTGAACTCTTGGCCTTAAACAATCCTCCCGTCTTGGCCTCTGCAAGTGCTGGGACTACAGGCATGAGCCACCATGCCTGGCCTGCACACTGATTTTTTATTCCAAAAATGTTAATTGTGTAAGACATACAGAATATATAGTTATCATGGAGATGTGGTTTTTCTTTTATTAATTCTTTAACTTTGTAAATATTCCCTGAATGTAAAACACAAGTAAGACATTGGAATGGACATTCTGGGTAAAGTAAAGATAAATTGGACATTGATCCCATTACTCAGGCACTTACAGGCTGTTGGAAAGATCAGACACATTTGGAACCTTAATACAGTCATGCACCACAGAGCAACCTTTCTGTCAACAACTGACTGCATGGTGGTCCTGTCAGATTATAATGGAGCTGAAAAATTCCTATTGCCTAGTGATATTGTAGCTGTTGTAATGTCATAGTGCAATTACTTAATTTTAAAATATAGTGTAGCCTAAGTGTACAGTGTTTATAAAGTCTACAGTAGTACGCAGTAATGTCCTAGGCCTTCACATTCACTCACTACTTACTCATTGACTCACCTAAAGCAACTTCCAGTCCTGCAAGCTATATTCATGGTGAGTTTATTTTTTCCTTAGAGATGGTTTTTTTCCCTAGAGATGTGGTCTCACTGTGTTGCTCAGTTTGGACTGAAATTCCTGGGCTCAAGTGCTCCTTTTGACTCAGCCTCCTGAATACTTGGTACTACAAGCATGTACAACTACATACATCTGGCTCATTTTTAAATCTTTCATACCATATTTTTATTGTACTTTTTCTATGTTTAGATACAGAAATACTTACCATGGTGTTACAATTGCTTACAGTATTCAGTACAATGACATACTGTGTAGGTTTGTAGCTGAAGAACATTATTATATTACTACGCCAAACCATATAGCCTAGGTGTGTAGTAGGCTGTACCATCTAAGTTTGTGTAAGGACACTGTATGATGTTCACATCATATAGTTCTTCACCTAAGGATGCATTTCTCAGAACGTATCCCTGTTGTTAAGTGATACATAATTGTACAAGGCAGTAAGGACATATGATATAAGAAAGCCGCAGTCACCCAGAGTGAACTTTTTTTTTTTTTTTGAGATGGAGTCTTGCTCTGTCGCCCAGGCTGGAGTACAGTGGTGCAATCTCGGCTCACTGCAACCTCTGCCTCCTGGGATCAAATGATTCTCCTGCCTCAGCATCCCAAATAGCTGGGATGACAGGTGTGTGCCATCATACCTGGCTAATTTTTGTATTTTTAATAGAGACGGGGTTTCACCTTGTTGGCCATGCTGATCTTGAACTCCTGAGCTCAAGTGATCCACCCAACTCGGCCTCCCAAAGTGCTGGGATTACAGGTGTGAGCCACCGTGCCCAACCTCTCTACTTAAAACTTTCAATGTGTTCTTGTTGAATTTATTTTTATTTTAATTAACAACTTTTTATTGAAATACAACTCACATACCATAAAATTTTTTTTTTTTTTTTTGAGACAGAGTCTTGCTTTGTCACCCAGGCTAGAGTGTAGTGGCAAGTGGCACAATCTCGGCTCACTGTAACCTCCCCTTCTTAAGTTCAAGCAATTCTCCTACCTTAGCCTCCGAAGTAGCCGGGACTACAGGTGGGCACCACCATGCCTGGCTAACATTTGTATTTTTAGTAGAGAGGAGGTTTCACCGTGTTGGCAGGGCTGGTCTCAAACTCCTGACCTCAAGTTAGCTGCTCGCCTTGGCCTCCCTAAGTGCTGGGACTACAGGCGTGAGCCACCATGTCCTGCCAAAATTCACTTTTTTTTTTCTTTTCTTTCTTTTTTTTTTGAGACAGTCTCGCTTTGTCACCCAGGCTGGAGTGCAGTGGTGCAATCTCAGCTCACTGCAACCTCCACTTCTCGGGTTCAAGTGATTCTCCTGCCTCAGCCTCCCCAGTAGCTAGGATTACAGGCATGCACCACCACGCCAGGATTATTTTTATATTTTTAGTAGAGACGGGGTTTGACTATGTTGGTCAGGCCGGCCTCAAACTCCTGACCTCCACCCACCTCGGCCTCCCAAAGTGCTGGGATTACAGGTGTGAACCACCATGCCCAGCCAAAATTCACTTCTTAAAGTACATAATTTACAAAGTTGTGCAACCATCTCATTGCTTTTTTTTTTTTTTTTTTTTTTTTTTTGGCCCAGGCTGGAGTACAGTGGTGTGATCACAGCTCACTGGAGCCTCAACCTTCTAGACTCAAGTGATCCTCCCACCTCAGCCTCTCGAGTAGCTGAACTATAGGCATATGCCATTATGCCAGGCTAACTTTTTTCACTTTTTGTAGAGACAGTGGTCTACCTATGTTGCCCAGACTGGTCTTTAACTCTTGGCCTCAGGCAATCCTCCTCCCCCAGCCTTCCATAGTGCTGGGATTACAGGTGAGTCACCATGTCTGGCCCCATCTCATTGTACTTTAAAATCCAAAGCATAACCATGGCCCATTTTTTCATGTAATATGGTTCCTGCCTACCTCTCCAACTTAATTTCATGACATGTTTGCCTTTGTAATTGCTGTTTCCTTAACCTGGAATCCTGGAATACTTTTTCTACTTTCATTTCATATGGCTGGCTCATCCTGATGCCTTCAGTTGAATACCTCTACAGAGAAAATTTTTCAAACACATTATCCAAAATACTTTCTCATCCACACAACTACCCTCTACCTTATCATCCTATTTAGATTTACAATCTGTAAATGGTATTATATTACCTATTTGTTATTGGTATATTCTATGGCTTTCCCACTAGAATATAAATTCTATAGGATATGGATTTTTCTAACTCTCTTTATTAAAAAAATTTTCCACGTTTTTATTTTGAAAAATTTCAAACCTACAGAAAAGTTAAAAGAATACAGTGACTACCCTTATACCCTTCACCTAGACTCCAATTTTTGATATTTTGTCATGTTTGCTTTACTTCTCTCTATATATCTGTTTAAAAGTTGAATAATTTGCATTTATCATACTTCATCCTTAAATACTTAAGACTGGGCTGTGCAGGGTGGCTCACGCCTGTAATCCCAGCACTTTGGGAGGCCAAGACAGGAGGATAGCTTAGGCTCAGGAGTTTGAGACCAGCCTGGGCAACATAGTGAGACCCTGTCTCAATTTAAAAAAAAAAAGAAAAAAAATACTTGAGCCTGAATCTCCTAAGAACAAGTAATCATTCCTGTATAACCAAAATACTATTATCACTGTAAGACATTTAATATTACTATAGTGCTATAATCTACTATATAATCCATTTTCAGTTTTCCCCAATTGTCTTTTATGGCTGTTTTTTCCTAATCTAGAATCCAATCAGTGATCACCCATTGCATTTGATTAAGTCTTTTAATGTCTCCTTTACTTTAATCTACTTAATTTTTTTTTCTCTGACATTAACTTTTTTAAGAATCCAGGCCACTTGTAGAATCGTTTACAATTTATTTTTGGCAAGAGTAATTAACATAAGTGGTACTGTACTTCTCATTGCACCATATCAGGGGAAATGGAATGTCAGTTTGTCCTATTACTGGTGATGCTGAGTTTGATCGCTTGGTTAAAATGAAGTCTATCACATTGTTCCATTGTGAAAATACCTTTGTAGTTAAAATTAATATTTAGAAAACACAAGAATATTCCTATTTTCCAACAATTTTTCACCCATTGGTTTTAGCATCTTTTGATGATTCTTGAATCAATTTACAGTGATAGTTGCAAAATGATAATTTTTCTTTTCTGGCGTTATTTTTATTTTTTATTTTTTATTTTTTTGAGACAGGGTGTCACTGTGTTGCCTAGGCTGGAGTGCAGTGGCATGATTATGGCTCATTGCAGCCTCAGCTTCCTGGGCTCAGCCTCCCAGTAGCTGGGACTACAGGAGAACACCACCACACTTGGCTTATTTTGGTTTTTGATTTTTTTGTTTGTTTGATTTTGTAGAGATGCGGTTTCACAGGGTTGCCCAGGCTGGTTTCAAACTCTTGGGGTCAAGCCATCCACCCGCCTTGGCTTTCCAAAGTGCTGGGATTACAGGCGTGAGCCATGGTGCCCAGACTTCTGACTTCTTCACAGCTCTATCATCAGTGCCTGGCACAGTACTTGCAATAAGGTCGACACTCCGTGAATATTTGTTGAATAAATTAATGAAAATCTACCTTATATCAGATATGTTGATCACAAATTTTGTCAAAATGGCAGTAATGCGGTAGGTTATTTTGGTGTTAAGGATAGAACTTTGGCATACATCTAAGTGAACTATTTTTTGGATTGGGGTCAGCAAACTATGGCCCATGAAACAAACCTGCTCTGCCACCTGTTTTTTGTATGGTCCACAAGCTAAAAATGTTTTTTCACAGTTTTAGATCATTGGAGACAAAAATTCAAAAGTATAAGTGTATCATGATATGTGAAAATTATATGAAATCAAACTTCAGTGCTCATAAATTAAGTATTATTGGAATACAGGTACCCACATTTGTTTAGATAATGTTATGGATACCTTCCCACTACAAATGGTAGAGTTGCTGCAACAGAGATCATATGGTCTGCCAAGTCTAAAATTTAGTAGTTTTACTATCTTACCTTTTATCAAAAATGTTTGCTCCAGTGGGTGTGGTGGTTCATGCCTGTTTCTCAGCAGTTTGGAAGGCTGAGGTGAGAGGATCACTTGAGCCCAGGAGTTTGAGGTTAGAATGAGCTATGATTGCGCCACTGCATTCCAGCTTGGGCAACAGAGTGAGACTCCGTCTTGAAAAAAGAAAAGAAAAGAAAAGAAAAAAAGTCTGCTGACTGCTGCATTAGATCTTAAAGCCCTTGATGGCACAATGTTTTGCACATAAAAAGCATTCAATACATGTTTGTTGGATTAAATTGAAACTCTAAAGTCTTCTGATTTAATTTTTCTGATCTGAATTCCTTGCCTGGATCTACACAACTACTACCTGTTTGAATGGGTAGTATCTTACCTTGAAAAGTAGTTTTAATATTTGTCGAAGTTTATTTATCCCTTATAGATTCGAAAGGGAAGTCATATATTTACCTACCTCTTATACCAGGCTGAACGTGTTAAGAGCCAGAAGAAAGTTATAGTTTATAGGGCCGGGCGTGGTGGCTCACGCCTGTAATCCCAGCACTTTGGGAGGCCGAGACTGGCGGATCACGAGGTCAGGAGATCGAGACCATCCTGGCTAACATGGTGAAACCCCGTCTCTACTAAAAATACAAAAAATTAGCCGGGCGTGGTGGCAGGCGCCTGTAGTCCAAGCTACTCGGGAGGCTGAGGCAGGAGAATGGCGTGAACCCGGAAGGCGAAGCCTGCAGTGAGCTGAGATCGCTCCGCTGCACTCCAGCCTGGTGGACAGAGCGAGACTCTGTCTCAAAAAAAAAAAAAGAAAGTTATAGTTTATATGTTCCTGGCTTCAGGATGAAACAGAATTCGTTAAACTGGAGCAATTTGGAAAAGACTTCAGTTTCAGAGTAGTTGACATTGGATTATCATATCATGTGGGAAAAGCAAGAACAAAACTGGAGATGGGCTATCATAAGAAGGAAGCTGTGGGCCGGGCGTGGTGGCTCACACCTGTAATCCCAGCACTTTGGGAGGCCGAGGCGGGCGGATCACAAGGTCAGGAGATCGAGACCACCGTGAAACCCCGTCTCTACTAAAAATACAAAAAATTAGTCAGGCGTGGTGGCGGGCGCCTATAGTCCCAGCTACTCGGGAGGCTGAGGCAGGAGAATGGTGTGAACCCGGGAGGCGGAGCTTGCAGTGAGCCGAGATCGCGCCACTGCACTCCAGCCTGGGTGACAGAGTGAGACTCCGTCTCAGTTAAAAAAAAAAAAAAAGAAGGAAGCTGTGATATTGTTACCAGAAAGGGGTCCCCCTATAGACCCCAAGACAGCACTGTTGGATCTCGTGCAAGAAAGAATTCAGGGCGAGTCTATAAAGTGAAAGCAAGTTTGAAGTTTGAGAAAGTGAAGAAACAAATGAATGGCTAGTCCCTAGGCAGAGCAGCAGTTTGGGCTGCTCAGCTGATAATACTTATAGTTATTTCTTGATTATATGCTACACAAGGGGTGGGTTATTCATGAGTTTTCCAGAAAGAGATGGGCAATTCCTGGAACGGAGGGTTCTTCCCCTTTTTAGACCATATAGGGTAACTTTCTGACATTGCCGTGGAATTTTAAAACTGTGGTACTGGTGGGAGTATCTTTTGGCATCCTAATGCATTATAATTAGCATGTAATGAGCAGCGAGGATAACCAAAGGTCACTTTCGTCGCCATCTTGATTTTGGTGGGTTTTGGCCAGCTTCCTATTTTATCAGCAAGGTCTGTGTCACATGTATCTTGTGTCAACCTCCTATCGCCTGTGACTTAGAATGCCTTAACCTCCTGGAAATGCAGCCCAGTAGGTCTCAGCCTCATTTACCCAGCCCCTATTCAAGATGGAGTCGCTCTGGTTCAAATGCCTCTGACAATATGCCTGGCTTGGCTAGGGCATAGAACTCTGTGAAGGGCGCTGATGTGTCATGCTCAACCCTGAAGGAACTGCATATCCCAGAATTAAGATCTACACTCTGTTCCAGGCATTTGTAAACACCTTCTCACTTTCTTTCTTTTTTTTTTCCTTTGGCCTCTTGAACCTGGTAACACTACTCACTTTCAAGCCTTTGGTAATCTGGCTTTTCCTTTATCATTTCACTGGGACAGTACTCTTGAAGGTTACTTGTCACCAGAAAAACCAGTGGGCTTTGATTAGACCTCATCCTTCCTTGTCTGTCTGCAGCACTCAACACTTTAATTTTCCTTCTTTCTTAAAACACTTTCCAGGCTGGGCGTGGTGGCTTGCCTGTAATCTCAACACTTTGGGAAGCCAAGGTGGGTGGATTGCTTGAACCCAGGAGTTCGAGACCAGCCTGGGCAACATGGCAAAAACCCTATTTCTGCAAAAAATGAAAAAATTGCCTGGACTTGGTGCATGCACCTGTAATCCCAGCTACTTGGGAGGCCAAGGTGGGAGAATTGCTTGAGCGCAGGAGGCCAGGGTTTCAGTGAGCCAAGATAGTGCCACTGCACTCCACCCTGGGTGACAGAGCAAGACTCTGTCAAAAAAAAAAAAAAAAATCGGCTGGGTGTGATGGCTCACACCTGTAATCCCAGCACTTTGGGAGGCCTAGGCTCGTGGATCAGTTAAGGTCAGGAGTTCAAGGCCAGCCTGGCCAACGTGGTGAAACCCCGTCTCCACTAAAAATACAAAAATTAACCAGGTGTGGTGGTTCGTCCCTGTAGTCCCAGCTACTTGGGAGACTGAGACAGAAGAATCGTTTGAACCTGGGAGGTGGAGGTTGCAGTGAACCGAGATCACGCCACTGCACTCCAAAGCGAGACTCCATTTCAAAAAAAAAAACAAAACAAAACCAAAAAACGACGCTTTCTGATGGCACCTATACTCCCTCCTCTGGTCCCTTTTCATTGACAGAGAATTAAAAGGGGTTACAATCAAGATATGGCTGTCAATTGGAAATAGTGAGGTTCCAAAATAGGTCTTATATTTGGCTTTATCTTCTTTCATTTCAACACAAACTTTTATGGAAACACTGGATGTTTCTGCAAAGTACACAACATCCAGATGTTGTAAAGGGAAAAAAGACTCCTGGAATGTTCAGTCTTGTGGAGGAAAGAGATTGGTAAATAAGCAGTTAAAACTCAAAGAAGAATAAAGTGAGGGTTGATAAGAAGCATAAGTAGCATTCTGTGGCTGTGAAGAGGAAGGAGCAATTAAAAGTGACTTGAAGATTAGAATTGTTCATGTCTTTCTGTTTTTTGTTTTTGTTTTTTGAGACGTTGTTTCACTCTTGTCGCCCAGGCTGGAGTGCAATGGCGCGATCTCAGCTCACTGCAACCTCCACCTCCCTGGCCTCAAGTGATCCACCCACCTTGGCCTCCAAAGTGCTGGGATTACAGGCGTGAGCCACTGTGCCCAGCCGAATTGTTCGTGTCTTTCTTAGTATGAAGGATGTATTGCCAATGCCCCATTGGTTAAGAAAAAACTAAGTAATAAAGTTTGTGTGATTCTTAAAGAAAAATTATCTTCGTGCATTATTTGTTCATTATATTATGAACATTAAAAGTGCCTTTTTAAAGGATTGCTAAATCTGGGCTGGGCGTGGTGGCTCACGCCTGTAATCCCAGCACTTTGGGAGGTGGAGGTGGGTGGGTCACCTGAGGTCAGGAGTTTGAGACCAGCCTGGCCAACATGGTAAAACCTCGTCTCTATTAAAAATACAAGAATTAGCCAGGTGTGGTAGCAGCCTCTTGTAATCCCAGCTACTCGGGAGGCTGAGGCAGGAGAATCACTTGAACCCGGGAGGCGGAGGTTGCACTGAGCTGAGATTGTGCCACTGCACTCCAGCCTGGGAAACGAGGGAAACTCTGTCTTAAAAGAAATAAAAATAAGGCCAGGCACGGTGGCTCATGCCTGTAATCCCAGCACTTTGGGAGGCCGAGCCAGGTGGATCACGAGGTCAGGAGTTCAAGACCAGCCTGGTTAAGATGGTGAAACCTCATCTCTAGTAAAAATACAAAAATTAACCAGGCGTGGTGGCTGGTGCCTGTAATCCCAGCTACTCAGGAGGCTGAGGCAGAGAATTGCTTGAACCTGGGAGGCAGAGGTTGCAGTAAGCCAAGATCGTGCCACTGCACTCCAGCCTGGGTGACAGAGCGAGACTGTCTCAAAAAAAAAAAAAAAAAAAAAAAAGGATTGCCAAATTTGATGGTCATCGTTAATTGATCCTCAGAACAATCCTCTTTGGTAGGTTTTATTAGCTGTGTTTCAAAGGTGAAAAAAGTGAGATTCAGAGGAATTAAGTAAAGAATATAGGAAATGGCTGTAAAATAGAATTCAACTTCCCTTTCTCTTATTATTTGAAATGAATTGTTTAGGAAACTAGCGGTGAAGGTTTATTTAAGTATACTCCTTTTGGTTTCTACTAAATAGGGAACCTAAATTATAGCACTTAAACTGAATGGACTCACAGGCCCCTGGATGCGGTACTTTTTTTTTTTCTTTTTTTTTTTTGAGGCAGAGTCTTGCTCTGTTGCCAGGCTGGAGTGCAGTGGTGTGATCTCGGCTCACTGCAACCTCCACCTCCCAAGTTCAAGCAATTCTCCTGTCTCAGCCTCCTGAGTAGCTGGGATTACAGGCATGCGCCACCATGCCTGGCTAATTTTGTATTTTTAGTAGAGACGGGGTTTCTCCATGTCGGTCAGGCTAGTCTCAAACTCCCGACCTCAGGTGATCCGCCCGCCTTGGCCTCCCAAAGTGCTGGGATTACAGGCATGAGCCACTGTGCCTGGCCATCTTTCTCTTTTCTTTATTTTCCTTTCTCTCTTTCTTTCTTTTTTTAATTTAAACTGGGGTAATTTGTCATCTTCAGGCAGTTGAACCAGTCTGATGGGTACGCCTCCCACTTCCCCCATCAGAAACTGGCTTGATACCTTACTGTTCATTGGCTGATGGTTAGAGCTGGATCGACAGGTGCAGCAGTGGAAAAAAAAAAAAAAAAAGCTTTGCAAACTCCACAAAGAGATTTTGTAAATAGAAATGAAGGCTGTGTAAACAAAGTACCTGTACTGTCTCTAGTTTCCATGGCACACTGAACCAAGCACAAAGGGACCACAGTAGACAGCCTGCAATCCACAGACAGTCTTTTTATAGGGTGGAGTGGGGTGGGAAAGATTTCTGGCTTCTGTTTTTGTCTAAAAAATCTACTGACCAAAACTTCTGATTCCAATAGCTCACATGTAGGAATCCTGAAGAATTTTCAGTGATTAAAAAAAAGTGACCAAGACATAAGTAAGAACTCAGTTCTCTACAAAGGAAGTCAGAATAATTATTTGTTGATACTAGAGCAAAAGGATTTTATAAGATTGGAAATGGAGTGCAGTTTGTAGTCTATGAGCAGTTGTGGGAGTGCTAGAGGAGGGTCTAGGGTGTTGGGGTTGTGCATTCTGCAGAATGGAGTTCAGTAACTATTCTCGCTAGATGTGGCATGAACTTTGCTTATCCTTCTCTCCTTTCATTACCTACAAAAAAAGTGGCAGAGAGGAAGTAGGCAACAGTGGTAACTGAGCAGGCAGAGCTGGAGTTTGTACCAGTTTGTTATGTTTAGTTCTAGATTCTTTTTTGATATATTTTGAAAGATCAGTACTTATTATGTGATTTGAAAGAGTTGCATCAGAGATCTGATTCTGAAATAAAACGAATATTTTTGATTCATAGGAACTAATGGTCTGAGTGAGCAGAGAAGAAACCGTTGTCAAGAGTTCCCTCTTTTGATCCAAGAAATTAATGGAATTTGCGACTGAATCAAAGATTATATGGACATTCCAAAGGCTAACCAGATTAGCTGGCAAATAGAACACTTAACAGATAAATTGATTGGATTTTTTTTTTTTTTTTTTTTTTTTAGATAGAGTCTCACTCTGCCGCCCAGGCTGGAGTTCAGTGGCACGATTTTAGCTCACTGCAAACTCCGCCTCCCGGGTTCAAGCGATTCTCCTGCCTCAGCCTCTCGAGTAGCTGGGACTACAGGCGTGCGCCACGACGCTGACTAATTTTTGTATTTTTAGTAGAGATGGGGTTTCACCATGTTGGCCAGGCTGGCCTCGAACTCCTGACCTCAAGTGATCCACCTGCCTTGGCCTCTCAAAGTGCTGGGATTATAGGTGTAAGCCACCGCGCCCGGTCTAGAAAAACTTTTATAATTTTTTTTCAAAAAATGTAAAATACAGCCGGGCATGGTGGCTCATGCCTATAATCCCAGCACTTTGGGAGGCTGAGGCAGGCAGATTACTCGAGTTCACGAGTTCAAGACCAGCCTGGCCAACATGGCAAAACCCCGTCTCCACTAAACATACAAAAAATTAGTCGGGCATGGTAGCAGTCACCTGTAATCACAGCTACTTGGGAGGCTGAGGCTGAGGCAGGAGAATCGCTTGAACCCGAGAGGCGGAGGTTGCAGTCAGCAGAGATCATGCCATTGCACTCCAGCCTGGGGGATGAGAGTGAAACTCCATCTCAAAAAAAAAAAAAAAAAAAGAGTAAAATACGGTCATGCCTTAATTATTCTAATAATGGCTTACATTTATTAAGCAATAATTGCTTTTGGAGTATCATGGTAAATGCTTTACCTGTAATCCTCACCATGGGTATTCTTAGTATAGACTTTTTTTCCTTTTTTTGGGGGGGCGGGGACAGGGTCTTGCTCTGTCATCCAGGCTGGAGTGCAGTGTTGCCATCTCAACTCACTACAGCCTCAGCCTCCTGGGCTCAAGTGATCTTCCCACCTCACCCTCCCAAGCAGCTGGGACTACAGGTGTGCATCACCATGAGTGGCTAATTTTTGTATTTATTTTAAAGACGGGGTCTCCCTATGTTGCCCTAGCTGGTCTTGAACTCTTGAACTCAAGTGATCTGCCCACCTCAACCTCTCAAAGTGCTGGAATTATAAGTGTGAGCCACCATGCCTGGCACTCTTAGTATAGTTGTTTTATAGGTGAGGAAACTGAAACTTCAATAATTTGTTCAATAATTTCTCATAAATACACAGCCAGTAGGTCATGGTAGTAGCACCAGATGTGTTAGGTGCTAAAGGCTATGCTGGTAACTAGTACATAATTTTATGATGTTTATAATAGCAAAACATCAGGAAAAAACTTGAATTTAAATAACAGAAGATTGCTTAAATTGATTTATTATGGTTTAGTCATATATTAATATAGTTATTATATTATATACAATTAATATTTAAACACAAGTGGCCAGATGCAGTGTCTCACGCCTATAATCTTAGCACTTTGGGAGTCCAAGGCAGGTGGGTCACTTGAGGTCAAGGGTTCGAGACCAGCCTGGCCAACGTGGCGAAACCTCATCTCTACTAAAAATTCAAAAATTAGCTGGGTGTGGTGGTGGGTGCCTGTAGTCCCAGCTACTCAGGAGGCTGAGGCAGGAGAATCACTTGAACCTGGGAGGCAAAGGTTGCAGTGAGCCAAGATTGCACCACTGCACTCCAGCCTGAGCGACAGAGCAAGACTCCATCTCAAAAAACAAAACAAAACAAAACAAAGAACCAAAAAAACCCCCAAAATTCCACAAGTGACATGGAAAATGTTAATGATATATTTTTACGTGAAAAAAAAGCAGGGCACAGTATGTTTGGCATAATCTCAATTCTGTAATCCACATCCATTTAGTGGGAAGACAAACATAAAGCAAATGAGTGTTGCAATTATGGGTGGTTTTTTTTTTTTTTTTGAGACGGAGTCTCACTCTGTGGCCCAGACTGGAGTGCAGTGGCGCCATCTCGGCTCACTGCAACCTCCGCTTCCCAGGTTTAAGCGATTCTCCTGCCTCAGCCTCCTGAGTAGCTGAGACTACGGGCGTGCACCACTGTGCCCAGCTAATTTTTTTTTTTCTTTTGTTTAGAGATGGGGTTTTACCATGTTGGCCAGGCTGGTCTCAAACTCCTCACCTCGTGATCTGCCTACCTCTGCCTCCCAGCATGCTGGGATTACAGGTGTGAACCACCGCGCCCGGCCCCTTGGGTGTGTTTTTTCTTTCATTTTTGAGCTTTTCTACATTTCCCAAACTTCCTTCAATTTACACGCATTACTTTTGCAATTATGTAAGATCTCTCAATGTTATTTAAAGCAGAGGTAAGAAATATAGTTAAGGGAAATAAATGTACCGTCATCAATTTCCTGACATATAACGAACATTTTGTGGGGAAAGGTGGAGGGGAAAACAGCATGTGAATGTTGCTGTAGCACAAATACATGCTCTTTCCCAGGTGCAGTCACCAGTACAGATATGTCTCATAACTTTCCATTAGCAATTATCATACTAACCAGGGGCGTGAGTAAGCACAATCACATCCTGATCATTTTCCTCCTTCTTGAGTCACTTTCCTCCCCTGGCTTCCCTAACTCCACATTCCTATTTTCTGTTTACCACATTGGCCTCTCCTTTCTCAATCTCCTAGTTCCTTCTCCTCTAAGCACCCCTATTTACCTTTCAAAGAGCCCCAGGCTTGGTCTTGAGTCTCCTCTACCATCTAACACAGAGAAAAAGAAAATTAAAATGCCTCCCAGAGCCTGGCCAATGGCAAGCAAGTGAAGCTACTCATTGATTTCACTGCTAGTCCTCTTCTAGCTCAACTCCCGTCAGGAACACCTCAGTCACGGGTGTATTCTCCCCACTTGCTCAAGTCAAAAACCTAGAAGCCATCTTTTGTTTCTCCCTTTTCACTCTTCCTCACTCCCTCATGTCCAAAACAGTAACAAATCCCGTTGGTGCTCTTTACTTTTCTTTCTTTTTTTCTTTCTTCTTTTTTTTTTTTGGTAGAGATGGGGTTTTCAAAATACATCTTTTTTTTTTTTTTGAGACAGGGTCTCACTCTGTTGCCCAGCCTTGAGTGCAGTGGCACCATCTTGGCTGACTGCAGCCTCGACCTCCTGGGTTCAAGTGATTCTCCCACCTTAGCCTCCTGAGTAGCTGGGACTACCGGCTGGCGCCATCACACCTGGCTAATTTTTGTGTTTTTTTTGTAGAGACAGGGGTTTCTCCATGTTGCCCAGGCTGGTCTTGAACTCGTGAATTCAAGTGATCTGCCCACCTCTGCCTCCCAAATTGCTGAGATTACAGGTGTGAGCCCCAGTGCCCGGCAAAATATATCTTGAATCCTTTTCTTTTTCTTTTCAGTCTCCACCTTGCTTAGACTATTTAAGTGTTGTCCTGAATGGTCTCTTTGCTTTTATTCTTGCCTGGTCACCATCTGTTCTTCACACACAGCCAGCCAGTTGCACTCATCTCTGCATTTGGAATTGAAACCTTAGGGGATATGGCTGTGGTCTTCTTTCATTCTTCCCATTGCAAGGTTAATATTTACCTAGCTTGCTGAATTATCACCATTCCAAATTAAATTAGTAGTACCAAAAAAACAGTGAATTCACTTTGGTTTCCAAATATTTAATAGTCAAATATTTGGGAACATAAAAAAAAACAAAAAGGAAAAGAACAGTAATATTAATTTGCTCAATTGTTCTGTTCACCTTGTATGCCACCACCTTGGTTAATTGGTTAATAATGGCTGAGGGTGAATTAGAAAAAGAGGAAAATTACATTCTTTTTTTTTTTTTGGAGATGGAGTTTAGCTCTTGTTGCCCAGGCTGGAGAGCAATGGCGCGATCTCGGCTCACTGCAACCTCCGCCTCCCAGATTCAAGCAATTCTCGTCTCTGCCTCCTGAGTAGCTGGGATTGCAGGCACATGCCACCACGCCCGGCTAATTTTTGTAATTTTAGTGCAGACGGCGTTTCATCATATTGGTCAGGCTAGTCTCGAACTCCTGACCTCAGGTGATCTGCCTTCCTTAGCCTCCCAAAGTGCTGGGATTACAGGCGTGAGCCACCGCGCCCAGCCTATATTCTTTTCTTAATTCTCACCCATCTGTAAAGAACACAACACAAAGGCTGAATATAATAAATGTGTACTATAGTCTGGAGGTGGCTTACCAAACTTGTTTCCATTTAAGTTAGTCTTACCTCATTTTTCCAGGGCCTCAATTCAATAGATTTTCTCTCTCTCTCTTTTTGTCTTCCAAGCTTCTACGATTATGACTCATGGAACTAAAACTAGATTAGTACTGCTATGTGTTACTTTCTGTATTAGATTTTTCTCAACTAGTTAAAATGACATAAGGGAAATATATATTTTTTAAAGCTTAAACACTAAGTAAAATGTTCTAACAACCTATTTTAAAAGGTTTAATTTAGCAGAGGAATAAAGACCTTCTAATTTTACTGTACAACATAATATAATTTTTTCTGTAGTTGCTGATCACGGAACTTCCATTAATCTCATTTAGATTCTGGAAATTAGAATACATTTTCCTAAATGATAATTTCTTGTTTGCTAACCACATCTTTTTTCTTTATTTTTTTTTTGCGGCAGAGTCTTGCTGTGTCACCCAGGCTGTAGTGCAGTGGCAAGATCTCAGCTCACTGCAGCCTCCGCCTCCTGGCTTCTAGTGATTCTTGTGTCTCAGCCTCATGAGTAGCTGGGATTACCGGGGTATCCCACCATGCCTGGATAATTTTATTTTATTTTATTTTATTTATTTTTTTGAGACGGAATCTCACTCTGTCGCTCAGACTGAAGTGCAGCAACCCGATCTCGGCTCACTGCAACCTCCGCCTCCTGGGTTCAAGTGATTCTCCTGCCTCAGCCTGCCAAGTAGCTAGGATTACAGGTGTGTGCCACCACATCTGGCTAATTTTTGTATTTTTAGTACAGATGAGGTTTTACCACATTGGCCAGGCTGGTCTCAAATTCCTGACCTCAGGTAGATCCGTCCACCTCTGCCTGCCAAAGTGTTGGGATTACAGGCGTGAGCCACTGCCCCCAGCCCCAGCTAATTTTTGGATTTTTAGTAGAGACAGGGTTTCACCATGTTGGCCAGGCTGGTCTTGAACTCGTGACCTCAAGTGATCCATCTATATTGGCCTCCCAAAATGCTGGGATTACAAACGTGAGCCACCGTGCCCAGCTTACTAACCACATTTGATTTAGAAATAAACTATGGCTGGGTGCAGTGGCTCACGCCTGTAATCTTAGCACTTTGGGCAGCTGAGGCAGGCAGATTACCTGAAGTCAGGAGTTCAAGACCAGCGTGACCAACATGGTCATGCTGTCTCTATTAAAATACAAGAATTAGCCGGGCATGATGGTGGGTGCCTGTCATCTCAGCTACTCAGAGGCTGAGATGGTCAACCCTGTCTCTATTAAAATACAAGAATTAGCCAGGCATGATGGTGGGTGCCTGTAATCCCAGCTACTCAGAGGCTGAGATGGGAGAATCGCTTGAATCTGGGAGACGGTGGTTGCAGTGAGCCGAGATCACACTACTGCACTCCAGCCTGGGCGGCTGAGCAAGACTCCATCTCAAAAAAAAAAAAAAAAAAAAAAAAGAATTACCTAGAAAGCTATATAAAAAAAACACTGATATCTCTGATATCTGTCTCGGTCCCACTTGAGATTCTGATGTGATTGGCTTGGGTATTAACATTTATTTATTTATTTATTTTCTTTTAACAAATGGTTTATTGATGTTATAATGAATTACAAAATATTAGGATCTAATTCTATACTTTATGGCCACCCCATAGGATGAATCTTTGGAACAGAAACAAAAAAAATAAAGATTTTGTTATCCCATAATCATAAAGCTGTTATACTCAGCCCAGGCACAGCTAGTATAACATTCTGCTCAACCCCACAGGCTCCATTCCCTTTAACACTTATTTATAATATGTTTGGGTCACTCATAGTAGTGAAACACTGTCAGCATCAATAGTTAGCAGCACTTTCAAAATACATTTCATTGTCCTGAATAGAAACCTTAACTATTCAATTTGTCCAGTAATTCCAAACGGTCTTATTACTTCTATACATAAGATATGATCTTACAACATTTATGTAGCTAAATACTTATACTTCCCATGCTTTTTGAGGATTCCCACACTGTACTTGCTTTCTTTTCTTTTTTTTTTTTTTTTGAGAGATGGAGTCTCACTCTGTTGCCCAGGCTGGAGTGCAGTGGTGCTATCTCGGCTCACTGCAAGCTCCGCCTCCTGGGTTCATGCCATTCTCCTGCCTCAGCCTCCCGAGTAGCTGGGACTACAGGCGGCTGCCACCACGCCCAGCTAATTTTTTTATATTTTTAGTAGAGACGGAGTTTCACCGTGTTAGCCAGGATAGTTTCGGTCTTCTGACGTTGTGATCCTCCTGCTTCAGCCTCCCAAAGTGCTGGGATTACAGGCGTGAGCCACCGTGCCTGGCTGTACTTGCTTTCTTGTGAAGGGCTTGAGACATGTGCAGAGACACCTTAAATGTGTAGGTGACCTTCCTTTTGAAAGGCAGAGGAGGGCCTCTTCGTGAACTCTTTCTACTCATTTGTTTTCCTATCAGTTCGCCATTTCAGCTAGAAAAGATGCTGCAAGCTACCTCAGCTAGCTTCTAATTTGGACACATCACCAATACTACACACACAGTTGAATGAATGACCACCTCTTCCTGATTCTCCCACTGGGCAGGGTCGAGATGCTTCTTTGGACTGAATAGGTGTGATCTTGTTCGAGAAAAGTGTGTAAATGTAGGGTCAGATTTTGTTCGTCTCCATCCCAGAAAATTGGTGGAGCACTCCTTGGCTTTTGTATAATTCAATGACTGGCTTTGCCATGTCTTTGTACTGTCTTAGCCTGGCAGCAACTGCTTCAGGTTTATCATCCTCCTGCTGGACTAATGGTTCACCAGTACATCAATACCATGAACATGAGGTGGATTGAAGTCCAGGTTATATACCCTTCTGCTAGGAGGGTAAATCCAACGGCGGCTGAGACGATCTTTAAGTGTTTCAAATGGAATGTTCAAACTGATCACTAGATCCACTTCACAGATTTTGTCCAGGGCTTCGGCTTGTCCTAATGTCCTAGGAAAACCATCGAGGAGCCAGTGCTGGCCACACCTATTCTCCAACTCAGACATCATTAGGTGTGTGATCACATGGTCTGGAACCAAAAGACTTTTCTCTATATACTGCTTTGCCATCTCACCAACTTCTGTGCTCAGGATCTTCTTGGTAAATGATTCCAAAACTTCCATGCGCATTATGTTGGTGCTGCACCTATCGGGTATTAGCATTTATAAACTGTATCAAGTGAGGCTTAAGGTTCCAGGTGAATCTAATGACTGAAGATTAAGACCCACTGAATTGGGGAATTACAGCTTCAAGATGTCATTTTCTATATTTGAGCCTGGCTGCATGTATGACAAAGGTGACCATATGCTTTTCTAGGACTGTGTCACACCAGTTTCCTAGGACTGTGTGCCACACACAGCAACATGAATCTTCCAAATACGTTTATTTGCTTAACAGTTAAATAATACTTATACACAGCTCCTCACTAAAGATAGTGTGATATCTATGGGGAGATGACATTTTTCTTAATCTTTGGTTTCTCAACATTCTTAGGAAAAGGCCTAAAACTAAGCCCCTTTCTGGAATGAAAATATGTTAATCATCTCATCCCACACAATTTTTCATCTTTAAAATCCAAATTATAGAATAATGTAAACACTGCACTCCATCAGTTCTATATAATGGATGATTCTACCCAAATATATAGTGAGGGTTGGGTAGCTGCTAGTAATTTTCTTTTTTTGAGACGGAGTTTTGCTCTTGTTGCCTAGGCTGGAGTGCAATGGCGTGATCTCGGCTCACCACAACCTCCACCTCCCAGGTTCAAGCGATTCTCCTGCCTCAGCCTCCTGAGTAGCTGGGATTAAAGGCATGCGCCACCACACCTGGCTGATTTTTTGTATTTTTAGTAGAGACAGGGTTTCTCCATGTTGGTCAGGCCGGTCTTGAACTCCCGACCTCAGATGATCTGCCCGCCTTGGCCCCCCAAAGTGCTGGGATTACAGGCATGAGCCACCCCAACTGTCCGGGATTTTCTTAAGAGGCTAGTGAAATCCTGTTACGTTACTGATTGAAATCATCTAAAGGCAGCAGGTTGCCTTCAGGGTAGAGTCCAGTCTGAAAGTCCAAAGCCAGGTTTACAGTGGTCCATCCCACCTCTCTAGTCTCTTCTCTTTTTTTTTTTTTTGAGACAGGGTCTCATTGTGTCACACAGGCTGGACTGCAGTGGCATCTTCATGGCTCACTGCAGCCTAGACTTCCCAGGCTTAAGCCATCCTCCCACCTCAGCCTCTCCAGTACCCAGTAGCTGGGACTACAGACACGTGACCCCGTGCTGGGCTTTTTTTTTTTTTTTTTTTTTCTTAAGACAGGGTTTTGCCATGTTGCCCAGGCTGTCCTGGCTTCAAGCCATCTGCCCACCTCAGCCTCTCAAAGTGCTTAGATTACAGGCACAAGCCACCTCGTCTGGCCTCTAGCTTCATCTCTAGTCAAGTCCCATTAACAACCTACTTGCCGTTCCCAGACTCACCATTTTTTTTCCTTTTCTGTTTTTTGAAAACAAAATTAATTTTTTTTTTTTTTAGCTGGAGTCTCACTCTGTCACCCAGGCTGGAGTGCAGTGGTGAGATCTTTGCTCACTGCAACCTCTGCCTACTAGGTTCAAGCAATTCTCCTGCCTCAGACTCCCTAGTAGCTGGGATTACAGGCACCTGCCACCACGTCCTACTAATTTTTGTATTTTTAGTAGATCTGGGGTTTCACACCGTTGGCCAGGCTGGTCTTGAACTCCTGACCTCAGGTGACTCACCCACCTTGTCCTCCCAAAGTGCTGGGATTACAAGTGTGAGCCACTGTGTCTGGCCCAATTTTTTTTTTTTTTTTTTTTTTTTTGAGATGGAGTTTTGCTCGTTGCCCAGGCTGGAGTGCAATGGCGCGATCTCGGCTCACCTCAACCTCTGCCTCCTGCGTTCAAGCGATTCTCCTGCCTCAGCCTCCGTCCTGGGATTACAAGCATGCGCCACCACACCTGGCTAGTTTTGTATTTTTAGTAGAGATGGGCCTTCTCCATATTGATCAGGCTGGTCTCAAACTCCCGACGTCAGGTGATCTGCCCGTCTCAGCTTCCCAAAGTGCTGGGATTACAGGTGTGAGCCACCGCGCCTGGCCCCCAAAATTTTAAAAAATAAATACATAAACTAGATCAGAGGGCCGCCCCCATCCACCGACGCCATGAGGCAGAGGGCGGGGGCAGAGATGTTGGGCTAGATTCTGTACCCCTGCCTCCCACGCACCACCTCCCATGGGTGGGGAGGAGAGACCAGGGGGCCCGAAGGAAGGCAGAATGAGAAGAGCGGTCCCGTTTGCCATGAGTGTCTGTCTCTCAGCTGTGGCGGCCCAGGCCCAGCTGGGGAGTGATCACTCACCATTTTCATGTAACAATTATAATTTTGGCATGGGGACTTAATTATGCTAACATAATTTTTGTTGTTGTTGTTTGTTTTTCTTTTTTTTGAGACAGAGTCTTGCTCTGTCGCCCAGGCTGGTGTGCAGAGGTGTGATCTTGGCTCACTGCAACCTCCGCCTCCTGGGTTCAAGCCATTCTCCTGTCTCATCCTCCTGAGTAGCTGGGATTACAGTAGCCCGCCACCACACCCTGCTAATTTTTGTATTTTTAGTAGAAATGGGGTTTTGCCATGTTGGCCAGGCTGGTCTCGAACACCTGACCTCGTGATCTGCTGGCCTCAGCATCCCAAAGTATTGGGATTACAGGTGTGAGCCAGCGTGCCCAGCCACATAATTTTCATTCATTAAAAAAACCAAGTATTCAGGATGATCTGTTTTCGGCAGCCTATCGTGTGAGCACAGGGTCAGTTCCATTTCTCCTTTGCGCAAGGGTAAAAAACATTATGCTGAGCTTTTAAGTAATCACAATACTATTTAACGTCATGGGATCACAGTTACCCAAATTCAGGTTCTTTATACATAAAAAGTGCCTATAGGCTGGTGTGGTGACTCACACAGTTCCAAGCACTTTGGGAAGCCACAGTGGGAGGATCGCTTGAGATCAGGAGTTTGAGACCACCCTGAGCAGCACAGCAAGACTCTCGCCTCTAATGGGAGGGCGGGGGGAGGGAAGAGTATCTATAAAGAGAGTGTGGCTGGGCCCAGTGGCTCACCCCTGTAATTCCAGCACTTTGGGAGGCAGAGGCAGGCACATCACTTGAGGTCAGGAGTTCGAGACCAGCCTGGCCAACGTAATGAAACCCTGTCTCTGCTAAAAATACAAAAAAAATTAGCTGGGCATGGTGGCGCCCACCTGTAATCCCAGCTACTCAGGAGGCTGAGGCATGAGATTTGCTTTAACCTGGGAGGTGGAAGTTGCAGTGAGCTGAGATTGCGCCACTGAACTCCAGCCTGGGCAACCAAGGGAGACTGTCTCAAAAGTAAATAAATAAAAAAATAAAGAGTGTAACCTAAGTGGAGGTGATAGCATGCATTTTTCAACACATATAAACAAAGCAACCCTTTTAATGCTCTATAGTTCTATCTAGAAGAACAACCTAATTATTTAAGAGTCATAGTTGAATTCAGTTTTCTGAGGTTAAAATGTCCAACCATTCTGGAGACTTCATATCCTGGAATAACCTTCCCCAAATTTTTCATCTGGCTTATTCCTAGTTATTCTTTAAAATTCAAGTCTGGTATCACCTTCTCTTGGAAGTCTCTCTTTCAGGTTTTCATAGGCTTAACACACTGAATTGAATCCTTAAGGCAGGGACTGAATTTTTTACTTCTTAACCTAAATGTCTAATGCAATGCCTGGTACATTAGAATGCTAAACAAATGTTTTTGGAATGACTTAAGCTAATGAGTGAATTTCTTTTTGCTTTAAATATTTTTTGGTCCTATTTTGTACCACATTATCAATGGCACATGACTTGAAGAAGAGTCCCTTTATTTATTTAGAGACAGTCTTGCTGTGTCGCCCAGGCTGGAGTGCAGTGGCACAATCTTGGCTCACCGCAACATCCGCCTCCCCGGTTCAAGTGGTTCTCCTGCCTCAGCCTCCCGAGTAGCTGGGATTACAGGCGTGTGCCACTACACGTGGCTAATTTTTGTATTTTTAGTAGAGATGGGGTTTCACCATGTTGGCCGGGCTGAGTCCCTTGATTGAATATGTCATGAAACTTTTCCATGTCCATTAACTACCTCCAATGCCCACTGTATGGAAGAACCAGAATGTACAACTTCTCTTTGTGTGTATTAGACATTTAGATCGTTTCTAAGTTTTTGAAATTATAAATAATTCTAAAATGAAAATGATTTTAACTGTACCTTTGAGCTACCTGGTTACGCCAGGGATATATCCTTAAGAGTGGAAGTGCAGTGTATTAATGCCTCTCAGTGATGTTGTGCATTTGCAGTAAATAAGAGTGTACATTTCCCCTTTGGCAACACTGGATACTATAAATATTTGCAATGAGAGAGGCAACAATGTTATCTCAAACTATCTTAATTTACATTCCTTTATTAGTGGAGTTGAACTTGTACATATTTCTTAGCAAAGAAAATCATATGGAGTTTCTGTAAGGAAATGGATATTTCCTTTAATAAAATTAAACCCAGGTCTTCTCAGCAACAAAGGGAAAAACCTCCTTGGAAAATTCCTTGTGGACCTTATAACCCCAAATGTGATCCCACAAAATTCCCTTTTCCCTTGAAAATCTCTGGCTAAATACGGGGGTATCACCTCACCCTCTTTAACATGCAGGCCCAATTATGGGTACTCTGGATTTCAGCATAGCTGTGACCAGGCTGGAACATTTTAAAAGTTTTTACTCTGAACAAAAGGAATATGGTCCCCCCCCGACCCCCCCGCAAAAGTAATATGGTCAGGAATAAAACTAGATAATCTCTTTCACCTGATGTTTTGGCTTTATGTCTCTTCTATATAGAAACAACCCAAGACTCTATGTAGGTTAACTAGACCCATGTTCAATTCTGCACCCCCAACAGCTAGCGCTGTTGTTATCTGAAGGCTGGAATACTCAAGATGGCTTACTCATGTAATGGCAGGTAGTTGGTGCTGGTTGTTGGCTGGGAATTCAGCTGGGGCTGTTAACTGATGGGTCTCAGTTGTTCTCCATGTGGCTTCTCCAAGTAGATTGGATTCCAAGAGGGAATGTTCCAAGCATGCTACCACATGGCAGAAGTTATCTTTCTCTTTTTACTTAGAGTACTGGTAAGCAATTTAGCATTCAAACCCCAGAGAATGAGGGCTAGGAAAAGTAATCTCCTTTCCTGTCTGCTTGAAGTCAACATCCTGGTGTCTCATTTCTTGTGTGAACTCCTACCTCTATCCTGATGATAGAAATGGAAACCTACCACTTTAAGGGGATGGAGTGACCTCTCAGAGACCTCAACTGCACAAGCCATTCAGAACTTAGCTGATAAATGCCAACAGTCATTCTAGTGACATGCACTTATATAAATTGCAAAGGTAGGGTGGTGTGGTGGTGCAGCATTTCATTGCAGTCTAATGGCACTATCTTACTATCATAAGAGAACACTGCAAATGGTCTACCTATTTACATATTACTTAATAACCAAATAGAGAAGGGAAAAATAGAAAAGACAAATCAACCAAACTGTCTACCACCTTATCAACTACACTAAGTACTGCATTAATATTTTATGTCTTAAAAGGTATGTTTTGGCTAGCACATTTGCTGAAAGTGAAGTTGCCCTTTTCAAAGTCTCTACCCTTTGTGTGACATACACAAGGGAAAAAATGTTTTTTAAAATGTCTTGCTGGGCGTGGTGGCTCACTCCTGTAATCCCAGCACTTTGGGAGGCCGAGGTGGGTGGATCACTTGAGGTCAGGAGTTCGAGACCAGCCTGGCCAACATGGTGAAACCCCGTCTCTATTAAAAATACAAAATTCAGCTGGGTATGGTGGCAGATGCCTGTAATCCCAGCTACTCAGGAGGCTGAGGCAGGAGAAATGCTTGAACCCGGGAGGCGGAGGTTGCAGTGAGCCAAGATGGCGCCCGCCACTGCACTCCAGCCTGGGCAACAGAGTGAGACTCCGTTACACACAAAAAAGTCCAAGATATGGTAAGTTGATGTGGATCATTTTGAACTTAAATAATCACATAAACTTTTTTTTTTTTTTTTTGAGACAGAATCTCACTCTCACCCAGGATGGAGTGCAGTGGCACCATCATGGCTCAGTGCAACCTCTGCCTCCCAGGTTCAAACGATCCTCCTGCCTCAGCCTCCCAAGTAGCTGGGACTACAGGAGTGCACCACCATGCCCAGCTTTTTTTTTTTTTTTTTTTTTGGTATTTTTAGAAGAGATGGGGTTTCACCATGTTGGCCAGGCTGGTCTCGAACTCCTGAGCTCAAGTGATCTGCCTGCCTTGGCCTCCCAAAGTGCTGGGATTACAGGAATGAGCCACCGTGCCCAGCCACATAAACTTTTGATGTTAAACTTTTGAGTTTCTACATATAAATAGGTAATGTCTTTTTCCTTTAAATTATAATTGTTCCCAGTGTCAAATGCCCCATGAAAATGTCATTAATAAGGGCTACTAATATTTGAGGTTTATTTAACATTAGTAAGATTTAATGAATAGTAAAAGCAATGTTTGACTTTCTCATAGGAAGGGCTAAAAAACCATTGCCATGCATTTCCAGCCTAAGATATCATAAGCTATGCTTAATAATTTGAAGAAATTCCAAGTCCAGGGATACACAAACAGGTGTACAGCAAATCATGTAGGTGGTGCTTTTCCCCTAAGTTATAATTTAATCTATACCCTAGGAAAATGCCAAAAAGTCACAATTGGGTGGATTGGGTGATTTTCCAGTAGAAAGAAAATTCCATCCAATCTTTGTTCTCAAAACGTTTTTTCTTTGTATATAGGAAAGGGTTTACAGATCAATAATCTTCTTGATTTCAGTATGAAATTACTTTCTCTTTGCTTGAGTTACTCTGAGTTATGCAGAAGGCTCCCTGTTCTGAATCCACTATGTATTTCTTTTTTTCTGAGAAGATTTCAGTGTATGTTGAAAACAATGAACATTATGGAAACTTTTAGTCCTTAATTGTGTCAAGATATTAATGTTAGAGTGATGTACAAATTAGATGGTGATGGGAAACTTGAGCCTGGCTTTATAGGAGGTAATTTTTTTTTTCTTCCTTCCTTTTTTTGCAGGGGTGGGGGTTATGATACAGGGATACAGGTAAGGTAGTCCTATAAACTCATCTGCTGATAGTTCATATGAAGGCTTTTGACTAGAAAACTTCCATTAATAGTGCTGAAGATATAAACATATGGTAAAACTGCTTTCCATATTAAGATACCTTGCCACCCACCCCTTTTCTTTGAGACAAGGTCTTGCTCTGTTAGCCAGGCTGGAGTGCAGTCACGTGATCTTGATGCGCTGCAGCCTCCACCTCCCGGACTCAAGCGATCCTCCCGCCTCAGACCTCCAAATAGCTGGGACCACAGGCATGCACCACCATACCTGGCTAATTTTTGTATTTTTTGTAGAGACGGGTTTTCACCATGTTGCCAAAGCTGGTCTCAAACTCCTGAGCTCAAGCAATCTGCCCACCTTGGTCTCCCAGAATGCTGGGATTACAGGCATGAGCCACCACCACGTCTGGCTTCCCCCTACTTGTTTTTGATATGGGGTCTTGATTGGTCACCCAGGCTGCAGTGCAGTGGCAACATGACAGCTCACTGCAGCCTCGAACTCCTCAGCTCAAGTGATCCTCCCACATCAGCCTCCCCAGTAGCTGGGACTACAGATGTGTTCCACCATGCCTGGCTAATTTTTAAAACTTTTTGTAGACATGAGGTCTCGCCATGATGGCCAGGCTGGTCTCAAGCAATCCACCCCTCTTGGCCTCCCAAAGTGCTTGGATTACAGGCATGAGCCACTGTGCCCAGCCAAGATACCCATTCATACCAGGATTTTCCTCCCTGTCACTGCTAATAGCTGTGTAGGCGCAGACAAGGGCTTTCAGGTGAGAAAAATTAAAGCAAGTTAACTTTAGAGTTTCGACTCAATCCAAATAATATGAATACCTATAATGTGTAAGGTATTGTGCTATAAAGGAGCTTAAGATTTGAGGCAGATAGTTCATCTGGAATCATTCCAAGATTCTGTGTTGTACACCTAAATAATAATCCACAATGACTGCATTTTATTTATTTATGTTTTGAGATGGAGTTGTGCTCTTGTTGCCCAGGCTGGAGTGGCCAATCTCGGCTCACTACAACCTCTGCCTCCTGGGTTCAAGCAATTTTCCTGCCTCAGCCTCCTGAGTAGCTGGGATTACAGGCATGCGCCACGTAATTTTTAGTAGAGATTGGTCAAGCTGGTCTCGAATGCCCAATCTCAGGTCATCCGCCCGCCTCTGCTTCCCAAAGTGCTGGGATTACAGGCATGAGCCACCGCACCTGGGCCTAGTGATTGCATTTTAACTGGCTTGCCTAGAAGTGAAGTTTCGCCTTCTACCTTCCCTATGCTTCTTTCTGCAGTGAACCTCCAATTTTTGCCAACTATTTTGTTTTAACCATGGGCAAAGAGGTTGAAAAATTTTTATAAATAGTTGACAATTTGTGCATATATATATGTATTTTTTTTTAGAGGGAGTTTCTGCTCTTACTGCCCGGGCTGGAGGGCAAAGGTGTGGTCGTGGCTCATTGCAACCTCTGCCTCCCGGGTTCAACGATTCTTCTGCCTCAGCCTCCAAGTAGCTGGGATTACAGGAACCCACCACAACGCCTGGCTATTTTTTTGTATTTTTAGTAGAGATGGGGTTTCACCATATTGGCCAGGCTGGTCTCAAACTCCTGACCTCAGGTGATCTGCCTGCCTCAGCCTCCCAAAGTGCTGTGATTACAGGCAGGAGCCACTGTACCCGGCATTTAGAAATATTTGGTTAATTGTCTGTGTTCATTGTTTCATCAGTAGAACAGCATTAACAGTGACCTTGCAAATTTATGAGCTACAAACCTTAGCCCTAGATCATTTAGACTGTGATCACTCTGTGTTGGGGGCATTTTCATTATTATCATCTGCTTCTTAATGGAAGACATTTATTCATTTAACAAATACTTAATTAGCACTTATATGACAGATATATTAACATACCATTTGTCCCATCTGAGGAGACAAACTCCGATGAGAGGCCTTTTAGGATTAATGCCTCACTTTAGAAATACGGATGTGTGAAAGGTCAAGTGAAAGTTGTGTCTCTTCTGCAGGCACACCCTACTCCCCCTTATTCCAGAGTTATTCATTAACGATGTGAAACAAACTTGAGGTGTTTAGTTTTTCAGAGATTTCAGAAATGGGAAGCCACTGATGTTGCCTTTTACTTTGGAAATGTGTTGGCAATTCGGATCATCAGAAAGATGTCTGCTTCATCTCTGGAATATCTGAGTCTACTTACAGAAAACAAATCTTTAACAAACATTTGCAACCACATGAGATTTGGTGCAGTTGAATTCATTTTAGTATTTTTAAAACGTGTAACACTTTTCTAAAGAAAATATCCCCTTGCTTCTTCTTCTTCTTCTGCTTTTTTAAAAAAATAGAGACCTTGGTCGGGCACGGTGGCTCACACCTGTAATCTCAGCACTTCGGGAGGCTGAGACGGGCAGATCACCTGAGGTCAGGAGTTTGAGACCAGCCTGGCCAAGATGGTGAAACCCCACCTCTACCAAAAATACAAAAATTAGCCGGGCTTGTAATAAAAATAAAAAAAATTAGCGCATGCCTGTAATCCCAGCTACTTGGGAGGCTGAGGCAGGAGAATCGCTGGAACCCGGGAGGCAGAGGTTAAGGTGAGCCGAGATTGCGCCATTGCACTCCAGCCTGGGCAACAAGAGCGAAACTCCGTTTTTTTTTTTTAAAAAAAAGAGCACGGGTCTTGCTGTTGCCTAGGCTAGTCTCAAGTGATCCTCCTGCATTAGCCTCCTAAAGTGTTGGGATGACAGGTGTGAGCTACTATACCCAGCCCTCCCTTGCTTTTTGCGTCTGTTACCTTTTCCTTCCCAAATTTCCATGTGAGAGTTAAAATTGCCTTTTTTTTTTTCTTTTTTGAGACAGAATCTCGCTCTTCCTCTGTCACCCAGGCTGGAGTGCAGTGGCAATTCTCCTGCCTCAGCCTCCCGAGTAGCTGGGATTACAGGCGCCTACCACCATGCCTGGCTAATTTTTGTATTTTTAGTAGAGACGGGGGTTTCACCATATTGGTCAGGCTGGTCTTGAACTCCTGACCTCAGGCAATCCACCTGCTTGGGCCTCCCAAAGTGCTGGGATTACAGGCGTGAGCCACCGCGCCCGGCTTCTGTCCACTTCTCAAGGCCATCTCAAATAACTTTTTCTTCAGGAAACTATTTCTCAAACCACTATAATTTTTTCCTAAGTTCTCTAGAATTCTTCCTTTGTTTAATCCCACTTTTTGCTTCACTTTCATTTTAGGAGCCAGGCGTATTTTTAAAAAGGCCCTTTGACCTCAAAGGATACACGTGGGTGAAAAACCACCTTCCTCTAAATTTATTTTTCACTCACTAGGAAGAATGCTTTACTGTTAATAGCGGGTGGAAAGAAGGGACACTGAGTATGAGGACCTATCTGTACTACCTAATATATCTTTTGATCTACTCTGAGAATGACGCGAGCCTAATCTTCACATCGGAAAATCACGAGAGGAAAAAACCCTTCGGAGGTCTACAGGCACAAGGAACCCTGTCTCCACGCTGTTTATAGCAGCTGTCTCAGGAATCCTCTCCCTAGAATGAATGTGGGAGAGGTTTGGTGGCGCGGCAGCTGCAAAGCAAGGAATCTTTCCCCTTCCTCGTCGACTCGGTCCCCTCCCCTCCCCTCCCGAATGGCGGCAGCTGCCGAGGTATCCCAGTGGAAATCTCCAAGTCTCCGCCAAGAGCGGCGGGCGGGCAGCCTCTGAAAGCAGCCAGGGGTGGGGACTCCTCGCTCCCGTTGGGCAGGGACAGCAGCCTCACTGGCTCCAGCGCCGTCACCTCTCTGGCTCGTAGAGGTCCCTCAGGTGTTCTCCAAGTCCAATGAGACACCTAGGCAACGCAGCGCGTGTTCCCTCCGCGCCAAGAGACCCTACGGTAACTTAACAACAGCAGGAGGGCCAAAATCCCCGCCTCAGGACTTGGCAGAAGCACCTCTCGAGGTCCGAGAGTGGGAGAGGGGAAAGTGTAGGCCCTCGGACGGAAGGGTCTCTCATTGCCGGGCCGGGGACACACCTGGTGCTACCAGAGAAGCGCGCCTAGTGCAGCCGGAAGCCCGAGCCCAGCACTCCGGCTGGCTCGGGGCCCCCTTGGCTGTCCGCGCGTCGTCACCGCGCCCCCGCCGCGCGGCTGCCTCCGCCTTGGCGCCCTCCCGCCCCGCGCACTCGCGCTCGGGCACGCGCACGCGCACGCCGCGCCCGGCAGCCCTCGGCGCTGTCATGGCGGCCGGGAGCAGCTTCAGTGGGCACACGACAGCCGCGCGACCCGTGGCGGGGCGAGCTGTGGCAGTAGCATCCTCACCACTCGTAGCAGCCTCAGCCGCGGCGTCCGTAGCGCCAGCAGCGGCTACTTTTGCAAAGGCTGAGCGCAGGGGCGGGGCGGGCCAGGAAGCCATGGAGTTCTGTGCAGCCGCGGACTCCCGGGGAGCGGACTAGGGAAACTTGGAGGCTGCGACCAGGTGCACTGACCTCTCTGTCCTCCCTTCTCTCCCTGCGGTGGCCGCTGGGTTTCTCTGGCCGCTCCCCTCCCTTCCTGCCACCACACACACCTCCCCACCCCTTCCCGTCGAATCTCAGGTGCCTGAGAGAGGTGCTTCACTCCTCCCACTGGGCCGAGCATTTAGAATAATCACCGCCCCCTTCCCCCGCCTTTTCCTGCCCTGGTTCTCCGCCGCCACCTCGGTCTCGCTGCTCCTGGGCGGGGGGTGAGGACGAGTCCGGAGTATCTGGGTGAGGAAGAACTTTCTACCTCTGCGATAGCTTGTGGGCCCCCCTTTTTTCCTCCGATCCCTCCTTTCCCCGCGACAGTTTCTAGTGCACCTGTGAGGAGAGGTTACCCTGCGCCTAGAACCTGCACGAGAGTGGGGGAGGAGTGAGCCTGTTCGGGGGCCTCTTGGACCTGCCTTCACCCAGAACCCAGCTCTTTGAGCCCGGGAGAAGCGGGTGGCTAGTAGTGGGGTGCCTTTAGTAACTTACTTGACCGACAATAACTATTTCCCTCTTGTCCCCTCAAAACCCTAAAACAAAACCTAGCCTATTTAACATATATTTAATCTTCCAATAGGGTTTGGCGTTGTTGTCAGCCTCGGGGAGAGAGATTGGACAAATATTCTCCAAGAGGAGGACGGCGACGCCAAGGACTTTCCACATCAACTGCTTTGGGGTATCTCCGCAAGTTGGAAGAGGGACCCTTTCGTTTTGCATTGCGTGTGTTGTGCTCATTACCAGTGCAGCGACTGCTGTCCCAGGGTGACTCTGAGTTGTCCTTTCTCGTGAGCTAGCAATGGCTAGCGAAGACAATCGTGTCCCTTCCCCGCTACCAACAGGTGATGACGGGGGAGGTGGAGAGAGAGAAGAAACCCCTACTGAAGGGGGTGCATTGTCTCTGAAACCAGGGCTCCCCATCAGGGGCATCAGAATGAAATTTGCCGTGTTGACCGGTTTGGTTGAAGTTGGAGAAGTATCCAATAGGGATATTGTAGAAACTGTCTTTAACCTGGTAAGTCGATGAATATTTTATAAGCATATACTCTTTTCAGTGGGTTGGGGAACAAGATCTTAAAGCTGGAGCCATGTGGTTTACTCACACTGATGGTGACTTTTTTCATGTATAGGGACACAAAATTCTACTCACCTAAATGAAACAATTTCATCTGTTTTTTAGATTGAAGGGAATTGTGCAAACTTAGATGATCCAGGTTTTGTGAAAGTGAACACATCACTTTTGTGCTAAGGAAATAATTGTTGCTATGGAAGTATTGGGGGGAGGTTCTAGCGGAGGAGTTATGTCTAATTTTTTTTTTTCTTGGCTTGTATGCCTAAGTCTGCGTTTCCCTTTACCACTTTAAATAATTTCTTGTGACCTTTTTTTGGACTTGAGAATTAATGTCTTTGATTCTGTCGAAGTTATGTTTTGCTACAATAAGTTTAAAAATTTGTAGTGCTGATGCAAGATTAATTTGCTGCAAAGTTAGTATTTTTAATTTTGACTAGTTTTATTTTTAGACATAACTAACAAAAGTTAAATTGGGGATGAATTTAGGATTGCATTTAAAGTAATCTTGTGAAAATTGAATGGCAATATGAAAAAAGGAATTGAAGCAGATACAGTATAATTTTTATGTGTTTTATAAATTCATGTCTAGCAGGAAAGCATAGTTAGTCATTGGAAATTGCTGATTATACTAAGATGAGCTATGAATGCTTTTTTTTGGGTGGGGGTGGGAGGGGGATGAGGCCTCTCTATGTTGCCCAGGCTGTTCTCAAACTCCTAAGTTCAAGCTATCCTCCTGCTTCAGTCTTATGAGTAGTTGTGGCTATAGGCATGCATCACTGTATAGGGCTTAAATTGTTTTTAAATTGAGGTATAATTCATATATTATACAATTCTACCTTTAATTAATTCATTAACTTATTTATTTAGAGATGAGGTCTCACTCTGTTGCCTAGGCTAGTTTTGAATTCCTGGGTTCAGGCGATTCTCCCCTCTGTCTCCTAAGTAGCTGGAACTACTGGCATGCGCCATTGTGCCTGGCTTGGTTATCATTTATAATGGAGACTTTTTAGATTTCTTTATTCCAGCCTCTCTTGCCCATCAACTTAAAGAATCAAAAGGAAATCTGGCCCTAAAATACTTCCCCCTTTTCTACCTACCCACCTGTGTTAGAGGATAACAGGACCAAATATAAACATGCAGTTAATTGTAATAACTGTTTAGCACCTTTCCCTTTGCCTCTTTTCAAGGTTAGGCTTGTTTTATTCTGGGGCAGTTAATTATTTCTTTCACTAGACCTTCTCTAATGGTCTGGTCACCTGCAGTACAACTTCTAGAATAAGAAAGTAGCTAGATGGAATTCTGGCTGGGTGTGGTGACTCACACCTGTAATCCCAGCACCGCAGGAAGCCGAGGCGGGCACATCGCTTGAGGTTAGGAGTTTGAGACTGGCCTAGCCAACATGGTGAAACCCCATCTCTACTAAAAATACAAAAAAATTAGCCGGATGCGCTTGCTTGTACCCAGGAGGTGGAGGTTGCTGTGAGCCGAGATCGTGCCAATGCACTCCAGCCTGGGTGGCAGAGTGAGAGATTGTTTCAAAAAAAAAAAAAAAAAAGAAATTCACTTACTTTTGAAGAATGAAAACTTTGAACAATTGGATATTTCTATGTCAGTTTATTGGGAGTTTATGTATAAACACCTATAGACACACACATACATATTTTAAAAAACTGCATATTATGGAAATGTTCAAATATATGCAAAAATAGAATAGTATAATGAACTCTGGTATCCGTTGTGCAGCTTCAACAGTTGTCAACATTTTGGGGATCTTGTGTGTGCGCATGTGTGTGGGGCTTTCATATGTAAGTCTGAGGAAGATAAATGGTAAATTGATTGCTTTACCTCAAAATAGACTTGAAACATTTCCTTTCTGATTTTTTGTTCTTTTTTAAAACATCATATGCCTTCAGTGAGAAACAGAAATTTATGGTAGTAATATAATCCATAATTAGTTGTTTGTGTGTGAAGACACAACATCTTTTGGCAGAAGGAGGATTTGAACTCCTGTTCTTTAGAATGTGCTGTGTTGGAGTGGATGACCAAACGTGAGTCATTTGCATTTTTATCATTAAAGAAAATCCAAATTCTATAGCAGTATTTGCTTATACGCTTCCTAGTACTGTAGACCTGGTATAGATTTTAAGGTCATTGGTTAAGTCCTTCAAAGCTGCGTATTTGCAGGATAGTAGGTGCCTGGATAGAAGGACAGAGAAGAGTCTGTTCAGTTAGTTACTCTCCTCTTCAATATCATTCACTTGTCAGGTAGGGCAGGAAAAGTTGCTGAGAATATTAGGTAGCAGTTTCTCCCCTTCCATTGTCCCTTAAAATACTTTTCATGCTCTTTCATGGATTATCTGGGGTTTTGGCCACTCTAGAAAATCTTTGGAAGCAGCTGCGCACAGTGGCTCATGCTTGTAATCCCAGAGCTTTGGGAGGTTCACTTGAGGCCAAGAGTTTGAGACCAGCCTGGGCACTATAGTGAGACCCTGTCTCTACAAAAAAAAAATTAAATAAAAAATTAGCTGGGCATGGTGGATCTGTGGTCCCAGCTACTTGGGAGGATGAGGTGGGAGGATCCCTTGAGCCCAGGAGTTCGAGGCTGCAGTGAGCTACAATCATGCAGAGCAACACCCTGAAAAAAAAAATTAGAACGAAAGTATTGGGATTCTGTAAATTAGTCCATTTCAATGTTGTTAGTACTGCTACACCTAAATATTTCCTAATTGATAGTCTTTTTTTTTTTTTTTTTTTTGAGATAGAGTCTCAGTCTGTTGCCCAGGCTGGAGTGCAGTGGTGCAACCTTGCCTCCCTGCAACCTCTGCCTCCTGAGTTCAAGTGATTCTCCTGCCTCAGACTCCCAAGTAGCTGGGACCACAGGCGTGCGCCATGAGGCCCGACTAATTTTTGTATTTTTGGTAGAGGCGGGGTTTCACCGTGTTGGCCAGGCTGGTCTCAAAATCTTGACCTCAGGTGATCCACCCGTTCAGCCTCCTGAAGTGCTGGAATTACAGGCTTAAGCCACCACGCCTGGCCTAAATATTAGCTACTTAAACAGTCAAGTTTATACTGTTAAAATTGAACAAGTTCCTCTCCTCCAGAGGTGTCCAAATAGTACATGGTAGAGCCGTATAACTTTTCCAGAGTTTTTTCTTTCTCTCTTTTTTTTTGAGACAGAGTCTTGCTCTGTTGCCTAGGCTGGAGTGCAGTGGTGCGATCTCGGCTCACTGCAAGCTCCGCCTCCCGGGTTCATGCCATTCTCTGGCCTCAGCCTCCCAGGTAGCTGGGACTACAGGTGCCTGCCACCACGCCCAGATAATTTTTTGTATTTTTAGTAGAGACGGGGTTTCACCATGTCAGCCAGGATGGTCTCGATCTCCTGACCTCGTGATCTGCCTGCCTCAGCCTCCCAAAGTGCTGGGATTACAGGCGTGAACCACTGCGCCCGACCTTTTTTTTTTTTTTTTTTTAATTGAGAGGGAGTCTCACTCTGTCACCCAGGTTGGAGTGCAGTGGTGTGATCTCAGCTCACTGCAACCTCTGCTGCTCGGATTCAAGCAATTCTTGTGCCTCAGCCTCCCCAGTAGCTGGATCTACAGGCACGCACCACCATGCCCGGCTAATTTTTTTGTATTTTTAGTAGAAATTAGGTTTCACCATGTTGGCCAGGCTGGTCTTGAACTCCCGACCTCAGGTGATCTGCCTGCCTTGGCCTTCCCAAAGTGCTGGGATTACAGGTGTGAGCCACCGTGCCTGGCCCAGGGTTTTTTCTTAAGTGCTACCTTCCAACTTTGCTAATGTAGCTTGACCTTAGTCTGTTATAAATTACTTTGAAATGCTCCCTCTCCCTCTCCCTCTCCCTCTCCCGCTCCCCCTACCCCTACCCCTACCCCTACCCCTACCCCTACCCCTACGCCTACGCCTACGCCTACCTCTCTTTCCACGGTCTCCCTCTGATGCTGGGCCGAAGCTGGACGGTACTGCTGCCATCTCAGCTCACTGCAACCTCCCTGCCTGATTCTCCTGCCTCAGCCTGCCGAGTGCCTGCGATTGCAGGCGCGCGCCGCCCCGCCTGACTGGTTTTCGTGTTTTTTTGGTGGAGACGGGGTTTCGCTGTGTTGGCCGGGCTGGTCCCCAGCTCCTAACCGCGAGTGATCGGCCAGCCTCGGCCTCCCGAAGTGCCGGGATTGCAGACGGAGTCTCGTTCACTCGGTGCTCAATGGTGCCCAGGCTGGAGTGCAGTGGCGTGATCTCGGCCCGCTACAACCACCTCCCAGCCGCCTGCCTTGGCTTCCCAAAGTGCCGAGATTGCAGCCTCTGCTCGGCTGCCGCCCCGTCTGGGAAGTGAGGAGCGTCTCCGCCTGGCCGCCCATCGTCCGGGATGTGAGGAGCCCCTCTGCCTGGCTGCCCAGTCTGGAAAGTGAGGAGCGTCTCTGCCCGGCCGCCATCCCACCTGGGAAGTGAGGAGCGCCTCTTCCCGGCCGCCATCACATCTGGGAAGTGAGGAGCGTCTCTGCCCGGCCGCCCATCGTCTGAGATGTGGGGAGCACCTCTGCCCTGCCGCCCCGTCCGGGATGTGAGGAGCGTCTCTGCCCGGCTGCCCCGTCTGAGAAGTGAGGAGACCCTCTGCCTGGCAACCGCCCCGTCTGAGAAGTGGGGAGCCCCTCCGCCCGGCAGCCGCCCCGCCCGAGAAGTGAGGAGCCCCTCCGCCCGAGAAGTGAGGAGCCCCTCCGCCCAGCAGCCACCCCGTCTGGGAAGTGAGGAGCATCTCCGCCCGGCAGCCACCCCGTCTGGGAAGTGAGGAGCATCTCCGCCCGGCAGCCACCTCGTCCGGGAGGGAGGTGGGGGGGTCAGCCCCCCGCCCGGCCAGCCGCCCCGTCCGGGAGGGAGGTGGGGGGGCCAGCCCCCCGCCCGGCGAGCCGCCCCGTCCGGAAGGGAGGTGGGGGGGGTCAGCCCCCCGCCCGGCCAGCCACCCCGTCTGGGAGGGAGGTGGGGGGGTTAGCCCACCGCCCAGCCTGCCGCCCTGTCCAGGAGGGAAGTGGGGGTTCGGTCCCCCCACCTGGCCAGCCACCCGGTCCGAGAGGTGAGGGGCGCCTCTGCCCGGCCGCCCCTACTGGGAAGTGAGGAGTCCCTCTGCCCTGCCAGCCGCTCCGTCCGGGAGGGAGGTGGGGGGGTCAGCCCCCCGCCCGGCCAGCCGCCCCGTCCGGGAGGGAGGTGGGGGGTTAGCCCCCCGCCTGGCCAGCCGCCCCGTCCGGGAGGTGAGGGGCGCCTCTGCCCGGCCGCCCCTACTGGGAAGTGAGGAGCCCCTCTGCCCGGCCAGCCGCTCCGTCCGGGAGGGAGGTGGGGGGGTCAGCCCCCCGCCCGGCCAGCCGCCCTGTCCGGGAGGTGAGGTGCGCCTCTGCCCGGCCGCCCCTACTTGGAAGTGAGGAGCCCCTCAGCCCGGCCAGCCGCCCCGTCCGGGAGGGAGGTGGGGGGGTCAGCCTGCCGCCCTGTCCGGGAGGGAGGTGGGGGGTCAGCCCCCCGCCTGGCCAGCCGCCCCGTCCGGGAGGGAGGTGGGGGGTCAGCCGCCCGCACAGCCTGCCGCCCTGTCCGGGAGGGAGGTGGGGGTTCGGCCCCCCGCCTGGCCAGCCGCCCCATCCAGGAGGTGAGGGGCGCCTCTGCCCGGCCGCCCCTACTGGGAAGTGAGGAGCCCCTCTGCCCGGCCAGCCGCTCCGTCCGGGAGGGAGGTGGAGGGGTCAGCCCCCCGCCCGGCCAGCCGCCCTGTCCGGGAGGGAGGTGGGGGGTTAGCCCCCCGCCTGGCCAGCCGCCCCGTCCGGGAGGTGAGGGGCGCCTCTGCCCGGCCGCCCCTACTGGGAAGTGAGGAGCCCCTCTGCCCGGCCAGCCGCTCCGTCCGGGAGGGAGGTGGGGGGGTCAGCCCCCCGCCCGGCCAGCCGCCCTGTCCGGGAGGTGAGGGGCGCCTCTGCCCGGCCGCCCCTGCTGGGAAGTGGGGAGCCCCTCTGCCCGGCCACCACCCCGTCTTGGAGGTGTACCCAACAGCTCATTGAGAACGGGCCATGATGACAATGGCGGTTTTGTGGAATAGAAAGGGGGGAAAGGTGGGGAAAAGATTGAGAAATCGGATGGTTGCCGTGTCTGTGTAGAAAGAGGTAGACATGGGAGACTTTTCATTTTGTTCTGTACTAAGAAAAAATTCTTCTGCCTTGGGATCCTGTTGATCTGTGACCCTACCCCCAACCCTGTGCTCTCTGAAACATGTGCTGTATCCACTCAGGGTTGAATGGATTAAGGGCGGTGCAAGATGTGCTTTGTTAAACAGATACTTGAAGGCAGCATGCTAGTTGGGAGCCATCACCACTCCCTAATCTCAAGTACCCAGGGACACAAACACTGCGGAAGGCCGCAGGGTCCTCTGCCTAGGAAAACCAGAGAACTTTGTTCACTTGCTTATCTGCTGACCTTCCCTCCACTATTGTCCTGTAACCCTGCCAAATCCCCCTCTGCGAGAAACACCCAAGAATGATCAATAAAAAATAAAAAAATAAAAAAAAAAAATTACTTTGAAATTTACTACCCTGTTTATAATTTCTTTTGCAAATCTGTTTTGCAGATAAATTTTGATTAACAGTGCACCAATGTAGTCAAGTGTTTCAAACTTCTGGTCAACTTGTACATTTTTCTTGTTGCAGTTTAAAACCATTTTATTTTGTTTTCATCTGTATTTTAAAGTAATTTGTCAAACTTTTAGACCCAGAATAATTAATATATGTTGGCATGTTTTCAGGAACTTGCTGTTGAGTTTAAGGCTTCCATCAGGTATTTAAAGGTATTCAGTGCTACTTAATTCAAGAATAGTGATTCCCATGAGCTGGTGACAAATACATACTTTCATGATTTTTAAAAAAATTTCTGTTAAGTAATTACAGTCACCGCTTGATATGTGGGGGATTGGTTCCAGAACCCCTAGTGGATACCACAATTTTCAGAAGCTCCAGTCTCTTATATAAAATGGTATAGTATTTGCATATAACTTACATGTATCTTCCGTATACTTTAAATCATCTCTTTAAAATTTTTATTTATTTATTTATTTATTTATTTTTTTGAGATGGAGCCTCGCTCTGTCCCCCATGCTGGAGTGCAGTGGTGCGATCTTGGCTCACTGCAAGGTCCGCCTCCCAGGTTCACGCCATTCTCCTGCCTCAGCCTCCCAAGTAGCTGGGACTACAGGCACGTGCCACCACGCCCAGCTAATTTTTTGTATTTTTAGTAGAGACGGGGTTTAACCGTGTTAGCCAGGATGGCCTGGATCTCCTGACCTCGTGATCCACCCGCCCTGGCCTCTCAAAGTGCTGGGATTACAGGCGTGAGCCACCGCGCCTTGCTCTGTTGCCCAGGCTTGAGTACAGTGGCTTGATCATAGCTCACTGTAGCCTCAAATTCCTGGGCTTAAGCTGTTCTCCTGCCTCAGTCTCCTGAGTAGCTAGGACTTAGAGGCGTATGCCACCAAAACCCGCTAGTTTTTTTTTTTTTTTTTTTTGAGATGGAGTCTTGCTCCCTCACCAGGCTGGAGTGCAGTGGCGCGATCTTGGCTCAGTGTAACCTCCACTTCCTGGGTTCCAGCAATTCTCCTGCCTCAGCCTCCTGAGTAGCTGGGATTACAGGCACGTGCCACCACACCCAGCTAATTTTTGTATTTTTAGTAGAGACGGGGTTTCACCATGTTGGTCAGGCTGATCTCGATCTCGCCACCTCGTGATCTGCCTGCCTCAGCCTCCCAAAGTGCTGGTATTACAGGTGTGAGCCACCGTGCCCAGCCAACCTGCTACTTTTTAAATTATTTGAGTCTTGCTATGTTGCCCAGGCTGGTAAATCATCTCTAAATTACTTAAAATATCTAATAGAGTGCCTTCACATCACTTCATTCACATGGTGTGTTAGTCTGTTCTCACGCTGCTAATGAAGACATACTTGAGACTGGGTAATTTATAAAGGAAAGAGTTTAATTGACTCACAGTTACACATGGCTGGGGAGGCCTCACAATCATGGTGAAAGGCGAGCAAGGTGGAAAGTTAAGAGAGTGTGTGCAGGGAAACTCCCATTTATAAAACCATCAGATCTCATGAGACTTGTTCACTAGCATGAGAGCAGCATGGGGGAAATTGCCCCCATGATTCAGTTATCTCCACCTCGCCTGCCCTTGGCGTGTGGGGATTATTACAATTCAAGGTGAGATTTGGGTGGGGACACAGCCAAACCTGTATCACATGGTAATACTTGGTGCATGGCAAATTCAAATTTTGCTTTTTAGAACATTGTGAAATATTTTTTTCCCCAATTTTTTTTTTCTGTAATTGGTTGAATTCATGGATGCGGAACCCATGGATACAAAGGGCTGACTCTATATGATTTTAGTTAAAATCTTAAAGCTTAAGTTATAGAATATAATTTTTCAATACTCATTATATAGCCACTTTCATTACCCATTATCCATTGTTGACATATATTCTGCTAAATACTAATGGTGCAAACTTCTAGTACTTACAGGAGCTGAGCAGATCACACATAGGCTCCATTTCTATCGACTGTGTATAGAATGTATTTTGTATACGGTTGCATTTGGTTCTAGTTGATTGTTGTCTTATAGTAACATGGGCCCAATGGTGTCAGACCTTTTGATTTTTTAGGAAAAATTAGAAGTCAAGATTTTAAAAAATAATATATTTGTGTATATATATATATTTTGTTGTTGTTGTTGTTGTTATTGTTGTTTTTTTTTTTGAGACGAAGTCTTGCTCTGTTGCCCAGGCTGGAGTGGCATGATCTCAGCTCACTGGAACCTCCGCCTCCCGGGTTCAAGCGATTCTCCTGCCTCAGCCTCCCAAATAGCTGGGATTACAGGCACCTGTCACCACACCTGGCTAATTTTTTGTATTTTTAGTAGAGATGGGGTTTCACCATGTTGGCCAGGCCGGTCCTCAAGTCCTGACCTGGTGATTTGCCTGCTTGAGCCTCCCAAAGTGCTGGGCTTACAGGTGTGAGCCACCACACCTGGCCTTTTTTTTTTTTTTTTTTTTCAAAAAAATTTGTTTAGGTTCTTTGTAGATTCTGGATATTAGCCCTTTGTCAGATAGATAGATTGCAAAAATTTTCTCCCATTTTGTAGGTTGCCTGTTCACTCTGATGGTAGTTTCTTTTGCTGTGCAGAAGCTCTTTGGTTTAATTAGATCCCATTTGTCAATTTTGGCTTTTGTTGCCATTGCTTTTGGTGTTTTAGTCATGAAGTCCTTGCCCATGCTTATGTCCTGAATGGTATTGCCTAGGTTTTCTTCTAGGGTTTTTGTGGTTTTAGGTCTAACATTTAAGTCTTTAATCCATCTTGAATTAATTTTTGTATAAGGTGTAAGGAAGGGATCCAGTTTCAGCTTTCTACTTATGGCTAGCCAGTTTTCCCAGCACCATTTATTAAATAGGGAATCTTTTCCCCATTTCTTGTTTTTGTCCGGTTTGTCAAAGATGAGACAGTTGTAGATGTGTGGTGTTATTTCTGAGGCCTCTGTTCTGTTCCATTGGTCTATATCTCTGTTTTGGTACCAGTACCATGCTGTTTTGGTCACTGTAGCCTTGTAGTATAGTTTGAAGTCAGGTAGTGTGATGCCTCCAGCCTTGTTCTTTTTGCTTAGGATTGTCTTGGCAATGAAGGCTCTTTTTTGGTTCCATATGAATTTTAAAGTAGTTTTTTTCCAATTCTGTGAAGAAAGTCATTGGTAGCTTGATGGGGATGGCATTGAATCTATAAATTACCTTGGGCAGTATGGCCATTTTCATGATATTGATTCTTCCTATCCATGAGCATGGAATGTTCTTCCATTTTTTTGTGTCCTCTTTTATTTCGAGGTCAAGCGATTCTTGTACCTGAGCCTCCTAAGTAGCTGGGAATACAGGCGTGGGCCACCACACCCGGCTAATTTTTTATTGTATTTTTAGTAGAGACAGGGTTTCACCATGTTGGCCAGGCTGGTCTCAAACTCCTGGCCTCAAGTGATCTGCCTGCCTTGGCTTCCTGAAAATGCTGGGATTACAAGTATGAGTCACCATGCCCGGCTTTCTCCCATATACTTTAAATCATCTCTAGATTACTTAGAATACCTAATACAATGTAAATTCTATATAAACAGTTGTACTCTATATTTGAAAATTTGGGCTGGGCACAGTGGCTCATGCCTATACAGCAGTTTGGGAGGCTGAGGTGGGAGGTCAGAAGTTTGAGGTCAGAAGTTCAACACCAGCCTGTGCAACATAGTAAGACCTTGTCTGTATATGAAAAAAAATTACTATTTTATATATATAAAATTACTATTTTATATATATGTAAATAAAAAATATATATATATTTTATTTTATATATATAAAATAATATATATAAATTACTATTTATATATATACACGCATATATATACACACATATATAAATACATATATATACATATGTATATATACATATATACATACGTATACATACATATATACATATACGTATATATGTATATATGTATATATACGTATGTATATATGTATATATATGTATTTTTTTTTTTTTTTGAGATGGAGTCTCACTCTGCCACCCAGACTGGAGTGCAGTGGCGCGATCTTGGCTCACTGCAACCTCCGCCTCCCGGGTTCAAGCAATTCTATCTCAGCCTCCTGAGTAACTGGTATTACAGGGATGCACCAGCAAGCCCGGCTAATTTTTGTATTTTTGGTAGAGATGGCGTTTCACCATGTTGGCTAGACTGTTCTTGAACTCCTGACCTCATGATCCGCCTGCCTCAGCCTCCCAAAGTGCTCGGATTACAGGCGTGAGCCACTGCGCCCGGCCTAGAGGTGGCTTTTTTAAACCTTCATTGAGATATGCAGTTGACTCTTGAATAACATGAGTTTGAACTGCACGGGTCCATTTATATGGTGATTTTTTTTTTCAACCAAACTCGAATTGAAAATACAGTATTTCTGGGATGTGAAATTGTTGTATACTAAGGGCTTACTTTTTATATCACTGGGTTCCACAGGGCCATTGCAGGACTTATCTGAGTATGCTCAGATTTTGGTGTATGCAGGAGTCCTGGAACCAATGCCCCCAGTATAGCAAGGGACAACTGTATTTTACATGCCATAAAAACCACTCATTTTAGGCCAGGTGCGGTGGCTCATGCCTGTAATCACAGCACTTTGAGAGGCTGAGGCAGGTGGATCACCTGAGGTCTGGAGTTTGAGACCAGCCTGACCAACATGGATAAACCTGGTCTTTACTAAAAATACAAAAATTAGCCAGGTGTGGTGGCGCATGCCTGTAATCCCAGCTGCTTGGGAGGCTGAGGCAGGAGAATTGCTTGAACCTGGGAGGCGGAGGTTGTAGTGAGCAGAGATCACACCACTGCACTCCAGCCTGGGCAACAAGAATGAAACTCTGTCTCAAAAAAAAAAAGAAGAAAAAGAAAAAACTACTCATTTTAAGTATACAAGTCAATGATTTTTAGTAAATTTAAAGAGTTTTGCACCTATTACCACAATCTAATTTTAAAGCATTTACATCCTGTGTTCATTACTTTATAGTTTTAGCTGCTAAATTTAGGCCTATGATTCATTTTAAGTCAATTTTTGTATGGTGTGAGATAAGGGTAAGGGAAAGGTCTACATTCTCTTTTTTTTTTTTTTTTTTTTTTGAGGTGGAGTCTTGCTCTGTGGCCCAAGCTGGAGTGCAGTGGTGCGATCTCGGCTCACTGCAAGCTCCGCCTCTTTGATTCATGCCATTCTCCTGCCTCAGCCTCCCAAGTAGCTGGGACTACAGGCGCCCACCACCACGCCTGGCTAATTTTTTGTATTTTTAGTAGACACGTGGTTTCACCGTGTTAGCCAGGATGGTCTCGGTCTCCTGACCTCGTGATCCGCCTATCTCGGCCTCCCAAAGTGCAGGGATTACAGATGTGAGACACCGCGCCCGGCCTACATTCATTATTTTGTATGTGGATATCCAGTTGTTAAGAGTGCCATTTGTTTGTTTTGTTTTGTTTTGTTTTTTTTGAGACAGAGTCTCGCTCTGTCGCCCAGGCTGGAGTGCAGTGGCGCGATCTCCGCTCACTGCAAACTCCGCCTCCCGGGTTCACACTATTCTCCTGCCTCAGCCTCCCAAGTAGCTGGGACTATAGGTGCCCGCCACCAGGCCTGGCTAGTTTTATTTTGTATTTTTTAGTAGAGACAGGGTTTCATTGTGTTTGCCAGGATGGTCTCCATCTCCTGACCTCGTGGTCCGCCCGCCTCGGCCTCCCAAGGTGCTGGGATTACAGGCGTGAGCCACTGCACCCGGCTAGAGTGCCATTTGTTGAAAGGCTATTCTTTTCCCATTGAATTACCTTGGCACTTTTGTCAAAAATCAGTTGAGCATAAATGTAAGGATTTATCTGGACTCAATTCTTTTCCATTTATCTATATGTCTATTCTTAAACCGGTACCAAATTGCCTTTTGATTACTGAAGATTTGTGGCGAGTTTTAAAATAGGGAAGACCTCTTTATTCTTCTTTTTCAAGACAGTTTTGGCTATTCTGGGCCCTTTGCATTTCCATGTGAATTTTAGGATCAGCGTATCAATTTTTGTAAAAAAGCAAGCTGGGATTTTACTAGCTATCATGAGTAGATATTATTGGTTATATATTAATATTAATGATAATTACAAGAAATTTGGGTGAATTGGTGAAATTTTAAAACTTCAAAGTTTCCTGGAAGTGACAGAGTTGATAATTTAGGTTCCTGCAAGCATACAGTTTTGTTGACCTTTGAATTGATTTATTTTAAACTGAGAAATCATTTGGGAACTGGAAAATCAGATTTTTTTTTCCTGTTTGTGAATTAATAGAAAAACTAAGTAAGCTTTTTATTTCTCATACTGACCTAGTTGAACTAATCTATTATATTCACTTTTTATAAAGCATCCCTTTTCACACACATATTCTTGAAAATATTTTAAAATAGTTTTTATATGGTTGAAACAAAAATGTCCACAATACATTTTTGTTTTATAATACTTATATAGATGTACAATAAGGTATTTTATTTTTGTATCTCCAGAACTTTTTGAAGTGTTTTGGTATCTCCAGAACTTTTTGAAGTGTTTTGGTACTTCAAAAGTGTTAAATGGAAATGTCTTAATTTTTAAAATAAAAGTACAATCTTTAGGAAGCCTAGTTCCTATTATTCTTTTATTTTTATTTTATTTTATTTTATTTTTTTGAGACGGAGTCTCCCTCTGTCACCCATACTGCATTGTAGTGGCGTGATCTCAGCTCACGGCAGCCTCCGCCTCTGGGTTCGAGTGATTCTCCTGCCTCAGCTTCCCGAGTAGCTGACCACCACTCCCTGCTAATTTTTGTATTTTTAGTAGAGACGGGGTTTCGCCATATTGGCCAGGCTGGTCTCGAACTCCTGACCTTAGGTGATCTGCCTGCGTTGGCCTCCTGCAGTGCTGAGATTACAGGTGTCAGCCACCATGCCCTGCCCTATTATTCTTTTCTGCAAAAGATATATTGTTAAAACCTTGATGCATATTTCCTTTATTATTTTGTTTCCTATGAAGTTATTTGTTAGGCAGTTTGTATTTTTCATTGTACAATTTTGAATTACTTTAGTCTGTTTTACCCTTAAGAGAACAGTGTTGCCGGGCATGGTGGCTCACGTCTGTAATCCCAGTGCTTAGGGAGGCCGAGGTGGGTGGGATCACCTGAGGTCGGGAGTTGGAGATCAGCCTGGCCAACATGGTCTCTACTAAAAAATACAAAATTAGCCAGGCGTGGTGGTGGGCACCTGTAGTCCCAGTTACTAGGGAGGCTGAGGCAGGAGAATTGCTTGAACCTGGGAGGTGGAGGTTGGTGTGAGCCGAGATTGCACCACTGTGCTCCAGCTTGGGTGACAGAATGACATTACGTCTCCAAAAAAAACAAAAAAAAGGCCTGGGTAACAGAGCAAGACTCTGTCTCCAAAAAAAAAAAAAAAAAAAAAAAGAACAGTGTCATTATTTTCAAAAGTCTCTTATAATCTACTCTGTATAGTTTTTTCCTTGTAGTCTAGTATTCATTCATTAGCTCTCATCTAATGTGGTATATACAGGGTTTTTTTTTTTTTTATTTTTGAGATGGAGTCTTGTACTGTTGTCTGGGCTGGAGTGCAATAGTGCGATCTTGGCTCACTGCAACCTCCGTCTCCCGGGTTCAAGGGATTCTCCTGTCTCAGCCTCACTGGGATTACAGGCGCCTGCCACCACCCGTGGCTAACTTTTTGTATTTGTAGTAGAGACGGGCTTTCACTATGTTGGCCAGGCTGGTCTTGAACTCTTGACCTCATGATCCGCCCACCTTGGCCTCCCAAAGTGCTGGATTACAGGCGTGAGCCACCGTGCCCGGCCATTACAGGGTGTTTTATAATCTTGGATTCTGAACTAAATTTTTGTGGGATTTTATTTGTGGGAATCCTGTGTAGATTAGTTTGTGTAAGTTTAACATCTTTCTTGACTATTTCTTGACTATTTCCCTCTTCTCCACTTCTTATCTTTTTTCCCTACCTTCTTTCTTTCTTTTTTGAGTCTAAGTCTCGCTCTGTCGCCCAGGCTGGAGTGCAATGGCATGCTCTTGGCTCATTGCAACCAACCCCTGTCTCCCGGGTTCAAGTGATTCTCCTGTTTCAGCCTCCCGAGTAGCTGGGATTACAAGGCTCATGCCGCCATGCCTGGCTAATTTTTTGTTCTTGAGTAGAGACAGGGTTTCACTGTCTTGCCCAGGCTGGTCTTGAACTCCTGAGCTCAGGCAATCCACCTGCCTCGGCCTCCCAAAGTGCTAGGATTACAGGCGTGAGCCACCACGCCCAGCCCTTACCTTATTTCTTAACAGATTTATCTTCTAATGTATTATGTAACTTAATATATTTTGCTTTTTGTCAGTTTCTGTCCATTAGAAGAGTACCCTACCTTATTCACATATTAGCTTTTCCCAGTTTCTATTACCTTCCGTTAACCATGGTCTGAGAATATTAAATGTAAAATTTCAGAAATAAACCATTAGTAAGTTTTAATCTGCATGTTGTTCTGAGTAGTGTGATGAAATCACTCTCTGTCCCATCAGGATGTGAATCATCCCTTTATCCAGCATCATGCTGTATGTATATGCTACCTGCCTGTTAGTCAGTTGCCATCTCCGTTATCAGATTGGTTGCGGCAGTATTGCAGTGATTATATTCAAGTGACCCATATTTTTACTTAATAATGGCCCCAAAGTGTAATAGTAGGCTGAAGCTGGTGGATCACGAGTTCAGGAGTTCAAGAACAGCGTGGCCAAGATGGTGAAACCCCCTCTCTACTAAAAATACAAAAATTAGCCGGGCATGGTGGCAGGCACCTGTAATCTCAGCTACTCGGGAGGCCGGGCAGAGAATTGCTTGAACCCAGTTGGGCAGCATGGCGAAACCCTGTATCTACAAACCATACAAAAATTGGCCTGGCATCGTGGTGTATGCCTGTAATCCCAGCTACTGGAGAGGCTGAGGCAGGAGATTCGTGGAACCCAGGAGGTGGAGGTTGCATTGAACTGAGATTGTGTCACTGTGCCCCACACTCCAGTCTGGGTGGCAGCATGAGACTGTCACACACACACACACACACACACACACACACACACAAAGCAGTTGGCTATAGATACACATATTCATTTCTGGATTGTCTGTCTATTCTGTTCCATTCGTCTATGTGTTGGTTTTTTCTTTTCTTTTTGTTTTGAGACAGGGTCTTGCTCTGTTGCCCAGGCTAGAGTGCAGCGGCATGATTACAGCTCACTGCAACCCCAGCCTCCTGGGCTCAAGCAATCCTCCCACCTCAGCCTCCTGAGTAGCTGGGACTATGGTACATGCCATCACAGCTGGCTAATTTTAAAATTTTGTTTGTAGAGAAGGGGCGGGGGCTGGGGGGATTGTCTCACTATGTTGCCCAGTCTGGTTATGTGCTCTGTTTTTAGGCCAGTACCATGCTGTTTTCTTTTATGATAGACTTGATATACATCTTGTCAAGTAGTATGACACCTCCAGCTTTGTTCTTTAGGCTCAGGATTCCTTTGGCTATTGGCTTTTTTTTGGTTCCATATGAGTTTTAGGATTTTGTTTTTTTTTTTGTAACCTAATCTCATGCTTTCGCCCAGGCTGGAGTGAAGTGGCTTGATTTTGGCTCACTGTAACCTTTGCCTCCCAGGTTCAAGCGATCCTCCTGCCTCAGCCTCCCAAGTAGCTGGTACTACAGGTGTGCGCCACCATGCCTGACTAATTTTTTTGTGTTTTTAGTGGAAATGGGGTTTCACCATGTTGGCTAGGCTGATCTGAACTCCTTAACTAAAGTGATCTGTCCATCTTGGCCTCCCAAAGTGCTGGGATTACAGGTGTGAGCCACTGTGCCTGACCAGGATTGTTTTTTTCTATTTCTGTGAAAAATGATGTTGGTATACACACACACACACACACACACATGCAAACACATACACACACACATATACACACACACATATTTTTTTCTGAGACAAGGTCTTGCTCTGTTGCCCAGGCTGGAGTGCAGTAGTGTGATCTCGGTTCACTGCAACCTCCACCTCCTGGGCTCAAACGATCCTCTCATCTCAGCCTCCTGAGTAGCTGGGACCACAGGCAGGTGCCACTACACCCAGCTAATTTTTTGGGGGTAGTTTTTGTAGAGACGGGGTCTCACCATGTTGCCCAGGCTGGCTTCGAACTCTTGGACTCAAGTAATCCTCCCACCTCAGCCTCCCAAAGTGCTGGGATTATAGACTTGAGCCACTGCATCTGGCCATTTAATTCTTCAGTACCAGATTTTTTTTTTAAATATCATCTATCTCTTTGGTAAACTTGTTATTCATATTCTGAATTATTTTTCTGATTCCTTTGTAGTAGTTTTCGTTATTCTCTTGTGTCTCTCACTGAGCTGATTTATTCTTTTTTTTTTTTTTTTTTCTGAGAGACGGAGTTTCACTCTTGTTGCCCAGGCTGGAGTGTGATGGCACAGTCTCAGCTCACTGCAACCTCTGCCTCCTGAGTTCAAGTGATTCTCCTGCCTCAGCCTCCCAAGTAGCTGGGATTACAGGCACCCACCACCATGCCCAGCTAATTTTTGTGTTTTTAGTGGGGGGGGGGGTTTCATCGTTTTGGCCGGTCTGGTCTCGAACTCCTGACCTCAGGTGATCCATCTGCCTCAGCCTTCCAAAGTGCTGGGATTACAGGCATGAGCTACCGTGCCTGGCCTGTAAATTTGTTTTTGATTGGGATATGTTGCTGGAGAGTTATTATGTTCCTTTGGAGGTGTCCTTTTTTTTTTTTTTTTTTTTTTTTTTTTTTTTGCTGTTTTATGTTTCTTCTGTCGTTACATTGATATCTTTCCTCTGGTGTAGTAATGACTTTTTCATATTATGTGAATTTGCTTTCATAGGGGAGGACTTTTTATTTGAAGACGTATCTATGATGTTGGTTGGGCAGAGTGCATTGGCTTTGATTCTGGGTCTGTGTGGTAGTATAGTCTCTGTGATTTTTTTTCAGGTGTAAACAGTGTCAGTGGTGTCTGTGATTTTTTTGGGGGCCTTAGGGTTCAGACTATTAATGGAGGCTGTGGTGAAGTTTTGCTGGGGACTGAGGTGCCATGTTTGGCAATTTTCAGGCCTCAGTGGTGACAGCAGTGGGCTGAGAATGCCTGTCCTTGGGCTCTAGGGTAGCATACACTGGCACCAGTATCAGTGGGTTGAGGTGAACCAATTCCTGGGCTTCCAGATGGATTGCTGTGATTCTGGTAGTGGCAGTGATAGGCTGTGTGGGTGGGTGCACTCTCAGTCTTCTGGGTAGCCAGCATAGTATGGGTAAAGGCAGAGATGACCCACTGGATCCTGAGTGGTGTGTGTGTATATTGGCGGTGGGTGTGATGGTCTAGGCCTGCCAGTCTCTAGATTTGCAGGTTGTTCATGCAGGTAGATGCCAGCTGTGGTGGTAGCGGCAGCCGGGGTTAGCCCTATCCTCAGGATAGGTGTTGTGTTCAGGTGCCAATGGTAGTAGGCTGAGGGAGACAATCCCCAGGCCCCTAGTCTACACGCTTTGGCATGGGGACCTGGTTAAGCTGGGCTGGCATGTCATCAGGCCCCCCAACAATATGTGCAGACACCTACTGTGGTAAGCAGGGACAGGGTGGTTCCCAGGCCCTGGAATGATTGGGTGAGAGGCAGCAGTGGCTGTGCTGTGCTGCTGCTACTGGGGAACATGAGGCTGCCTTTAATGGTGGCAGCCTAGGTTGGCAGTCGGGGACACATGCCCCGCTTGTGCCTCAGTCCTGGTAGTGGCAGCCTGTTTCTTACTTCTGTCTGTGCACCAGCTGCTGGGCCCCAGGATAGTGCTCAGTCTGTTGTGGGCTGGGTTGTCAAAATGGTGCCTTGTTGTAGCTGCTTAGGACTTAGGGGGATTATGGGACCCAGTGCAATTTTCCTCAGTGGAGTGGTGCTGTTGCACCATTTCCAGACAGATCCTTATGTTAGTTTCAGAGCCCATGAGGTCCTAGGGGCTCCCCAATGGCTAGAATTGCAGGAGTCCACAGTGGGAATGTGGACCACAGGGAGTCTCCCACTTACTGTTTCCCCGCAGTGGGGATTGTCTCTCGGCTCCCAGCCGAGCAGGCTGTCTTGTTTCCCTCTCCTTCCTTTCTTTAGGTGTTTCTTGTCATTTTTCTATTGCATTCCAGTGTTCTTTCTTGGATTATCTATTCAAGGTGTGATTACTCACTATTTTGGTTATTCCTAGTGGAGGAGGCAAGTAGGAGATGCCTCTAGTCAGCCATCTTGAAGCCCTTGACAGTTCCTAAGTTTTAAATTGTGTGCAGCTCTTGAGTAGTGTGATGAAATCTCAAGCATTCTGCTCCATCCTGACTAGGATGCAAATCATCCCTTTGTCCAGAGTATCCATGCTCTACGTATATGCTGCCTGTCCTTTAGTCACTTTACTAAGTGACTACCCTCTCCACTATCAGATTGACTGTCATGGTATTGCAGTGTTTAAGTAACCCTTATTTTACTTAATAATGTCCGGGACAAGAGTAGTGATGTTGGCAATTTGAATGTGACACAGAGACATTGTAAAGTACTTTTTTTAAGTGAATAGGTGGAAGTTCTTGACTTACAAGGAAAAAAAATCATATGCTGAGGTTGCTAAGGTTTGCAGTATGTACGAATCTTCTATCCATGTAATTGTGAATTACACAGATGCTCCTTGACTTGATGCACTTACATCTAAAGCTGAAAATATTGTAAGTTGAAAATGCTTGTTGATTTATGGTAGTTTTGACTTTTCAACTTACAATGAGTTTATTGGGATGTAACTCCATTGTTAAATTGAGGTTTGTGCTGAATGCTTATTGCTTTCACACCATCATAAAGTTGAAAAATTGTAAGTCAAACTGTCAAAAATTGGAAACTGTGTATTGTTCTAACTGTTCTATTTTATTACTAGTTATTGTTGTTAATCTCTTATTGTGCCTAATTTATAAATTAAACTTTATCATAGGTATGTGTGTATACAAAAAAACATAGTGTATATAGCGTTTGGTATTATCTGTGGTTTTAGGTATCCACTAGGGGTCTTGCAATGTATACCCTGTAGATCAAGAGGGACTACTGTTCATGTTTCATAAGAGTAGAGATTTTTGTCTGTTTTGCTTATTGCATCTCTAGCCCCTAGAAGAGTACTTGACACATAGTATGTGCTTAGGAAATGTTTATTACCAGAACGTATGGATTAAGTTTGCCTGGAGCCTCAGGGGGTATATTATACCTGAAATTGTTTTTTTTTTTTTTTTTTTAAATTTGTCATTCTGGGGTTTGTTGTTCATGCCAGTAGTGTAAATTTGGACTTCCAAACCTATGTGAATAGCAGAATTTTACTATCTTAGAGGAAATCCCAGAATTTTACTATCTTAGAGGAAACTTAAAAATAATCAGTAGTGACCAGGCACGGTGGCTCATGCATGTAATCCCAGGACTTTGGGAGACAGAGGCAGGAAGATCATTTGAGCCCAGGAGTTCGAGACCAGCCTGGGCAACATAGACCCTATCTCTATAGAATTAAAAAAAAAAAAAAAGGAAATCAGCAGCCCAGCCAGAGACTAGTTATTTGTAATTTCCTGTGCCAGGGAAGTTTTTTTGTGGGGGAGAGGAAGAATCTACTTTTTTACTGAGGGCCAACCTTTTGAGGATCCCATATTTATATAGAGATTTTATCTCTACTTCCCCATCTTGAGTGAATACTTTTTTTTTTGTTTGTTTCTAAAAAGGAAATAAAATTCAAGCCCCCTAGTACTAGCTTCCTCTTTCTTGCCTCTTCAGCAGTTGTAATGGAAGTTCAGATACTTATTTTTCTGTTTCTTCTTCACTTTAGGCTCGGGGATTTTCCTTTCTTTCTTTCTTTGCAAACTCAAGCTCAGTTCTACATTGAAAAGTATTTTTTGTTATATTTACCTAATATTTGTAGGCATTTGTAAAGTGATGAATTTAAAGGTTATATTAGTTCATTATCTGCTGGAAGTCTAAGGTATAACGAAGTGATGAATATGTGATAGCCATTGAATAAATATAGGACCAACTTAGGCTACAGTTGACCAACTTATTTTTCTGCTTAGGAATACCTTAGATAATTTCAGATAATGGAGTTCTAGTGTAGATCACTGAAGAAATTGTAGGAAGATAAAATTAGTCATTTTTCTTCTTTCCCAAATGCTTACATGTATTTATACATACAGGCAGATGAGCAATTGTTATCTTAGAAAGCAACCTTGTATTACCAAAACAAAATATAGATTTATTCACGGGGGATTTTATGTGTGGAGGTGGTGTTTTAAAATTTTAGTAATTAAGTGAATTTTCCTGCCGGATGCGGTTGCTCATGCCTATAGTTCCGACACTTTGGGAGGCTCAGGTGGGAGGACTGCTTGAGGCCAGGAGTTCAAGACCACCCAGGGCAACATAGTGAGATCCTATATCTACAAAAAAATAAAAAAATCAGGTCTACGTGGTAGTGTGTGCCTGTAGTCCTACCCACTGGAGAGGGTGAGGTGGCAGGATCACGTGAGCCCAGGAGTTTGAGACTGTAGCGAACTATGATTATGCCACTGTACTCTATCCTGGGCGACAGAATGAGACCCTATCTCTCTCTTTTTTTTTTGAGATGGAGTTTCGCTCTCGTTACCCAGGCTGGAGTGCAGTGGCGTGATCTCGGCTCACTGCAACCTCTGCCCCCTGGGTTCAAGTGATTCTCCTGCCTCAGCCTCCCAAGTAGCTGGGATTACAGTCATGCACCACCACGCCTGGCTAATTTTGTATTTTTTTAGTAGAGACGGGGTTTCTCCATCTTGGTCAGGCCAGTCCCAAACTCCCGACCTCAGGTGATCCGCCTGCCTCGGCGTCCCAAAGTGCTGGGATTACAGGTGTGAGCCACCGTGCCCGGCCGAGACCCTATCTCTTAAAAAAGGAAAAAAAGAGTTTTCATAGCTTTTACAATTATAGACTGTTTGGCCAGGCGCAGTGGCTCACGCTTGTAATCCTAGCACTTTGGGAAGCCGAGGTGGGCGGATCACTTGAGGTCAGGAGTCGGAGACCAGCCTGGCCAACATGATGAAACCCTGTCTCTACTAAAAATACAAAAATTAACTGGGTGTGGTGGTGTGCGCCTGTAATCCTAGCTACTCGGGAGGCTCAGGCATGGGAATCGCTTGAACCCGGGAGACGGAGGTTGCAGTAAGCCGAGATTGCGCCACTGCACTCCAGCCTGGGCGACAGAGAGAGACTCTGTCTCAAAAAGGATTATTAAAAAAAAAGAATTGTAGAATGTTTTAGGATAATATAAAGGAGTCATGTTTTTTTCCCCTAACCGCTACACACTTAAAATAAACAACTTAGAGCAAAATACTACTTTATCTTAATTCTTTTTTTTTCCCCCTTAGGCATCTTTCTTGCAGGATCGTCTTAAGTCTTTATAAGTTCTTAGTCATTTAGATTGAATACAAGTAACCTGCATAGAAATCCCATTTGTATCAACAGAGAACTTGACTATTTTTAGTGAATTATACTATCTTTAACATGTTTATCTGCGTGGGGATGAACTTTTGAAACAAAATAGTTTGAGTGAGTCAAATGATAACCATTTGGTAGTCACTTGAATATTACACATAAATTGACACAATGACTTTTGACATAAAAATTTCAGGAGTCATTTCTATTTGTAGGGACTGCTCTGTTTCTTTATTTACATAAAGTATTTCAGAAAATTTTCAATTTAGCCAAGTTCTACATTTAGCATAACATATTGCACAAATATTTTTCTAGTTTTTATTGGTAGACACTGACTTTATTCTATAGTGCTGAATGCACTGTGCGAGAACAGTCACATCAAGTTATTTAAGTGGTGCTTCAGAAGGAAAGACTGAAATTAATGCCACATGTATCCTGAACTTAAAATAAAATAAAAATAAAAAAAGAAATTAATGCTTTGCTTTATGATCCAGTTATAATAGAATGGAACCTAGATGTAAGTCAGGGTGTATATCTGAGTCTGCTGATAAACATAAGTGTTTTACAGGGATTATTTTATTTTTTCCATGTAACAACTCCATGGGGCAGTACTTTATTAAACTTGATTTATAGCATGAAAACAGGATTGGAGTGGTCAGTGATGCTCAAGTGCCATAGTTAGTAAGATGGCATTTGGACTCAGGTTGTTTGATTTTGAATTTTGTGTGTACCATGTTATACTGTGTGATTATTAATATAAGTTGTGTTCTTGTATTAGAACCTAATTTGACTAAATTTGTCAAGAATTGTATTAGGTTATGATAATTAGAAACATTGTTAAGAGTGATAAGCTTTGAGAAAATGAATTATTTTAAAACTTTTATCATTGATTTAACAATGCATACTTTGATTCTTTGCATCTATTTCTTCATGTGTCAAATGGTGCATGGTAGTTTATATGTATTTAAGATATCCACCAGTCAATTTTCTGTTATTTTGCTAATCAGGAAAAAATGGAATGACTAACTCTTTAATATTTAGGGATTGATCATACCTCTAGTTGTGGCTTATGAATATTATTCTTAACCTGTATTACTTGTGTTTTGTTCATGGCTTTTTTAGGCAATACCTTAGTCTGAGGGTAGGAATATGGAAGAAAAGAAAAATCAGATTAGTACTATTTTGCTACTTGTTAGTGTCTTTTGAAAATATTTAGAAAAAGTTGAGAATTAAACCAGATAGTTAAAAAGTTTGGCATATCTTTGGGAGTTTCATTTATGCTAAATTCTCATTGTCATAGGATGTAAACATTCACTTGAACTGTGAAATTTTTGAGTACTCTGAGGATGTCCTGATTACCAATTAATGCCCAAGTTTGAAATGTCTCCTACTTTGAAATGGTAATTCCATCTTGACTTTTTTTTTTTTTTGGTTGTTGTTGATCATTATTATTTCCAGAAATGTATCTTCTGAATCACTTCATTTCTACCTTGCTCACACAAGACCCAGATGTCTTCCTTGGCACTGGGACCTCTACTGAAGACTCTCCCCACTTCATAAAAAAGGAATATTTTCTTATTTCCTTCTGAACCTACTTAAGATCCCCTGTAGCTCTGCTCTGGCTTCTATATTTAATGCAGAAATGGTAAAGAAGAAATTATTATTTCTAATATCCAAATTTTTCCAATAGAAATTGTGGGATAATAACTAATATTTATTGAGGTATTTTGGGACCTATTAAGTACCAGTTCTTGGTCGTCATTTCTTCCCACTTTTCTTCCTTGTTTACTCAACTCTGGATGCCATGGCCCTTTTGTACTTCCTAAAGCAAGCCAAGCACAGTCTTACCTTAGGGCCTTTGAACTTATTTTTTCATTTGCCTAGAATGATCTCCTCTCAAATATCTAATTATTGTATGACTATCAATAAGCAATTGTAATGTTTCTATCCAGAAACATTGTTTTCTATCCAGAAACATTACAATTGTTTGATTTTTTAATATTCATGTTTTTTACAGTTTCTTTTCCTCAGTCATATTTTCGATATCTCTTTTATTTCCTTAAACATTAACATTTTTATATTATATATCTGATTATTTTCATGTTCCTCATTGTTTCTTCTGTTCCTGAAAGGCTTGTTCTGCTGATTCTTGGGGGCTTTTTTCATTATTTTGTGAATTTCTTTTTAATTGTGAGATAATCTTCCATGGATTTTTATTTGTGAATATCACTGGAGGCTTGGGTTTAGTGTACTCCTCTTGGCTGGATTGGTGTTTGCTTCTGTCATGCTCTAGTCTCTTCCAACCCAGAATCTCTCGAAACTGAATTTTTAGTTTGAGTTTTTCTAGACCACATAGGTAGTATGAATTTTGTCCTTAAACTGGAGTGAGCGAAGGGTGACTTCGTTTTTTCTCTTCCACCGAGGCTGGGAAAGGCAAACATGCCAACTGTGATCTCTGTTTAGCATGTTGTTTACCCCCCTCCGCAGTTCATCCACTGAGTGTTGCTTTTCAGATTTCCCACCTTGTTTAGGCCCCAACCTTTATGTCCTTCTCACCAGTCCCTTAAACTGACTTCTAAGCCACTGGGGAATTGATGGATGCTCCCAGGGGAGAGGCTGGTTTCAGTGCTCACCAATGCTTTGTTGTTTTTTCTTTCTTTCAGCTCAGCCACTCATGAAAAATACTATTTTTGTTTTGTTTAATATTCAGCATTTTAAGAAATTCTGAATCACAAGTACTTTTCTGGGCATCTAGTCTACCATATTGCCAGAAATGGATCTGATTTCTTCCCCCAGTTCTCTGTATGACCCTCTTCTTCATTCTCTTATGGTCTTTGTTAAAATTTGTGGCCTTATTAGAGAACCTTTCCCCACTACCAAAATAGTATCCTTCTCCTTGTTACTCTTTATCTCTTATATCCTGCTTTATTTTCATAGCATTAACTCCATCAGATGTTTTTTTATTGTGTGTTTTCTTTTATTAGAATACACACTCCGTAAAAGTAGGGACTGACTTTTTTTGTTTACTGTTTCATTGCCAGGGCCTTGGGGCCTTGTACCTAACATGTAGTAGGTGCTTAATAAATACATGTTGGATGGATGACTGTGCTAAGTGCTTTAGATTCCCTCTTTTAATTTTCACAGTAACTCTTGTGGAGCAGGTGATTTTATCATCTCCATTTTAAATGGAGGAATATTAGACTTGTAGAATTAATTACCCCAGTCAAGGTCACAAAAGATGTTGAACCTCAGGCAGCCTCAGAGCACCCTGTTCTCCTCAACACTGTACTTTGGTAGTGGTAGTGGTAGTGGTAGTGGTGGTGGTGGTGGTGATGGTGGTGGGGTTGGTTATTCAGCAGGTTGGTGTAATACCCTAGTATTGTTTAGCTATGCTTTAGTGTCACATTGTTTCTTTGGGGCAATATATTCTAAATTTCACATAATTGATTTTTTTTTTTTTTTTTTTTTTTTTGAGACAGAGTCTTGCTCTGTCGCCCAGGCTGGAGTGCAGTGGTATGATTTCGGCTCACTGCAACCTCTGCCTCCCAGGTTCAGGCAATTCTCCTGCCTTAGCCTACTGAGTATCTGGGATTACAGGTGCCTGCCACCACGCCAGGCTAATTTTTGTATTTTTAGTAGGGATGGGTGATATGGTTTTGCTCTGTGTCCCCACCCAAATCTCATCTTGAATTGTACTCCCATAATTCCCATGTGTTGTGGGAGGGACCCAGTGTGAGATAATTTGAGTCATGGGAGCAGTTTCCCCCATACTGTTCTCGTGGTAGTGAATAAGTCTCATGAGATCTGATGGTTTTATCAGGGGTTTCTGCTTTTGCATCTTCCTCATTTTCTCTTGCCACCACCATGTAAGAAATGCCTTTTGCTTTCCTCCATGATCCTGAGGCCTCCCCAGCCATGTGGAACTGTAAGTCCAATTAAACTTCTTTTTCTTCCCAGTCTTTTGTATGTCTTTATCAACAGCATGAAAATGGACTAATACAATGCAGTTTTATCATGTTGGTCAGGCTGGTCTTGAACTCCTGACCTCAGGTGATCCACCTGCCTTGGCCTCCCAACGTGCTGGGGTTACAGGTGTGAGCCTACTATGCCTAGCCATCACATAATTGCTTTTTAAAGACAAATTTGGAACCTATTACATAAGTTGGAAAAGCTTATGCAGTATTTAAATTTATTCTTTCCTCTCCTATTTTCATTTATTTTTTATTCTTTAAGTTCCTTTTTGTACACGTTTATTTGCTGCTGAAAATTGAAATAGAACATTGAAATTTCCTTTTATTACAATTCAAATTTTTGAAAAACCAGGAAATCTAATTATCTGTTCTAATAATTATGCTCTAGCCAAACTGCCCAATGTTTTCTTTTTTAAAACTTATTTTTAATTTCTTTAAATTTTATTTTTTTGTAGAGATGGAGTCTTGCTATGTTGCCCAGGCTAGGGTCTTGATACCCTGGGCTCAAACAATCCTCCTGCCTTGGCTTCCCAAAGTGCGTGGATTATAGGTGTGAGCCACTGCACCCGGCCTTATTTTTACCTTTAAAATAACTATTCTGCTATATCTAAGATACTGTAAAAACTTTGCTGAGGTTTTGCTGTGTTGCCTTTACTTATAGTTATTTTATAAAATAGTTCAAGTAGATAAGTCATAATAAATATCAGTTTTAGTTAGAGAAGGCATGCCTACAAGGAAGAGAGTTAGTAGATAGGAAAATGGAAGCCAGATGATTCTCCCCCAACTTGGATTATCAAACCAATCTGTATTTCCTTTTATGTTTCTCATCTTATTGATATCACTTGTTCTTTGCAGAAATTTCAATTAACCTTAACTTTTCTTTTCTTCCTTATTCCCATAAGTAGTCTTTCACTAAATAGCATTTTAATTGAACCTTAATTCAGACCCCAGGTATCTTTTTCTAGGATTATTGTAACACCCTTCAAAACTGTTCTTGTTCTCTGCCAGTCATTCTATACCTCCATATATTTTCCCACATGATATTTATACTTATCTTTCTAAAACACAAATCTTATCATGTATGGCATGACCTCTGATGCTCTAACTCATCCTACACTTCGTTTACTGTCTCTCACATGGCTAATATTGCCTTTACATACCTCTGTGTTTTTTCTCTCAACTGTCCTCTCTGCTTGGGTCCTTTTCTTTCTTCTTGATCTGTCATCATCATGCTCATTACCTTTTTTTTTTTTTTTTGAGACGGAGTCTCGCTCTGTTGCCTAGTCTGGAGTGCAGTGGTGTAGTCTCGGCTCACTGCAACCCCTGCCTCCCGAGTTCAAGCGATTTTCTAGCCTCAGCCTCACGAGTAGCTGGGACTACAGGCGCGTGCTACTGTGTCCAGCTAATTTTTGTATTTTTAGTAGAGACTGGGTTTCACCATGTTGGCCAGGCTGGTCTCGAACTCCTAACCTCAGTGATTGTACCTGCCTTGGCCTCCCAAAGTGCTGTGATTACAGGCATGAGCCACTGCACCCAGCCTTGTTACTTTTAAGACATAGCTTACATGTTATTTTCTCTGAGAATCCTTTGCCTCACTCTGAGACAGACTTTCTTCCTCCTCCATTCTACCACAGAACTTTGTTCATAACTTACTATAGCATTTACCTTGTTCAAATTATGTGTTTATATATATTTCTCTCATTAGATCATGAGCTTGAAGGCAGAGATTACATCTTTGTCATCTTCTTAAAAGTCAGGTTTATTAAGGTATGATTTACATAGAATAAAATTCACCCTTTTGAGTTGTGTAGGTTGATGTATACGGTCATATAACCACCATCACATTTGGTATATGAGATATTTCCACCACCTCAAAAAGTTCCCTTTTACCCCTTTGTAGTCATTTCTCTCTTCCCCATCCTTATCCCCTGGCAACCACTGATCTAATTTCTGTCCATGTCACTTTGTTTTCCAGAATGTTGAATAAAAATGGAATCATGTAGCAAGTAGCCTTCCGTGACTAGCTTCTTGTACTCAGCAAATTGCATTTGAGATTCCTCTATGTCGTTGCATAATTAAGTTGCTTGTTTCTTTTTTAATTTTTGCTGAGAAGTATTCTATTCTATGGATGTAACTACAATTTGTTTATCCAGTTACTTTGGGTAAGTTGCCCCAAACCTTTGCCTATAGGCCTTTGGTGGACATGTTTTCCTTTCTCCTGGGTGAATACTGAAGAGTGTGCTTGGTATGGTAAATGTATGTTTAACTTCATAAGAACTGTCAAACTGTTTTCCAAAGTGGCTGTAGCATGCTGCATTCCTACCAGTAATGTAGTTGCTGTAGTTGTTCTCCATCCTTGTCAGCACTTGGTATTATCAGTGTTTTAAATTTTAGTCATTCTAGTAAGTTTGTAGTGGTGTTTAATTGTGTTGTTGTTTCTTCTTCTTCCGCTTCCTCTTCCTTTTCCTATTCCTCCTCTTCATCCTCCTCTTCCTCCTCTTTTTCTTCTTCCTCTTTTTTTTTTTGGAGACAGAGTCTCACTTTGTCACTCAGGTTGGAATGCTGTGGCACGATCTCAGCTCAGTGCAACCTCCCTGTCCCAGGTTCAGTGCCTCCCTGGTTCAGCGCTTCCCTGGCTCAAGTGATTCTTGTGCCTCTCAGCCTCCTGAGTAGCTAGGATTACAGGTGTGCACCACCATGCCCAGCTAATTTTTGTATTTTAGTAAGAGACAGAGTTTTGCCGTGTTGGCCAGGCTGGTCTCAAACTCCTGGCCTCAAGTGATCCTCCCACCGCGGCCACCTAAAATGCTGATATTATAGGTGTGAGCTACTGTGCCTGGCCATGTGATAGGGTCTTGCTCTGTCACCCAGGCTGAAGTACACTGGTGTGATCCCAGTTCACTGTAGCCTCAACCTCCTGGGCTCAAGTGGTCCTCCAACCTCAGCCTCCCAAGTAGCTGGGACTATAGGCACATGCCACCACACCTGACTAATTCTTTTGTTTTTTTCTGTAGAGACGGGGTTTTGTTGTGTTGCCTAGGCTGGTCTGAAACTCCTGGCCTCAAGCAGTTCTCCCACTTTGGTCTCCTAAAGTGCTGGGATTACAGGCATGAGTCACCATACCCAGCAAAATATTACTTTTAGATGCTTGCCTTAACACTGGAGTGTTGGAGTAATGTATTTGTACAGTGAACTTCAAATATGAGGATTATATACTAAATTCTTCTAGATGATAAATATAGAATACCACGTTAAATATGTAATGACACTTTTTAGAACCTTTTCTTAATCTATTCTAAGTTGTATGTTAAATTCAGGTTTAGGGAAGTTTTGATATGGATATGTATGTGAATTTACATATATATGTAAATATATACACACACATAACTGGTTAACATCATGGCTGAAATGGGATTTCTCCTCTGGATTCCAGTCCTCAAGATATCCACCCTTACAGTGTAGATTTTTAAATACAGTTCTATTTTTTCTTTTTTTTTGCTTGAATATTTGTTATTGCATACTTCTATAAGAATATTTTACCTAGTGATATTTTCTGGAAATTGTATTTCTCTAATTAAAAAAAATTAAATTCTAATTAAAAATTTTTTTTCATAGAGATGGGGGTCTTGTTATGTTGCCCAGGCTGGTCTCGAACTCCTGGCCTTAAGCCATCATCCCACCTTAGCCTTCCAAAGTTCTGTGATTACAGGCATGAGCCACCATGCATGCCTGGCTTATTTCTCTAATTGTTTCTTTTGTATATTAGTGTCAAAAAGGTTTTTTTTTTTACCCCCTTTACCAGTCATTGTCTTCCTTTTTTATTTCTTTCTTTCTTTCTTTGGCTGTGGGTCTCAGTTCAGCTCCTATATGAACTTGAGGAAGATTAAGTTTACCCTCTTGATTCTTAATTTTCTTTTATGTAAAATTGGGCTGATTCTATCTCATAGAGTTCTTTTTTTTTGAGATGCAGTCTCGCTCTGTCACCCGGGCTGGAGTGCAGTGGCGTGATCTCGGCTCACTGCAACCTCCGCCTTCTGGGTTCAAGTGATTCTCTCGCCTCAGCCTCCTGAGTAGCTGGGACTACAGGTGTGTGTCACCATGCCTGGCTACTTTTTGTATTTTTAGTAGAGTCGAGGTTTCACCATATTGGCCAGGCTGGTCTCGAACACCTGACCTTGTGATCTGCCTGCCTCGGCCTCCCAAAGTGCTGGGATTACAGGTGTGAGCCACCATGCCTGGCCACAGAGTTCTTATATATTAAAACACCTACTTGGGGGCTGTGGCTCGCACCTGTAGTTTCAGCTCTTTGGAAGGCCGTGGTGGGTGGATCACTTCAGATCAGGAGTTTGAGACCAGCCTGGCCAACATGGCGAAACCCCATCTCTACTAACAATACAGAAATTAGTGAGGTGGGGTGGTGGTGCGTGCCTGTAGTCCTAGCTACTTGGGAGGCTGAGGCAGGAGAATTGCTTAAACCCCAGAGGCAGAGGTTCCAGTGATCCGAGATTGTGCCATTGTACTCCAGCCTGGGTGACAGAGTGAGACTCTGTCTCAAAACAAAAAAACAACAACAAAAAGACAAACACTTTATAGGCACTTAATTAATGCTAATTACTGTGTCCCCCCCACCCCCAATTTATAAACAGCCAATAAAAACTCATTTTGGTGAGTTTGATATACTGTTCATAAAATCTGATGGCTGGGCACGGTGGTTCACACCTGTAATCCCAGCACTTTGGGAGGCCCAGGTGGGTGGATCACAAGGTCAAGAGATCAAGACCATCCTGGCCAACATGGGAAAACCCTGTCTCTACTGAAAATACAAAAATTAGCTGGGCATGGTGGTACGCAGCTGTAGTTCCAGCTACTCGGGAGGCTGAGGCAAGAGAATAGCTTGAACCCAGGAGACAGAGGTTGCAGTGAGCTGAGATTGCACCACTGCACTCCAGCCTGGTGACAGAGCGAGACTGTGTCTCAAAAAAAAAAAAAAAAATTGATATTCTGTTTTTCATAGAAAATTTTAGACATACACAAAAGCAAAAAAGAAAACCTATGAACTCATCAGCCAGCTTTAATCATTATCAACATTCTTGCATTTTTTCATATGTCATTTTAACTAATGACATCATGGCCTCTATATGTTTGTTTTCTTTGCCTCTCTGTGATTTGTTTCTTGGAATTATTATACTTTAATTAAGGTTACAAAACTTTGGGGAACAATTTTCTAGGAACTTAAAGTCTGCTGCCAAAGTTTATATGAAATTGATGAAATAATATCCATGGTGTGTTGAATGTAGTAGTACCATGCTCAATAATGGGATCCAGTGTGTCCTGTACTGTTCTATTTTGAGGGTGCTGGCAATTTGATTCTTTATCCCTTCAAATAATTTTGAATAATTTTGGATTTAAAATTGCCTGAGGTCACCATGGGTTTATACATAGGGTTTGACTTTATTATTTTTTTCTTGTGTATTTGAGATAGAAGTCTAATAATCTATGATGATGGATGCTGATTTGGGTTTGATATTATAAGAAGAGTTTTCAATAAGGCGAATGCACTTGTTTTTTTTTTTTTTTTTTTTGAGACGGAGTCTCGCTCTGTCACCCAGGCTGTAGTGAAGTTGTGTGATCTCTGCTAACTGCAACCTCTGCCTCCTGGGTTCAAGCGATTCTCCTGCCTCAGCCTCCTGGGTAGCTGGTATTACAGCCGCTCACCAGGACACCCGGCTATTTTTTGTATTTTTAGTAGAGACAGGGTTTCCCCATGTTGGCCAGGCTGGTCTCGAGCTCCTGACCTCAGGTGATCTGCCTGCCTCGGCCTCTCAAAGTGCTGGGATTACAGGTGTGAGCCACTGCGCCTGGCCTGTTTTTTTTTTGGATACAGAGACTCACTCTGTCACCCAGGCTGGAGTGCAGTGGTGCGATCTCAGCTCACTGCCACCTCTGTCTCCCAGGTTCAAGCGATTCTCCTGTCTCAGCCTGCAGAGTAGCTGGGATTACAGGTGCCTGCCACCATGCCTGGCTAATTTTTGTGTTTTTAGTAGAGACGGGGTTTTGCCATGTTGGCCCAGCTGTTTTCGAGCTCCTGACTGGACTAAGTGGTCTGCCCGCCTCAGTCCCCCAAAGTGCTGGGATTACAGGTGAGCCACCACATCTGGCCTGAATGAACTTGCTGATTGGCATTTTTATCCTTTCTGGTAGAGATTTATATGCATACTTCTGTAAGTACCTTATTTTCAGTAACCTTTAAGGCATTAGCACAATTTCTTCAGTACTTACTGTATTGGCTTTGAGAAAGACTTGATGTATTTTTGTTTTGCTCTTGTCATTACTGGAGTAGGAGTAAAATATTCTTAATTGCAAATCGAAGTCTGTTTACAATCCTGGGAGCTTTTAATCATTGGGACCACTGTGTAATTTAAGTTCTTATTTCTAGCTGGAAATGCCAATTAATTGGTTATAGATGAGGAAAACCCTTCTTATGTAAATCTGAAGACATGAAAACTTGATATGGAACAAAACTTTAAGAATGATTTTGCCTGAGACATGTCAAATTTTGACTCTGATGAGGCTGTTTTCAGCTAGCTTCTCTACTCCCTGGCCCCAGAGGGTATATTGTTGGTCGAATGGAATATCCTATGACTTTTTTCTGTTCTTTAGCAGAAGGTGGAAGTTTCCACAGATTCCCTTTCTCTCCTTTCACGTATCGCACAAGTATCATTTTCTTTACTGCTTTCCCCCTCACTTCCTTGCCCCTTGGGCTGCTGCTTTTCCTTGGGATCTGTATTCTGTTCTTCTGCAGTTAGAAGCTTCCTTGGCATCCTATGTCAAGTAAAAAGGCCTGTAAAATCTTTGTTTTCAGTCACCACAACATGAGTAGATCTCTGTTTTGTTTTTATGGTACGTTTGCTACCCTTTATGGAATGACAAAAATTAGCATGATGGCTTTGGTTTGTGTATTGGAGATTTCAGTGATTGGTTTGGAAACAGTTGGGATAGCAGTCTACTTCCTTCCCTTTATTTTAACCATCTTACCCGATTGACAGATTTTGTCAGATTTATCTACATTGTTTCAGACCATGTTTTAGCATCCTTTGATGGTTAAGAAGGAGGCCAAAAGTTGACCAAGTCTGTAGTACCTCAGGTTTGTGTACCTCAGGTCTATGTACATATTCTCATAAGGAGCAAGCAACCCAGATCCCTCCTTTGTGCTCCTGTGAGAATCTAATGCCACCACTGATCTGACAGGAGGTGGAGCTCAGGTGGTAATGCTCGCTTGCCTGCCGTTCATCTCCCGCTGAGGTGGAACAGTTTCATCTTGAAACCATCCACCCACCTCTGACCCCCGTTCTGTGGAAAAATTGTCTTTTGTGAAACTGGTCCCTAGTGCCATAAAGGTTGGGGACTGCTATTTTAATGTATAATTTTCAGAGTCTGATGACCTGAAAGCACCCTTAACAGACTATGTTCAATTCTACATTGTAGATAATTTAGGTGAATTTGCCTGTGTGACTGTAAAAAATGTACTTTTAAGGAGTTCAAGACCAGTCTGGTCAACAAAGTGAGACCCCCGTCTCTACCAAAAAAAAAAAAGCACTTTTATACATTTAAAATGTTTTAGTTATAATATGTATTAAATATACTGGGAAAAATTTAATGTTGATTTAAAATTAGAGTAGTAAGATAGTAAAGAATCATTTGGATTTTTAACTATCATTCTTAGGTATTTTATTTTTTCCTCCTAACAACATGATATAAAAATATGACCATTAAAAATGTGCAATTCAGCTGGGCGCGGTGGCTCACGCCTGTAATCCCAGCACTTTGGGAGGCCGAGGTGGGCGGATCACGAGGTCAGGAGATCAAGGCTATCCTGGGTAACACGGAGAAATCCCGTCTCTAATAAAAATATAAAAAATTAGCTGGGTGTGGTGGTGAGTGCCTGTAGTCCCGGCTACTCGGGAGGCTGAGGCAGGAGAACGGCATGAACCCGGGAGGTGGAACTTGCAGTGAGCCGAGATGGTGCCACTGCACTCCAGCCTGGGCAACAGAGCGAGACTCCATCTCAATTTAAAAAAAAAAATTATATATTAAAAAAAAGTGCAATTCTAGATTTCAACCTGTATTTATTAAATTTTTATCTTGGCTAAAATGCTAAATACAAAAACTTTACAGTACAATTTACATAGACTGAACTAACATAAAATAGTTATTTTGATTTTACTAGTTCCATGGTGGAGCTTTTCTCATAGGTCTTATTTTAGAAGGGAACATGAGCTTTTGTTTTATTTTTTAATTTAAAATATAAGCTTTTTATTTTTTATTTTTTTTGAGATGGAGTCTAGCTCTGTCACCCAGGCTGGAGTGCAGTGATGCGATCTTGGCTCACTGCAACCTCCACCCCCAGGTTCAAGTGATTCTCCTGCCTCAGCTTCTCGAGTAGCTGGGATTACAGGCGCCTGCCACCATGCCTGGTTAATTTTTTGTATTTTTAGTAGAGATGGGGTTTCGCCATGTTGGCCAGGCTGGTCTTGAACTCCCTACCTTAGGTGATCCACCCGCCTTGGCCTCCCAAAGTACTGGGATTACAGGCATGAGCCACCGTACTTTTTAAGACTTATTTAAAAATGCTTAATTACTTTCTTAAGAGTTAGATAGCTAGATAGACAAATTTGAGTGTTAGAGAATTGCTGCTAGGAAGAACAGTTTTGTGATTTGTATGTTTTTTTTAAGCCATCACTTTTATAATTCCATTTACTTTTTTCCTTTTCTTTGCTACCTCAGCCTTTCTCCTTCCTTAAGGTGTGAATACATTATAATAAAACCCAATGTGTCTCTGTTTGTCTGTCTCTCATTCTGTTACAGACACACACACAAATTTATTTGGAAAGTCAAGGCACAGTAAAGAAGGAAATGTACATGTTAGCACATGAAGAAAGGTTAGTGATAAGAATGAAGACTTGTAGCAGATTACCTTTTAAATCTTTTATTGACAGATGGCATGTCAATTAAGAAATTGTATGTATTTATTTTGGAATATTAGATATGCTATCAAATCCTAAAGTTCTTTTTTTTTTTTTTTTTTTTTTTTTTTTGAGACGGAGTTTCGCTCTTGTTGCCCAGGCTGGAGTGCAATGGCGCAATCTCCACTTACCACAACCTCCGCCTTCTGGGTTCAAGCAATTCTCCTGCCTCAGCCTCCAGAGTAGCTGGAATTACAGGCATGCACCACCACGCCCGGCTAATTTTGTATTTTTAGTAGAGATGGGGTTTCTCCATGTTGAGGCTGGTCTCGAACTCCTGACCTCAGGTGATCCGCCCGCCTCGGCCTCCCAAAGTGCTGGGATTACAGGCGTGGGCCACTGCGCCCAGCCCTAAAGTTCTGTAGATTGCAAAAATTTTCTTATGTTTGGTTTATTTTTCTTTCTGATTGGATTTTAACAGGTTGAATGAAATTAGCTAGTTTTATTGGCAGGCCGTAGTGTGGTTCTTTGTGGTTTACTACCCTTATCTTCTGATTCAGAAAGATTTGAACTAACTGCCCTTGAGCTGTTGGAGTTGGGGGTGGGCAGTAGAGGAAATTGGGCTTGTGGCTTGAATCAAGTGCCTTCAGAGGTTGGAAACAGCTTGGCATCATAGGAACTGAATAAATATTTGTTAAATAAATGAATAAATGAATGCATACATGAATAAAAACATTCCAGAAGTATTTCTGGTGGAAAGATGAGTATGACCATACAACTCTTCTTTTACATGTAAGTATCTTGAGAGTTCAGATGATAACTGGTCTCTAATTCTTACCCTATCAGCCATTGTAGTTTTTTTTTTTTTAAGATGGAGTACTCGCCGGCCTGGTGTGGTGGCTCACACCTGTAATCCCAGCAGTTTGGGAGGCTGAGGCGGGCGGATCATCTGAGGACAAGAGTTCGAGACAAGCCTGGCCAACGTGGTGAAACCCTTTATCTACTAAAAAATACAAAAAGTTAGCCAGGTATGGTGGCGGGCACCTGTAATCCCAGCTACTCAGGAGGCTGAGGCAGGAGAATCACTTGAACCCAGAGGCAGAGGTTGCAGTGAGCTGAGATCGTGCCACTGCACTACAGCCTAGGTGACAGGGCGAGACTCCATCTCAAAAAAAAAAAAAAAAAAGAGTGCTTGCTTCATCACCCAGGCTGGCGTGTAGTGGCATGAACACAGCTCACTGCAGCCTCAACCTCCTGGGGTCAAGCATTCCTTCTGCCTCAACTTCCTCAGTAGCTGGCGCTACAGGCATGCTCCATCACACCTGGCTAATTTTTGATTTTTTGTAGAGATGGGTTTTGCCATGTTGCCCAGGCCAGTCTTGAACTTCTGGCTTCAAGTGTTCTGCCTGCCTCAGCCTCCCAAATGCTGGGACTACAGGTATGAGCCACTGCACCTGGCTAAAAACTTCACTTTTCTAATCTCTTATTTAATTTTGTGGTAGAAATATTTGAGTTTTATAATGTTGTTTTTTCTTTTTCTTTTTGTTTTTTTCTTTGAGACAGGGTCTTGCTCTGTTGCCCAGGCTGGAGTACAGTGGCACAGTCACTGCTTACTGCAACCTTGACCTCCTGGGCTCAGGTGATCAGAAAGTTTTAAAGTGGAAAAATCATCAGACTGGATAATTCCTAGGAAATAATTTGGTATACAGTTTTCTTCTCCCACTTTCCAGTTCTGCATCTTTTGTGTAAATCCATAGATCACAGTGTAGGTTTTCAGATGGTTTTCCCAGCTCAGTGAATTTATGGCTAAATTTGTTCCATTACATTCATAGTCTCCTGATTCACTTGGTTAAACTGATAAGCATTGCCCTACATTCTGTGGCTTCTTTGTTTACTTGTTGTCCTCTGTAGTTACTTGACCCATCTTAGTAATCTTCTTTTAATTCCTTCCAGAAGGGGAAATGTGGTGGTAAAAAATGCAAATTACAAGAGAAACTGGTATTTTTTATTCTATGGGTGTTTTTTTTTTTGGCAAATACAAATGAAATGAAATTAAAAAATCTCTGATAATCCTAGCATTCATTATCCTAGCATTACAGGGAGTTTACTGACAGTTGAGTTGTCTTCTTACTGTATTTAAATCCCATATTTACTGTAACCTTACATTGTTTCCTCTTGTTACACATATTTTATTTTGGATGATCACCTATTAAATAATTTAGTAGTTTTTAGTTCCCTCTAAACCTAGTTTTCAAGGGGCATTTTATTTTTTGAAGCTTTAAAGCCCATTTAAAACATTACATATTTTAATAGCTATATATTGATTTCCTCACAATGTACGTAAGTACTTTTAAAATTATAATTAAGCACATTTATTATAGAATGAGACTTAAGGAACAATTAATAACTGAAGTCCCAATTACTTGAAGACCAGATCGATCATACTACTGTCTCTCATCTCTAAGTAGCCTTAATCTAGTGTGTATGGTGGGTCTTCTATTTTTCTAGTTAGTTGGATGAAGGAAACTTGATGTGTTTTGGCCTGTACATTTATTATTTTTCATTGACTCCATAAGATGCTATTGTAAGATGCATCATTTTTTGTACAACCAAGAAACAGAAAACATTATATTAAACTATGAAACAGGTTTCTTATTTAGACTGTTTTTTTTTTTTTTTGAGATGGAGTCTTGCTCTGTCTCCCTGGCTGGAGTGCAGTGGCGTGATCTCAGCTCCCTGCAACCTCCGCCTCCCGGGTTCACACTGTTCTCCTGCCCCAGCCTCCCAAGTAGCTGGGACTACAGGCGCCCGCCACCACCACGCCCGGCTAATTTTTTGTATTTTTAGCAGAGACAGGGTTTCGCCGTGTTAGCCAGGATGGTCTTGATCTCCTGACCTCGTGATCCACCTGCCTCAGCCTCCCAAAGTGCTGGGATTACAGGTGTGAGCCACTGTGTCCAGCCGCCAATGTGTGTTCTTGGCACCTTTGTTGGAATTGAGTTCACTGTAGTTGTATGGATTTGTTTCTGAGTTGTCTGTTCTGTTCTTCTGGTCTGTGTGTCTGTTTTTGTGCTAGTACCATGCTATTTTGGTTACTATAGCTGTGTGGTATAAATTGAAGTCAGATCGTGTGATTCTTCCAGTTTTGTTCTTTTGCTCAGGATAGCTTTGGCTATTCTGGGTCTTTTGTGGTTCCATATAAATTTTATAATTTCTTTTTGAGACAGAGTCTTACTCTGTCGCCGAGGCTGGAGTGCAATGGTGTGATCTCAGCTCACCACAACCTCCACTTCCCAGGTTCAGGCGATTCTCCCACCTCAGCCTCCAGAGTAGCTGGGACTACAGGTGCATGCCAGCACACCTGGCTAATTTTTTGTATTTTTAGTAGAGACAAGGTTTCACTATGTTGGCCAGGCTGATCTCGAACTTCGGACCTTGTGATCTGCCCACCGCGGCCTCCCAAAGTGCTGGGATTACAGGCGTGAGCCACCGCGCCCAGCTAATTTTTTTTTTTTTTATTTCTCTGAAGAATGTCATTAGTATTTTGATAGGGATTGCATTGAATCTGTAGATTGCTTTGGGTACTATGGACATTTTAACAGTATTGATTCTTGCAATCCGTGAACATGGAATATCTTTCCATTTTTTGGTGTCCTCTTCACTTTTTTTCACCAGTATTTTATTGTTTTCATTGTAGAGATCTTTTAATTCTTTGGTTAATTCCTAGGTATTTATTTGTAGCTATTTTAAATGGGATTACTTTTTTTGATTTCATGTTCAGATTGTTTGCTGTTGGCATATAGAAATGCTACTGATTTTCAAATGTTGATTTTGTATTCTACAACTTTACTGAATTAATCACTTCTAATAGTTTTTTGGTGGACTCTTTAGGTTTTTCCAAATATAAGATCATATCATATGCAAACAAGGGCAATTTAACTTCTTCCTTTCCAATTTGGATTCCCCTTCCCCTTCCCCTTCCTTTTCTCTCCGAATTTCACTCTGTCACCCAAGTGCAGTGGCGTGATCTCGGCTCACTGCAACCTCCGCCTCCCAGGTTCAAGTGATTCTCCTGCCTCAGCCCCCTCTCCCCTGGGCAGCTGGGACCACAGGCAAGTGCCACCACTCTTTATTTCTTTCTCTTGTCTGATTGCTCTAGCTATGGCTTCCAGTACTATGTTTAATAACAGTGGTGATAGTGGGCATCTTTGTTGTGTTCCAGATCTAGAGGAAAGACTTTCAGTTTTTCCCCCATCAGTATGATGCTATCTGTGGTCTGTCATATATGGCTTTTATTATGTTGAGGTATGCCTCTTCTCTCCCTAGTTTTTTGAGGGTTTTTTTTGTCATGATGGGACATTGAATTTTGTCAAATGCTTTTTCAGCATCAGTTGAAATGATCTTGTTGTTTTTGTTCTCCATTCTGTTAATATGATGTATCATATTGATTGAT